>NC_139347.1:33393948-33811448 GCF_055883805.1 Amblyomma maculatum | reverse complement strand
ATGATAACATTTATTAGAATCATATCATCCCGTGATTGTGACTTGTGATATGTTTTAACCCAGTGCGAGTCAGCGCACGTCTGTCCGTCTTCTTCCATTCGTCTCGTGTCTTTTTGCGCTGTACCTTTCCAGTATGAACACATCATGCATGGTAAAATTACTTTTGAAAATTGCATAACTTACATTACTAATTAATTTCCTGAAAATCATGAAAATTTAATTAAACTGCATTACCGTTTACTGCTCTCAAAAAGTGAAGTTTTATTAAAGTTACTCCTGCAGAGTAACGCAATTAGGCTCAAACTTGCTTTTCATCCATATGCAAAAACGATCTTAAACATTATAAGCAAAGCAATCACCTTCTCGGCATACGCTAGAAGCAAATTCGTCTTCACGCCAAGCTCCGTACTCGGCAGCTAGGCAGCTATTGCCTTCTTCCCCGTAGCAGGCACTATTGCTCAGATAAGACAGCGACGAAAAAAAGCATGGTCGAACACTGGTCACTTTCATTGCGTTCAATACAGAAACGAGCGGCGAACCCGAAGCTGCCTTCATTGTTTGAAGCGTCCGCAGCATGTATATTTCCTCGGTGGTCCCAAGAAAATCAACGGCAGCTTGCGCTCGATGATGTTCACACCTCAGACATATCCTCCTGACTCCTTCGCACCTCTTCCTCCCCCCATTTACGATTGGTGTAACTAGGCTCCAATATGCCCAAGTCGACGTAGCCAAAGTCACAGGGAGCAACACTGCGCGTTCCCGACTAGTTTTGTGTTCCGTCTTGCATCGTGTAGTCCTTCCAGCAGCCTCTTGGCATATTTGCTATTTTGGGAGATGTTGCAGCTACCCATCACAAATACGCGCAGAAGCGACCTGGCTAAATGGGACACCGGCGTTCTTAGACGCACAGTTCTACTTAATACTATGTCTTCCTATCATTTATGCTAGCCCAGGCCTGTCGCGCTTCATTCCTGATTTCGAGGCACCCTAAAGGGCATACGTAGTGCCCATATAGAAAGAGCAAGGGGGCATTAATTTTAAAATAAATTACCTACTTTTGCTGCGAAAATACTTTAGTAAATCCTCAAGTAAATCTTTACATTATTAATGTGTTTCACCATAAAATTAATACATTACATTACAAATTATCTGGAAAGTAATTAAATTTCACTAATTCATTTACTGTCATGTCTGATTCACATAGTATAGGCAAGGAATAGTATGATGTCTAAGAAGAGCGACCTCATAAGTACCGCTATGTTATCACGGGACTCTCCGAGTTGACCAATGGACATTGCGGTTTCTGGAACGTGCAATGTGCGAATGTTTGCTCCCACATATGCGCAGTAATCTGGACGCCCCGTGAATTGCTGCCTCAATCCTAGAGCCGTCTTCGAACTCTTTCTGGCTCTCTTCCTACCGGCCTGACACATACCTAACGTCCATCACCGTCATCTCGATACTCAAGGCCTTGAGGTCAGCTCTGCACCTCTGCTCCCACAGGCCGACGTCACTCATGAGAAACCGTTGCGTGTACGATGCTAAAGGCAGTGGTATTGACCTGGCTGTTCTGGGTTGCATGGATCAGAGGAATGTGGTTCGAACGTCAGACGGGCTTGCGGGGGCCCCATTTAGCAGCCGGCTCCATTGCTGACATCGTTGGTACCACCGCTGGAGGCCAGACAGCATGATGAGGATGGTTCGACGTTCAGGCTGCTTCTGCAACCTCCCTCACACCACCATACAGGAGGCACTCGACGTTCTCGGAATGCATTACTGTTTTCGTCCGTACACTACCGTGTGGGCTAGCAGACGCCCCATGGGAATTAGCATCAGAAACACCCTCAGCACTGCTAGGCCAGTGGCAGTATGAGCCTCACAAGGCTCAGCTTTGAGCCCTGTTGTGACATGGCCGTGATCTGTATCCCGGACTATAATCCTCCTACCGACGTTCAGCTTCCATGCTTCGTCTACGTCCGTGATCTAGCCCTGTAGGTCCGTGGGGGTGGTATGAGCCTCACAGGCCTAAGCTTTGAGCGCCGTTATCATATGGTCATGATCTGTCTCTCGGACTCTCGGACTCTAATCCTCCTACCCCCGTTCAGCTACCATGCTTCATCTGCGTACGTGATTTAGCCCTGTAGGCCCGTGGTGGTGGTATGAGCCTCACAAGCCTAAGCTTTGAGCCCCGTCGTGACTTGACCATGACCTGTCTCCAGGACTCTAATACTCATACCCACCTTCAGCTACCGCGCTTCATCTACGTCCGTGATCTGGCCCTCTAGGTTCGTGATTTAGCGAAAAACGAACACGCTCACCAAAGGAACATAAGAAAGCATTCGATCCCATGCACTCCTTCCTGACCTATAGGGCTCATCCTTTCGGCAACACGGAGACGTTTCTTATTCATCGAGTAGAGGCGAGGTCATGGGGGAACGCCCTCCAATTGAACAGGAACAGCTTTCTCCTGGAAGGTATATGTGAAATCCCTCAGCCTTGCGGCTGACCACAGTCTATTTTAGATCCCGGTGGAGAAGCCGCATGCATCATCCTGAGGTGCACAGAATTGTGACTTAAACATTCGCCGATGTGGGAGAACATTTCTCTATTCTCTCTCTCCCGAACCATACGCATGAGAACGCTGCACCACATCTTTAATGGTGCTGCTTCTAGCTATGCTGGGAACTATCTTGCCTTGTTAGTAGAGAGACGTCTCTTTGTCATTTATCATGCATGATTTCTCCAGCAACACTGCTGCCTACACCGTCATCACCCATCCAAACCACCCACATCTAAGTCAACGAGCATCTGCAGGTCCAATCCTACCGCCACCACCCCGTTCCTGTATGCAAGGAACAGCCGTTGCACTCTTGGCGGAGGCCATATCCTGCAGCCTTCGTGTGTTCACGAAGGGTTTAGGTGTCTCAAGATTTTGGCAGGTGGTCTCAGCATGTACCATCTCCGAGATGACCTTCTGGCCGGCTCACCTTCTCGGAGATTTCATCAACTGCAGAAATCACAGGTCTACACCTGCCCCGGGCCACGCTATAAAATGTTGGTTAGCAGGATACTCACATTGGAAACGCTCTGAGGAAAGCTCCATCCCCTGAAAGACCTCGGCCACAGATTCCCCAACCCCTGGTTGTCATCGCAGATTGTCGTTTCGGGTAACGAAGAAGTTTGCGGCCTTAGCAACTCATGTCTTTGATCTGTTGATTAAAATGCCAATTATGTCAATACATCACAGCAAAAGCGGAGTCAACTCATCGCTACAAAAGCAGTGTCAGTAATTATGGCAACTTTAAAACTACAATACTAATGCCTAGTCACGTAGTTGAGCTAAGCAGAGTCAGAGGCGCTTGATGTTGCTGTTTTATTCGTTGTTTTCTTTCACTGCCACAGATTTTGCTAGGTCGAGGAGAATCTGTCTCAGCTACGAGATATTGACACGATCTATTGACACATGAGTAGTTAAGCAATATGATCTTGTATCTTGAGTTTTCTGCTGGTTGCACTTTCCTTGCACTAACGTTTGCGTAGGCATGACAAAAGAATGAGCGGTCTAATAGCATGCTTATGATCAGTCATGTGCTTTGCTCATAACTTGCTATGCGATCGTTTAGCGCTTATATGATATGGTCTGGCTTTCTATAAAGTTGATATGGTAGTTATGCGCTTGGCTTGTGGTCTGTTTCCTCACTGTCGTTCTTGTTGGTTTCGCGCTGCTAAATGTTCCACAATATTCACAGACGAGCCAACATAAAGATGAGTGGATCGAGTCTTGTGCTTATCGCAGTCTGTATAGCGGCATTTTTTCGTATACAATCCACCATTCGGTCGTACAGTGCCCCTAAGAATACTGGGCGTAAGTTCGGTGGCACACTTGACCCGACTGCGCATAGTATACTGCTAGCCGCGCTACAAAAAAAGCGAAACTTTCGCGCGTATCCAGCGGTGTTTACTTTACAGTGCTCTGCACTGTGCCCTCTTTTTTTTTTTTTTTTTTTACGATTAGCGTTATCGTTAGCTGGAGAATTTCATTAAGGCGTTGATTTTAGCCAAAGCCGAACTGGTACGACTCTGCCTAGAACATGCCGCTGAACAGATTTCGTTGCCAACCAAGAGGCTGTTGTATTTGCTTGTGGTTTCTTTCAACCTGCAATGCGCAGAAAACAAAATTAAACGCTGGGCTCTCACTACCCTTCTTTCGGTTTCAAAGTCCGTTGTCCCCGTCCTTGTATACAATGAGGACACCCCTCGCTGTCCCAATAATAACCAGATATTCTGCACAGCAACGGAGAAAAAAATTCTAACTCCCAGCCGAAACTATCACTTTTGAAAAGCAAACAATAAATTGGTCACCGAACACCCAATCAGCTGGTGTGTTGGCGCGTGGCTCGGGAAGCCCCAATATCGTCGTGGTATTCCGTTCCAAATTCCGGAGAGCCCGATAAAGGGCTTCTTGGCTGGCCGTCGCGTTGTCAGCTGCTTAACGCTGGAGGCACATATCGAACGGTGGCCGCGTCCCATATAGGTCGTCACCCTGAAGCCGCGCGGTCCGCGCCGCAGAAGGGCCGGCGCCCTTTCTTGACGTCAGCGGTGACGTCAGACCACCATCATTCTAGCGCAAACAGTGAGAAGTGCATTTCTTTATGGACGTCGAGCCGCCGCTTCCGAAAACACGTTTCACCCAGATTCCCTCAGTCTGTGTGTGCTAGATGCGCCGCGAGCAAATTTGCGCTTATTTGCTTTCTTTTTCTCCCACCTGCCTTGCGCACGGTTTCCTGAAACTAAATGAACGAAAAAGTGGATGAAATGAACGAAAGAAAAAGACTAGGCATCGTGACTGTCTCGGAGCAGTCTCTTTATCTGCTTCATGCTCGGGCGTGAGTGCGTGCGCGAGAGCTGGCTTACACCGGCGCTAGCCCTGCATCTACTAGACGCTTCACTAGGGGGATTTCCTCCGAGCCGTGAAATACATCGTTGGCTAAGCGCAAGTCGGGCGCCATTTGCATGTCACGACCTCTTCTCTGCTTTACCATATCCCCTTCCACCGCTGTTCGTCCCTCCCCGAGGAGACTTCTTGATAGCTTTTTATCGTCCTTTTTTATTCGGCAGCCCGCGAGTCCAGTTTTGTTTTCCCACGGAAGAGTGATGCCGTCAACTGCGTCTGGCTGTCCGCTTGGGCGCCCATCTGAGACAGTTCGTTGGCGTGTGAGGGGACCAGAAAGGCCGGTCTCGTTGGCGTTTGAGGAGCTCACGCGACACTCTCGTCTTGGCAGACCTACTTGAATGCCGACGATGGTGACAAATGTAAGGTTAGAGTGTTGGCTTGCTTGTCGCCGCTACATATCCCATCTTTGCTATTCATTTGTAGATGACTTCTCGTATTTTCCTCTCTGTGGGTAGTGCGACTGATGACGCTACTCAGGGCTTATAGTCAGGGGTATCGGTAGGTCTGAGACCCCACACCAGTATTTAAGAACGGTCTGAGATTCCCCAAGCGTGAATTTATGAGGGCTAGCTGCATGACTACGGAGCAAAGCAGGTTACTATTTTTTTTTTAAATGTTGCCAATGGTCGTTAGAGCATTTCTTCTCTATCATTTCGACAATTTCGCAGTCAGAACCCCTACAACATATTTTCTAAACCTGGAAGTGAGAAAAATAATTTCTCCGCATTCTATAATACGATGTGCAAACTAGGCCGCAAGCTGCTTTCTTTCTCTCCCTATTTATTTCCCTCTCCATTTGTGCTCGAATCACTACAGATCTTTCTCCAATGGTGCCACACTTTGAACACTGACGATAGTGATGACTGTAGTACAGTGACCTGTCCTTTAAAACGGGTTGCCACCAATCGGCTTGAGTAATGTCTTATGGCGTCTAATCCCTGGTGATGTGTGACTTGAAGTGTGACAATCTTTGCGTGCGATTGTACCACTTCGGTACCTTCTTACTTTCCCATTTTAGGGCGTGTTTTCACCTCTTACGCGCTCTGTGATGTTGTCTTTAATCGTCCATTAAGAAGGCATTCTCTCAATAGTAATCCTGTTTACTCCCGAGAAGACCCTTCTTCTCTATGAGGCGGACGTATTTCGTTATACCTGATTACATAAAATGTATGTCCCAAGGTGGCTCTGCGGTTAGCACAGTCTACTGCTAATCCCGAGTACACGTGCTAGGTTCTGGCAGCAGCGACCGCGCTTTTATGCAGGCGAAAATTAATTCACCAGTGTATTTTCGGATGTCAGTGGACGTTGAAGAACCAATGATGGTCTAGATTTCTGGAGCCCTCCCATACGACGTCCTTCATAGCCGGAATCCCTTAAGATCCCTAAAAACCAGCCAGCCAGCCTGCCAGCGCTTTTTCGGCTTTCGAAGTTTCGATACTCAGTGTCTCGGTAGGCGGTGTTCAGAACTAACATCTTGGTGGCAACTTTAGCAAGCGATATACAAAATATTTACGAAAGAACAATGCAAGAATGCGACACTGTATTGGTTGTCTGATTTTCCGGAAGGTAAGGGCATTCACTAATGAGCCGTTTTTATCAAAACCTCAATCTACCTGCGATTTTAGAACGTTTAGAAATCTTCTTTTTTTTACCTACCTATAGCGCCTTAAAGTTTTGGTGTTTGTGCTCCCTGATCGACGCGGAACACGTGGCCGCTGCCGTTTGTTTTGCTCATTGGAGAACTCGTGTAGAGTCACTGCGGCAGAGAGGGGAAGACATCCATGTTGCTAACCCCTCCCGGAGGAGGCCCTTTCTAGAACTTCCGCCACAGAATCCGTGCCCTCCATCCCGTACCGGTCTCGAGTCCCCATTAGGCCACTTTTCCTTATAGTGACGTATTGGGCTCTTGTTTCGACGCAAGGCCGCGCGCGGGAAGCGGACGGGGAGACTGTCATTGACTCCGACAGCAGCAACAGGTGTTCACCGGCCGTGGCCAGAGGACCGCCGCGGGTTGTGAACGCGCACACTTTTCACGCTTGCTCTAGACCAGCAGGCCCGAAAGGAGTATGGTGTTCATCCATGCGGCGTCGACGCTTATGAGTCGGGAGGGCCTGATTTGGCACGGATCTCAGTGACCACCGGCCAGTACTGGTGGTGAAGCGCGTTGAACAATCGACGTGCGACCTGTGTCGTTCAGATGTGCCCCGCGTATCCCTCATCCTTCCTCGTCATGTGTCACGAGCTCTTTGATACTTTGGTTAGCCGTGCGGCCTGCGAGCGCCGAGTGCCCTTAGCTCCGTCGTGAACGATGTATAGATTTTGTCTTGATCACGCGGTGCCGCTGCCCCGCTTTCGGATGCTTCCGCTGGGCTATGGGTTCCAATTAATTTTGTGGGTAATGCAGTGTTTGTGATACAGCTTTCTGTGCCATAAACATTTGCGCTTATAACTTGTGTTCTTGCTTCCGTCAGAGCGGAAGCACAGGCGCGCGGTGCATGCTGACTGAGCCCCTCGCTGTGCGCCTGGCCCGTATTTCAAAAGTCAATCCCACAAAGTGCGGCAGCTGTTCAAGGCATCTGAAGTTCAATGATGTGTTCTTGAGACAATTCGCGCCCAGAGAACTGGACGCAATCATGCTCTCACCTTCGCGTGCAAGGGCGAAGACAACAGAAGCAAGCGACCATCAAAGCTATGGAGACAAGGAGCGAGCATAAACGACTGAAGCTCGGCGTGAGCGGCGTGATTCGAATGAAGTGGCGGTTCGTGCTGACTCTCGCACAGTTCGCGCTGGCGCCCACAACAAACACATAGCAATAATGCGCCCGCACAATGGTCGAGGGCAGTGCTGTTTGCTCCTCCCGAGAAGTATGCACAGAGGAGCCGCAGTATGAGGCTGTCATTCTCTCTCAGTCGTGACGAAAGATGAATTCCACAAACAGAGGACGTGAGGGCGCCTCATTACATCCAGCTCCTTACACCCCTTCCCCATCCGATTTGCAACCCCTCGAAGCACTCTTCATCGAGCGCTCGTCAAGTCCAAACCGATTTACTCGGCGGCCGTGAGGCTTCCTGGCGCTTCATTTCGTCCCGATGACAATGGGAGAGACACGAGGCACGCATGCGGTGCCTCCACAAGAGGGCGCCGCTCTTCGAACAACTACGCTCCTCCTCGCCATCTTTTCTTCTATGCCTGTGGAGCGCTGTTTAGACTAGGCACGGCGGGAGCAAAAGTCTGATGAACTAGAGTCTTTCAAAAAGCAAGCTAACGTCCCTGATTCAGAGTACGCCGACTTTTAGTCCACAGCCAGCAGGGGAAACTGCGTGCGAAGCTGCGCAGCAGTCCTCCTCAGGTCGACGAAGGCAGCTCGCTCACGCAATCACCGGCTCCTTATTCCCGGCCGCCGAACGCCGGGCTTCTTCCTTCTCCCTCCGAAAAAGAAACGCCGCCGACCGAACGGCCTCTGTTGCTGCTGTTTCTTCTGGCAGAGGGGGTGCAAGAAGGGGGGGTTGTAGGGGTGAGGCTTCCGATGTATCGGCTTGACCGGCAGCGCGGCCAATCGTCCGCGGCTCTTTCACTTTCCGCCCGTTCTAAGGACGCCCGCGGTCGCCCCAGAAGCAGCATGCTCAGGGGCCACACTGCAGCCACGCGGGGTGTTCGACCTCGCTTGCTCGTCTCTCGAACGATGGTAGAGGGCGAAGAAAGAGGGGAGGGAACTGAAACGAGAAAAGAAGAAGATGGCTGCCAACAAGGAGCAGCCTCTGACTGACCTCGGGCGCGTCCCGAGAATTGCGTCGTCGCCCGAGCGCATCCGATGCTCACCTCCTCGCTGGCCGCGGCGCGCACCTTGTCGGGCCAATTTTCGCCTTAAGCCCGGCTACGCCGCCGGGTGTCTTTGCCGCCGCGTTGCGTTCCGTGCACGTTGTCTTCTATCCGGAGGCGCGCCAGTGGTCTTTGTCGTCCCTACTTCTTTCGTTCTCTCGCTCATTCGTTTTCTTCATGTATGTGTTCATCTTTTGCTCCCCTCGTTCGATTTGGCCTTCGCTTGGCTTCTCGGGAGTGAAAAGACCTGTCTTCACCTGTGCGATTAAAGTGAGAGTTCACCGACTTAGGGATTAGAGTGCGCGGAATCGTTTTTGAAGGTTCGCGAAGTGTCCTCTTGAGAAAACCAGCGATTTCTCATTATTTTAGAACGGATGAAGTTCTAGCATGGCTTTAACCGCTGATTATTCCTCACACATTTTTCGCATTCCGTAAATTGCGCCATTCTGGAGATAAACTTAAAGGAAAGGCTTGTACTAGACTATCGCATCTCACAGGTGCTTCAATGCGAGCAGTCACCTAAATCGCCAGTATTGTCGCCCACCTTAAAAGGACACCAATGCAATTTTTCGATATTGAAGTAAGCTCTACATTCATTTTTTTTTAATAATTACATCCCATGAAGCAAAAATGTCTTATACATTTGTTTCGGAGATCCTTGAGTATGGCAGTTTGCTGCTGAATGTGCCGTCAACTCAGTCAATACGACCTATCCGTTTAATGCAGCCGGCTCCTGTCACAATGGCCGCCCTCAACAATCCTTCTAGCATCTCTACAGCGAGGTCGCTGATTATGTTACGAGTTGGGTTAAAGCGCAGGGAATTCAAAATGTCGTACCGGTGAAGGTTTCCTTGTCTTGTGAAGGACAGGTGTTTGGACTGGTATGAAAACTAATGAGCTTTGACTAGAGGCTCTGAACTTCACATTCTCTTAGGGACCTCTCATCTCTCTACGTATACGATGTCACCTGAACGCAGGGCTTAACTTTCTAGTTAAAACTGGGCACTGACCAAAAACGCCAAAATCATCGTGATCTTTGAAAAATCTGAATGAAACGCGTATGACCATTGCGAACTAGCCAGAGTAGCCTGCGTCCGACTGCTCGACAAAAGGTGCCGAGAGACAGTTGTAGAGGCCACGTTGAACAGTGGAAAGCAGGTGTTCCAGAAAAGATGATTCACCCTCAAGGCCAGCCAGCGTCAAAAAAGAGAAAAAGAAATGATTCTGTAGGCTATTTCTCATTATTTCTTGCTTAAATTGCAGGAGCAAAGGAAAGAAAGTTTATTATAATAAAAAAAATAAAAATCCGTAGATGGTGTTTCTCGTCCGGGGCTCAAGTGGTGCAACCCAGCCGGCAGTCCTACCACTGCTGATATTCGAGCTCTCGTAAACTCTGAGGCAAGACAACTGGTTCGAATTGCCACTCAAACACCTTCATTTAGGCACTGTAACAAGGGAAGACAAGGCTCGCACACTGGCCGCTGGCGTCAAAAGCCCAGAGTCGCTAGCAAAGCCTCCGAGGATGCGTGCTGGGAGAAGGAAGCACACACACCATGGCCACATTCACCCAGAGCGCGCTCTCACTGGGACACACATAGGCGGAGGAGGGTGAGAGAACGATCGCTTCCCCGGGAGTCACGACGCGCTGCCGGGCTTGAGCATCCTGCTGCCGCGCACGCCCCAGCCGACCTTCCCGGCTGGGCCCCCCCGCCTGGGCGCCCCGCAGAGGATGGCTCACCTGCGCACACGGGTCGCTCTCCTCTTTCCGTACACACACCGAATCCTCGCTCTTCACAATGGGCGCGTAATGTCCGCGGGAGGTGAGCGAGCGCCGTGAGCGCACTCGCCGAGATCTCCAAATCTCCCGGGAACGACTACTACCTCGACGAGCATTGCGAGAGAAGAATGTACGACCGCGATTGGCACTTCAGCGCATCGGAAGGCACCGCCGAGCTCTCGATCGACGAAGGATTCATTCAGAAGCCGCTTTTGCCCTGTACGCTGCTGTCTACCTGCAAAATAGGGGTCTGTCTGGCGTTTAAGATTGACCAACTTTTTCTGATCTTTCTTTTTCCATTGACTAATTATATTCTAAGCACCTATATTCGAGTTACGATATCACAGGTCACTTAAAATACTTTTGACTTCTTTTTTCATCAGTGAGCATAAACAAAGATTGAAGTTTAAGATGGATACGAAGTATGCTCATATATCTTAGTAGACGAAAACCGTTTTCTGCCCGGCCATTCAAAGATAACGGCACTTCTCGATTTCAGCATCTCCACACAGGCTCGACAGTAAAGCTAAGCATGATATCCTTGCCTTTTTTATCTCTGCTCTTTCATTCTTCTCGTACGTCAGTACATTCATAGCACCGATGACATCATTCACTTTGCCCCTTAGGTATCGATCCAGAAACCTTTCCGCTGACTGCCATTTTATCGCTTTGTAAACATTTTACATCTCTCCAGCTATTCTTTAAACTATCACATGTCCGTAACAAGTCTTCTTGTCTCATTTTAATGCACGTTGGCAAGGTGACATTACATCGGGTAACGCTCTGCACAATATAGTTGTTTAACTTTGCCAGTTATAGAGGATGGTTGGTTGGTTGGTTTGTTGGGTTTAACGTCCCAAAGCGACTAAGGCTATGAGAGACGCCGTAGTGGAGGACTCCGGAAATTTCTACCACCTGGGGTTCTTTAACGTGCACTGACATCGCACAGCACACGGACGCCACTCCGTGTGCTGTGCGATGTCAGAGTTATAGAGGAGAATATACAGCTGTAGTCACAGGTATAGCAAATCGCTTTTGCAGGGGCTCACTGAGGAAGCGAGTACACTTTTCACCTTGAAAATGACACACATGAAGAAAAAAAAATTTAAGGACGCTTCAGTACATGGAGTGTTGACAATGAGATAGCATTGAGGTCTGAAGTGCGCTCGACGTGCTTCTCTTCCTCCATTCGAGCCTGAGACGCGCAGACCTCTAGACACCTCCGCACGCAACCAAGCGCATCTGACAACTGTCAGGTCTCGGTCATGTAGTGTAGTCTCATGACGTCATACAAACTACTGACCACTCAGCTAATTTTTTTAAAGGCGTAGCCACTGGGCAACGCCGGGGTATTTCTCCGTTGAGGCCTTCAGTGCTGTCGCATTAAATAGATGATTGTTCGTACCAAGTGCAAATGTTTTCTCGACAATGTTTCAATGTTGCAATATATCTCTATATATCTTGCTAGAGTGCGGCCTAACTCAGGGCCGAATTTGAAAATTTTCCTCAAATGAGCCCCCGCAGAAAGTGGTCTTAACAGATACTGCACCTTCCCTTTCCTGGAATCCAGTTGTTATTATTATTCTCATGACGTCGTGGTTAGTGCCCCTGAACCCGCTAGCAGGTCATCTGGTCAATGTTACTAAACCTAGTCTAGTAACATTGCATCTGGTAGAGTTTAAGACGCTGAGGTATCAACCAATGTTACTAACCTAGTCTAGTAACATTGGTATCAACCACGAACTAACCGATTAAATGCGACATTGACCATCCCATGGACCATTGTCTTCAAGGTTTTCTTTCAAGGGAATGCGCCCCATCGTTCTTAGTTCTATCAGACTAGGCACAAATGGGTGTGTGGGAGATAGCGCCTGCTAGAGATAGTTATTTATTTATTTAGATTTATTTATTTAGTTATTTATTTATTTGTTCATTTTTTTAATAATTGATATTAAATACCATGCGGTGCCTAAGCTGGTAAAACACGCATGCAGGTGCGATATCAGGGCACGTTAAAGAACCCGAGGTGGTCGAAATTACTCCGTAGCCCTCCACTAAGTCTCCCCTTTCTCCCTTTCCACTTTCACTCCCACCTTCTCCCTTCCCTTACGGCGCGGTTCAGGTGTCCATAGAGCAAGTGTGCCAGATACTGCGCCTTTCCCTTCCTGTGAACCAATTATCATTATTATTATTATTCAGAGAGCCTTAGTTTTCTGCTTGCGGCGTTGTTCATTCACGGATGCGAGTAACAGAAGTTTCTTCGTTTGTTTTGCTTAGACTGGGCCGTTTAATGTCATCCATGATTTTGAAAAAAAAGCATTAGCTCTTATTAGCTCGTCTCTTAGTTTCGCGCCATTATCGCCTGCAGCCCCACCTGCCACTTGCGTCGGTTAAAGGCAAAGGGCCCAGGAAAGGCTATCCCTCTCCACATTTAGGACAGAGGCGGCGAGAGAGGAGAGAGGAAAGGCGGATGGGGATGGTTCAAAACCCGCGCAGCTGGACGAGAATGGGAACAAACGACCTTCTAAGGATGCTCCGCAGACCCCGCTGTGAAGAAATATTCGCTGTCAAACCACTGCTAACGCCCCAACAATCACGTTCTATATCCAACTATCCTGTAATCTTCGTGAACGAAAATATAGGAGAAAAAACTAAAGCGAGAGCTATCAGCACACCCTGAGAAATAACAGTCCTTGACCCTAGCGCGTTCAGTGCGACTGAGGTGCACTTATGTTTAAAGTATTCTACAAGAAATCAAAGCTTATAAAATGCAGAGAAAACTATGAGTGCGATTACTATGCACAGATATTTAACGAGAGTGAAATGTTCGCCTAATTCTCTTTGGTATAAATGCGAAGTGCAACAATGTACTGTTATTTCATGAGCATATTTCTGCGTGGCCTGAATTTATCGATCTAACGCATTCTACGAATTGCAGAGCCTACACATCTTGCTTCCAATTACAACTATCCGGCCGCGTTGGCTCGGTGATTAGGGCGCTCGACTGATGAAATCAAAGACATGGTTTCAGTCCCAGACATGACGACCGCTTTTAAGTGGAGGCGAAAAGCAAGACGTTCGCGTACTATGCAGAGTCAGTGCACGCTAAAGAACTCCAAATGATTGAACAATCCGGAGCTCTCCACTACTGCACTCCTCATAACTTTAGTCGCTTTCGGACGACGTTAAATCTCATAAATAGAAAGAAAAACATTAATATCCCAAATGACATGGACATGAGTTTTAAGCCACCAGGGGGAAACTCCCGAGATATGCAAACTGCTGTATTAATCGATTTTGTTGACGTATTGATGCCCTTGGCTGGCTGCAATGTTCATGTTCTTTGATGTCTCTAGATAATACTAACATGTACAAATTCTGAATTAAAATATACACCCACGACCAGATTTGTAAAACGTAATCGAAAAAAGCTCTGGAAGCATATTTCCGCGTATAGTCAGGATTCTCGATCTCGAAAAAGTTCAGGACTAATGAAGCAACTTAACTGGAAAAAAAAAGAAAGAAAGAAAGAAAGAAAGAAAGAAAGAAAGAAACAGTCGCCGCGTTAGGCACGCATTAAACGCGCAGTAAAGGCCTCGTTGGTTCGATGCTGCGCATAATGCTAACGTTATACTGTACTAACTCATGCGGTGTTGACGCTCAAAGGCACATTTTCATAGTGATGAGTTAATCGATATGCGTGCAACAAGTTCTCGGTGTTCACGTTCCACTCACGGAAGGTTGGCATGTATTAGCAACACAAGCACACAAGCATCCCTTTATTTTGTTCGTCTTTCAACATTCACTTGATACGCTTTTAATATAGGTTATTTTTGCCTGCCCCAGGTATCCACTGCGTAGGCGTCAGTGAACAATTTCCTTTCCAGTCACATTTTTTCTTTTTTCATCATAGCTTCCTTTCCTTTTATATTTTGTTCGACAGGCACGTGGACTAAAATTCTCGCTTTTGCTATTTTGGGAAAACTAAATAAATATATTCACCGCACAAAGCGCCTAAATAGAAACAAGACGAAAACACCAGCGTCGCTTTGGGCTGGTTGGAGCAAATGAGTTGCTTGGTATGCCTAACACGCAATTGCGTCTGCGGCCAGTGCTATAAGTTAATGCTTGCGCTTTCACATCCCAGTACTGAACATTTTATTTTTGTTGTTTTCTTTTTCCTTTTCGTGACGACGGTGAGCTTTAGAACATGTGGTTTGCTTTCGTGTTTTGGCAGCGCATACGATGAGCAAACTAAGCGACTCCCTCTATACCCTCAGGATAATTATCCTCCCAAGCCCCAGCCACGTTACAATGATGCAAGGGTATGATAGATCACGACGTAAAACGACGGATTCTCCGATCAGTAGACGAAAAATAAAAGGATAAGAAACGATTATAGCCGCGCGAAACGCACAAGAAAGGAAATATTTCTTGGTCAGTAATTCTTGCAACACAAAATATGCATGATCCAGTGTACCCAAGGGCATAGGGCGTGCCATTCATCACCATATATCGTACGCAGAGCAGCGGCTCCGCAGGATGTTGCTAGCGCACTCGCATGAAGTTAACTAATCATTTGCAGCGTCTACACCCAGCCGAGAAAAAAACACAGAATATGCATCTGTTGTCGCGGCGAAATTTCTGTACCTTTCTTGGCCTTGAACCTATTGGGTCGACAGAAATTTCTATAATTACATCAGAGTATTCTGTAATTACGTCAGTAAAGTTTTACAGAACTGCAGACCACAAGGTACTACCGAGAAACAACAAGACTACAGAAAAGTCCTGCTCAAACACAGAAAACTGTGTTGCGACAACAAAACTACACAAGATTTTGTCTTGTTATTGACACGATTCTGTTTGTTTTTTTCAGCTGGGCGTGGTCAGTCGTGCTTTGCTTTCGCTTTATGCCAAACGCGCTCCCATCGGCGATAGTTGGGTTTTTTCACGAAAAATATGCTCAAGAGATTTCGTTGCAGCTGAATATTGTTTAGTTTTGTTTTTTCTCAGCTGTTGCGCATGCGCGCAAGGCGCAACGTTAGTATAGCGTGTCTGCTTGTTTCCACGTAGGCTGGCTCTTTTTACTGTACAGCTCTTCTGTTTTGTCCATGCTTTTCACAATACTTCTTTCTTTTGTATGCAATTCATGCATGGTGTAGAAGCAACATTAGATAAAAATTGCATATACTAATTTCCGAGAATTGGCAGTTGCATTAAATACCTTCTTCCAATATTACAAGCCATAAGACGAATGGCTTCGGTCACATTCAGTAGTTAAATGACGATCACGTATTGTTGTAGGAATGGGGCGCCATTCGGTTAGGTCATGGTTCGGTCTCAAACACAGCGCCCGCGAACCTGTGCGATGCGGCCCGCCAGCTTCAAAATTTTCAGCATTTGTTCCAAAAGCATCTGCCAACTTCGCGTGTCTGCTTTACCGCAAGGCTCGTATTTCAACTATAAACAAAGTAAAAGGCCTCGTCTCCATATGGTGCACGTTCTTTGTGAAATGGAAAGGACTTCGTCTCTTAATTTCTTCGAACTTCGGATGGATGTCAGCTGCCGTCAATAGCAAGGCGTCCTTTTTTTTCGCCTCCAAATCAACATTTTTTTTTTCTTTTGGGATAAGTGGCAAAGATATTTATTATTAAACATTGTACCCTTTCAGTAGTTCTCTCCGAGCCATTGTGAAATGCCGCCCGTCCAGCATCTAAGCAGAATGGGAGAGGAAGAATGGGACCTTCCGGTCTGGGAACGAGAATTCTTGGTTCATCTTATTTACTTTATATATATTTTATTTATTTCGATATTTTATGTTTACTTATTTTCTATTGTTCTCTGTCATGACTCTCTAAGGACGAAAGTTTCTCAAGGCGGCCCGCATACCGACATGAGCTTGAGACTCCTGCTAATAATGATAGCAAAATCCGGCATGCATGCTTCCAGCTATCCCTAGTGAAACAAAGCAGCTATGGCTGCATATTTGCAGCGCTACATGCGGTAACTAATACTGCCAAATTCGAGGCCGAATTGGTTTGGATTTACGAAGCTACCGCTTCATAACAGACCAGAGAGCGTTTTGTGTCGCTACTCCGTTCGGAAATTGAGGCGCATAAGCGGGGTAAATATAGAACACTGAAAACACGTCGCCTATTTATACTTCTGCTCTAGGTTTGGAATGGGAGTGCGTTTTTTGAGTTTTCAACTACTTGTTTAAAATATATTTGCAGCTGCCGCACATGAAAAGAAAAAAAAATTCGAAACTGCGTTGGAAGATTAACGTTGTTAAGCTGTGCTGAAAGTTCCTCGTTATATTCCTTAACGTTTTTTCAGTAAGTGCGACACTACTGCCAGCTGAAGGTAGACACTGAAGCCCGTTAAGCTTTCATTTCACAGATCCAAACTCTATGATATATATAAAAAAGGCAGTTTCTTGCTGCTGAACTTAGCCGAATGACTTGTACACTTTTCTCAGGAATGCCAAAGTAAAAAAGAAAAAGACACCAACGGCAAGAAGGTAAGGTGATCAGATTTTGTCAGTAAATTTCTTAGAATACGATGACAGGGACTCGCTCTGCCAAAGTTAGCCGGGGAATAACAGGAAGGTCGAGGGTCCTGTAGTGTGCTTCAAGGGAATAATGGTATCGGTGGTGGAGGCGATTAGGCCAGTTATTGTTATTGTGACGATGACATCTGCAATGTCAGTCGTGGGCACTTCGTTTCGTTAGATCCGAGGGGTTTCAAATTCATAGTACATGATATGCGGGCCTCATTGGGGAAGTTTCTTTACCGAGAGCCAAGAGCCGGAAAGTAACAAAGAAGAATAGAAGAAAAAGATAAAGATAGGAAAATAAAAAGAAATATATATGACCAATGCAACCAAAACGTCTCGTAACTAGGCCTCACAATCGTGGAAATGAAAGCGGTGCGTACGATCCTTTCTGCCTAAACACTGGACTTTTGCTCGGATAGAGTTACTAAAAGGACACAATTCGCCTCATATCCCAATCATTTTCCTCAAAAGAAAAAAAAAGCATGTAGACGCAGAAATGAAAGAGACTGTGGGTTGCCCCGGCACCTCGATCTTAAAGCCAGCTGATGGCAGTCCAGTTCACTAAGATTAAAAGGTCAACTACAAATGCCTGTTTCTATGCCCACAAAAATGGCATACCATCTGTAGGCTAGGCCTTTTACTTGATTTTAGTCAGAAAACGAGACTGGTGGCAAAGCTGATTTGTGAAGCTAACGCGGACGTTCCGAAAGAAAGCTAAAGTTTTTAGAGTCGGTGGGCCGCATGCTGCCCGTGGGCTGCTCTTTGAGACCTCCACCTTAGAGATTCTCTTTGTGGCAGTTGCTCAGAGGATTATTCGCATTGAAAACTGCAATCATCGAAAATTGTTTATTACAATCAATGCACATAACTGAGCGCGCGACATATTGCCACGCCCTGACGCAACGCTACAGGGCGGCAGCAGAGATCTATAGCTGATGTCAGCAGCGGAGAACCAGCGCGATCTTCTTTTTCTTCTTAGCCTTTTGAAACATGGCACATGCCCACACGCAGGAGAACCCAGATGGCGCGCACAAGTCTATGCTGCAGCGTCGTCTTCGTCGAAGCGAAGCGATCGCGATTCGTCGTCTTACTGCATACAATGCTGCATAAAATACGTAATAATAATTAATCACAGCGAGCCGAAGATGTGCTCCTTAAGAAAGACAAGCATAGCTAGCATGAACAAAGTGTTTATTATTATTATTATTATTATTTATTATTATTATTATTATTATTATTATTATTATTATTATTATTATTATTATTATTATTATTATTATTATTATTATTATTATTATTATTATTATTATTATTATTATTATTATTATTATTATTATTATTATTATTATTATTTACGAAAAGACGTCGAGATCAGTTTTATTATCAAAAAGAACAGAAAAGAAGCGGAGACGAAACATGCATAGAATTTCCAAGAAAGTGGTCTAGATTCTATAGCGCACGACAGGCTATACAAGCGCACAAAAAAAAATTGTAGCTGACTTTGGTATCTATACAGCTCTGCCCTATTCACGCCGGTGGTGCGGGAGCAGCGAACAGTTTCTCGTTATGGTATGCGAAATATGCTAGTAAATACTTTTGCGATGGACTTAAAGAAACTTCACACAGCTGATTCTTTCCTAGAATAATCCTTATCATATCACGTTTGGACGAGTTGGAGGCGTTGGAGTCCCTATAATGGGTTTGCTGGCTAAAGACCTCGTCACTTCGGACACGATATGTTACCGACGTTTGTCTGTCATTTGTCAAACTGTCGATGTCCGAACCGGTGTCATACTTTTTAGCCTATAAGAATAAATGGGTGAGACATCTTGTACTTGCGCCCTTGAAGCCTGTGAAACAAAATTTTCTCTCGCTGACTTTCTATATCACGAAATCCGCTCCAACATGCATCTACCAACTGTTATTTTCAACCGTGCACAAAACTCAATTAATCGTTTTACTCGTGTAAAGGAAGGGACGAGGTAGGTTTAATTTAAGTTTTACCTGCACTTCCTGACCCGCCGTGGAATACTGCCAAATGATGGTGTTCATGGAATAGCAGGTGGCTTCGGGCTAACCAGAGTCCATAAAAAATTTGCAGGATGGAAACAGATGGAACCAGCACCTGCGGAACAAGCTATTTGTGGTGATTGCTGCTTGTGTGAAATTGTGGGAAACT
Source organism: Amblyomma maculatum (assembly GCF_055883805.1). Lineage (NCBI taxonomy): Eukaryota > Metazoa > Arthropoda > Arachnida > Ixodida > Ixodidae > Amblyomma > Amblyomma maculatum. The sequence continues at coordinate 33,792,162 of NC_139347.1, read as the reverse complement.
CGTAAGTGTGAAATTGTTTAGGAAGCAGGCTTAAATGAACTGTAAATTCTACCGGCGGATTGAATTTGGATCACCCTATATGGACGTCAAAGAGCGTAACGTACGCTCGTCACTGACGTCACTTTTTTCATTGCCACTGACCTTCTCATAGAGGGTGCAATCAAGTGCATTCCGTCAAGTGCATTCGAAATGCAGCACTTATTGAACAAATGTGCGACCAAGTGTTCCGGGATATCAGCTTATAGGCCGCAGCAACCGAGCTGACTATTATCTAGCGACGAAGGTTTGATATACGGTCGGTAGAAAGTTGGCTCGCAAATTTCAGCGAGCCAGTCTACATAAAGATTTACCTGTCTATCCCTAAAGGCTCCTTGAGGCAGATGTCAAGAGGCTGTAACCGGCCTGTCATGCCCTCCCTCAGTCATGACTGTGGCCTCTCAGAGCTATAATAGAATTTGGCTGTCCTATGTGTCTCTAGTAATAGCTTAATTACTTGTGTCGGCTTCCATACTTACAGTGCGAAAGACAGGACAAAAGCTAGAATGACTGTGTTCTGGTCCTCTTTCTTTCGCACTGTAATTGTGGAAGATCTTCACAAGATCTTCATCAACTCGCCCAACGACTTGTTTAGTCGAAATTCTGGCCGCCACTGCTTGGATTACTAATGGTATATTGCTGTCTTTTGATTATGTTCTATGTGGGGGCACCACCTGCGCACTATGTTCTCAGTTTCAATGAGTTGTCATTGTGTATAACGCATGGTAAATATAAATCCTCAAATCTAATCCTAACTAGAACTTTTTGTCGTTAAAAAAAAAAAAAAGAAAGAAAACCTGTTGGCTTATGTTTCACTAGATGCGATAGTTGACAGAAAGCATTACTCACTTTATATCAGAGCGCACCAAAGAGAACAGCAGCAGTAATGCCTAACCACGCATTCAAATAAAAAAGGAAAACAAGGAAAGAACGACAAAAATAGATGAAAGAATGCAGCTGGAGAATACTGCAAGCAGAGCCCCTCTTCGTTATACATTCGAATAATTCTCCATTTGAGACAAATCTGGCGGAAATACGCTGCGCGATGAGAATTTGAAAGTTGATGGTATTGAACAACAGCTGATGGTTAAATAAAACTTATTCGCAGAGCGGCAACTCCTTGAATCGCGGTCGTGTGTGTTCCGTTTTACGTGAAGACAATGGTATAGTGAGAGCCAGCTTTTCTTGTTAAATAGGTGTGATGCTGCAGCTTTGTTACCAGCTCATCCAGCGTTTTCATTGTCTCACTAATGGACACTCAGTGCTCAGTAAGAAAACCTTGCCGCCATCAGCCCAGCTCTATCCTTGTTAAGCCACCGGTCCCGCAACTACAGCAATGTTTGTTGATTTTTTATCAGCGGCGCTCGCACGAAGACAATGGGCCGTTCTGTGCCCCGCATTTTTACCAATATGTGGATGCACCGACGCCGTGGTCCTTGCATGTGACTCATTCAAACTGCAATCCTTTCGTGGAACATCTTTCCTGCTTCCTCTTTGCTCCTCCATTAGCAGGTGTTTTCAGAGGCAACCACTGAGTCATTTTAATGCGCCATGAGACGACGCTCACAGCCGGACCGGCCCACCACACAGGAGCTGGACGGGCTCGAGCCCCTCTTTGCTCAAAGATCAGGAGAGGAGAGCCTAGCCGAAACAAGGGGAGGGGCGAAACTTGGCCCGACAAGCGGCGCTCAGAGGAGCGTCAGCAGCCTGGACACGTCGTCCCAGCCAGACCGCGTACAACCTATCTAAAAAAGTTGGCAGTGTAGCAGAGGCAGCAGCAGAGAGCAGCCGAGAGAAACCTAGTCTTGGCCGGACAGGTCCCACAGGGTTCATTAGCATGCGCGCGCGCACAGAAGCGGCTGCGGCGGCGGAGCAGGACCGCCCGGGGGTCGACGCCCTCATCGCGCATGCCAAGCCCGCGGCATTCGCTGCCGTCGCCGCTGCCTCGATACACTTCGGCACCACCGGACGGTCGAGCCTCTCCGGAAGTGCCCGACTGCCACTTCGAAGGCTCTTCTGCAATCCTCCGTCTTTGTATCAACGCACCCTCTCCGCCTGCAATCCCGCCTTGTAGCCGAGCAACTCATTTGGCGCTACGTTGAGACATGGTACTAAAGGAGCCCGATAGGAACGCTGAGAGCCAGCCAGTCCGACGGGAATCTCGCGCCAACTGTTACATCTGTGAGAACGTGTGCGTTGAAGCCGTATACGTGAGGCCATCCTTTGGTCGCTTCCGCTGCTCCAGGTGTGTGACTCTCTCTGTGTCGCAAGTGCGTTTTAAAAGGAACCTCATAGAAGATTAGGAGAAGGTGGAATGGATTTTGAAGAAGATAAAGAAGGGGTCACTCTTCGTTGAAGCATCTGAACCTCGGCAGAAGATATGACGCAGAGGGAAACAAAATGATGGAGAGAGGGTGCATAGACGAAGGAGCCAAACATGGGAGGATAAGCGAGAAGAAAAAATTCAGAATCTATCAACGAGATTATGCAGTTATATTACGTATGATTATAGATGGCTATGCATTATTATATAATCACCTAAGTAGATAAATTACAGACACAGTAATACTCGTCTAGGAATCATTTATTGCACAGTGGCAATTTACTTCCAGAGAGCTTGTAACCAATCCCATGAGCATCCAGCCCAGCCGTTTGACCTGCCAACTATCACTTCGGGATTTTTCGTGCCGACGAAGCTTCAAGTGGGAGATGGAAAGGCACCAGGGGGTTCCATTCCCATCTCACTCTTCCATATGAAAGAGCTTCCCAATTTGGCAGCTCCTTTCAACTCAACCATGTCAGCTAACTGGTTTCATCGCATCACACGACCAGCTGAATGGTCGCAGTCATGTGACCTGTGAAGTATCTCCTGCCAGGGGCACGCCCGTAAGACTTCGAGCCTGCGACTTCAAACGGGGGTGCAAGAGCCCTGTTGCTTGCCACCTGCCAACTAGCACCTGTCAAGGCAAGCTACAGGCTTCAAACAATCGGGGCCGACGCTGTCGAACACTTTCCGCCGACTTGGGGGCACTCGCGACTTTTCAAGTCTGCTAGATTTCAAATTGTAGGCGCTGTTGGCAACGACGGAATTTTTTTTTCCTTACATCGTTACTAACGCTCTCGCATTAAAGACTTTTCTGCCCCCCAAAAAATATATAAGGAAATGTATGAAGACTGGACAACAGTTGTGCGTGGCATAATATGCGATGGTGGCGAAGGAACCTAAAAGAGTCTGGAAATGCAAGAAACTAGCTTTATCAGTTCTTTAGTCTGTAGGAATTTCTGTTATCCAGCTGCTGGGATCAATGTTGCATGTCAATAAAAAACAGCTTCAACTCAGCTTGCGAGGATACCTGCATTATTATGCACACCTCAAAACAATGCATATGGTAACTTCTATTAACTGGACTAGTATCTTGGTTGTGAAATCGCTGACGTGCTGTTAAGGGTATCTCCAATGATCCATGCTTCTGTATGTCCTTCGCTCACCTCAGAGCATGCCCTAAAATAAAGGTGTCAAAGCAGACGTCATCCTGATTTGTATTCATATTGAAGCTTTCTAATCTATATGGCTCTCGCCCCTTTTAAAGCCAGCGCACTGCATGACGCAATCTTTACTTCATAGGAGCGCTGCTGCATACTGTGTTTTCTGAAAGCACACGATGCCCAGAGCGGCTTGCCCTTCAAGCGCCAGGGCGTGTATGTAGACTGGGGCAACATAAAGTGGGGCGGGCTGCCCATAGCATTGTAGTCGCTACACCTGTGCTCGCATAAATCAACTCTGTAGCCAACGCTGCCTACGCACTAAGCCTAGAGAAAGATAAAAACATAGAAGTAAGACTCTCACGCCAGCATGAGGACAGCCGCGCCTTTGAGAACCGGTCTTCAGAGCCTGTGCCTATCGAGGTACGTCGTCAACGTCTGCTGACTTGTATTAGCTTTTTCGACTACTGTATGCGCCATAAATTCGAAGCAGACTAAAGATCAAACCAGTCGAGAAAAAAAAAAAAAGGGGGGGGGGGGGGGGGGCTGTAGTTTCTGCAGTCGTGCAGTCCTGTTCACTTGGTTAAAATCACTTCACCCCGCCGGTGTGGCGCAGTGATTGCGGTGCTCGACTACTGTTCCCAAGGATGCGGCATCAAATCCCGGCCTCGGCGGCCGCTTTTCGATGGAGGTGAAAAGCAAGGCACCCGTGTGCTGTGCGATGTCAGTGCACGTTAAAGAACCCCAGGTGGTCGAAATTTCCGGAATCCTCCACTACGGCGTCTCTCATAGCCTGAGTCGCTTTGGGACGTTAAACCCCACAAACTAAACTGATTAAAATCACTTCGTGTTGAACATAAAGTCCTTGCGTGCTAGTTGTTTCATGCTCCAAAAATGGCAGTGACAAAACATGACATGGTAGCGGCACCACGGTACAGACGTAGATCTCCAACTCGAAAATTATCAGTATGAAGAGTTAGAATATCCTTAAAAAGCGGTCTGGTTGGAAATTTGTAAATCTTTGTTTTGAAGGTGATGAGCTTTCTAGTGATATGTGAGTATACGCGACCGTTATATTAGGCTTGTGTGACTACAGATCATTTTTTTTTTGTGTGTGTGTAGTGCGAGTTATTTTTCCTCGCACGAAGAATAAGAAGCCTATGCCTGCTATATCGTTCTAATTTCTTCTTTTGTCGCATGTATTGGGTATCTCGTTTCCACTATATTTTCACTCTCCTAGCCTGCTTTGTCACGGCGACAACCTTCTTCCAGCATTTGCCACCCTTTTTTAGTCAAAGCTTTACGTCTCCCGCTCACGTATCTAATCGTAGAAGACTCCCGCATCAGCACAAGCAGCTCGAGATAACAGTTCAACTCAAGCCGATTGCGCAATATTTCTCTGCGTCTGGGAACCTGTCCTTCCGAACGTTATCGACACAGACCACCTTTTCTGATTTTTTTTTTTTTTTCTGAGCTGCCCCCTCCAAGCGAATTCAGCGCCAAAGAGACATCCAAGGACAGCATCCCGAAGAGTGGCGTGAAATCGGTGGGAGGCACTGCAGACAATAAGAATGACACTGTCTCACATCATGAAAGTCAACACGTTTTCTCATCCAGGTTTTCATGCTGTTTTCCTTAATGCCCTCTCCCTCGTTTGGCGACGCTTTCCTATAGATGATAGCACGCCATACAACGAATGGGGAAGAACTCAGAAAAGGACTAAGCCGCATTCGCTCAGTAAAACCTTACCGGGAAGTTGTAAACCTAAAATTTGAGGGGCAGACTTTGTCGCGCGTTTAGTCCCTCGCTTGGAATTCATCTGACAGCCACGTCGAGTAACGAAAGAGAAATGTGCCTGAGGCGCTTAGTAGGACTCGACTTCTGATCTATCTTCAAAACTTTACAGGACTGCTCCGAACAGATTATATTTCTGGTTATGACATTGCGTAAACATTTATATCTAACTTTTATTTTATTATATTGTTTTAATTTTTAAAGCGTGAGAATTAGCACTTGAATTCGGACGAAAAACATTTCCTGTGGCGGCGGCGACGCCGACCGTTTTTGAAGCCACGCAGCCTCGAAAAATCATTATTGCAGCTCTGGCAGGTGGCAGCTATCAGGTTGTACTGCTTGGCACTGAATGGCTGGAGTCGCCGGCCGAGTATGTCCTGCGGCCTACAACCTGTGCGCGATGAAGTGGGCTAGTAAAGACCGTGATGTTACAGTTTAAAACGTTCCAGTGAAAAGATAACTTGAGATAATTGCTACAACTCCAAAAATTTCAACAGCATCATTTACAAAGGATTAGTGTTTACCTGCCATGTCTAAGTAACCGATAACATGATCATGCAGCATGCGGTTGAACAGGAACGTTTTCGCGAATATATTTCCCAAAGTGTACAAAAAAAAAAAAAAATGCACTAAAACCACTTGCACTGTCTTTTTTTTTTTTCTTGTCCTCTTACGCGTTACGTCCCCTGGATAAAAGCAAGCAAGGCTTGCTCAATGCAGGTAACTTAAAAGCGACTCCTTTCACGTGATAGCCCGATGTGAATGGACATGGGCGAAGACGGGGCCGTTTAGGACAGCCACCGAGGAGTGAACGCTTCAATCATAATCATAATTCAATCATTGAGATTTCGTGAATCTTGCCCTAGGTGTCAAAATTGTTCAGCCCCGCCCCGCCGACAGGGAACATATACTTCGACCGAACATTAGGCTTTCGCCACCTTTAAGCACGTGGATATCACCTATACTCGCTCGGCGTTCAAATGCTATGGTCAAGCTGAAATTGCGTCATGCCACTCACAGCCTTTTTTTTTTTTCCTTTCCTTTCTCTCATCATTTTTGTGTGGCACATTCGCCGTCAGCAATCGCTTCTGTGTGAGTTTTGAGTTTTGTAGTCATTTTTCTGTTTTTTTTTTGCTTCAAGAAACCTTACCTAATGTATTGAATGATAAAAAACTGTTCCATATGATATGTTAATTTTTACTGCGCATTGGTGCATTTTTCCCTATGTTTGTTACATTGGCCATGTCCAATAAAAGTGGATTATGTAAATAACAGCAGTTCTCAAGCACGCGAAATGTAACCTTATCGCACACTCCGCAGTGGATCAGGGGTTGGGACGCTCTACCGCAGAACTTGAGTTCTATTCTGACCGCGGCGGTTGCTTTTCGATGGAGGCTGAAAGCAAGACGCCGATAGATGTCAGCGCACATTAAAGAACTCCAGATTGTCGAAATTTCGGGATCCTTCTACTACGGCTACTCTAATAGCCCGAGTCGTTTTGAGACGTTAAAAACAATAAACCAAATTCATGTTGAAGAAAGAGTTCACCCGCTCATTGTTGAGAAAGCAGAAGTCACGTATTTATAAACGAGAAGTTTATTTGAACTCGAAACAAAAACCTCCAGTACAATCCTTATATCAAAGTTTAAACCGTTTCTCATGTGGCCAAAAGATGAAAAATCGAAGACGCACTGCACAGATTGTGCCGAAATGAACAACCTTTCTTCTTTGTTTCTTATAATACGGACAAGGTGATAACAGGTTAATGTGCATGGCATCGCTAGCTTCGTATATCGCTATACGAGCGGGCGCAACAACAACACACATCAAAGCCGCTGTCTTCAAGCCCACATTGACAAGGTTGCCAAAGCGACCAGAGACGCGCACAACGAAAAGCATACACAACACGATGGTACACGCGAGAAGGCACAGAAGAGCGAAAGGCACAACTTCAGACACAGTAGTAACAAACTTTGTACAATAGCGTGGCGTCCGAAAAACACCTTACAGAGACAAGAGCGGGATGTCGTGAATTTTAAAAACACGACCTTAACGCAGTTACGAGAAGAGACCTGGCATTCTGCTATTTCTGCGACAAATCTTGAAATTTTGATTGGACTGCCTCTGCAGACATCATTGGTGCATACTGTGAGACCATAGAGTGAAATGTCATTATGGCTTCGTAGATTATCGCTTTATTTTTTATTCCATTGCCGATGACAGCATCACACAAATATAAAATATTTCGTGATCTACGTGCTTCCTCGCTTCCTTCGTCACTCGTTGGACGTGCGTCAAAGGCGTTCAGGACACGTTTTACTTTTACTTTTATTTTTTTTTATGGAAGGCGACTTCATTTGCTAAGAAAAGTTTGCACACAATGCCAGCACTCTTCTCGCGAACTGTATCCACACAGCACATTATATTAAGAACTGAAGAAAGGGCCGAGGAAATCTAACAGTCGTAAAGAACATCTCAGCGTAAGAAAAAGCGTAAAAGCAGAGCAGACACCTTTTCGAACCCATTCCTCTTTTCACCTCACGTGATTTGATAACAACGACATCACGATATACTTAAAATATATATATTAAAAAAGGGGGTGGGGGTTGTTCTTAGAACATACTGCCCGCTATATCACGGATATACGGGACCCACTTTCGCCTCAGCGCGGGAGGGTTTAGGGAGCCCTCGAGCGCCTTTGAAGCTGGCGATCCGCATCCCCACATAGGGCGCGTTCGCGGTACGCTCGGGTCCTGAACCTCACCCTTTCGGAGGACCGAGGGAACTCGGGGGCGACAACGTGATTCACCGCAGGTAACTCCTGCCACGGGTCGCTCAGCCCGCGTCACCGCTCCCTCGTGTCCGGCCGCCGCTTTGGCGAAAGACTTTGTGCATACATGAAATATGGTATAATGGGGAGGAGCTAAACACACATAACGAAAAACACTGCGTTCATGGTGAGGTCTGCATGCGTCGGCTGTGAGACAGGTGTGAGACGGTCTTCGGGATTCAGCAGAGAGCAGACGGTTTTCCTTTAACACACCGCTAATCTTTTCTTCTCTCCCTATTTTCCTTGCTTTCGTTTTTCTCTCGCAAGAATAAAAACTGGTGGATGAGGTGGTAGTGGAGGCGATGATTTGGCGGTGGCTAACCGTCAATCACGTGGTTTGACTGATGGTGGGAAATAAATAAATACATGCTCGAGAACGAGGAACGCGGCGAGGAATGATTTTCGAAACTACTTCCTTCGCTCTCTCCTGTCCTCTCGTGAGCGTGGAACGGACGCATTGACGTCTACGGGCAAAAGAAAAAGGGAACCAGGAGACTCGAGAAAAAAAAATCGGTAAAATATTTTCAAGTCTAACTTGCTCCATTCCTTTTCTTTCTTTTTGTTTAAAAAGATGGCGATCCTCAGGCATCACCACAGTGCGTGTCTGTGTGACGAAAACAAGAGATCTACATACAAAGTGTCCGCACCTGCAACAACAGTTCGGAGCACGAATAAATAAATAGTGGAGACAAAAAATAACAAAAATACGGGTTCAAGAACAGGGGATACACGACACCAGTTAAATAGCAGCGTTTGGACAGGGAGTGAGAACAAGCGGCGCGCGCGGGCAGCTGGCCGGCGCAGGAAGACCTCAGCATGCACGCTCTGAGAGAAAGGCACCCCGCGAGAGCCCGGGCCAGCCGGACAGTTTCACGGGGAAGGCTGGGGAAAGAAACAGGGAAGAAAGCAGCAAAAGCGGGAATATGCGGAGAGTAGGCGGAAGAAAGGGTAGGGATTTAGGGAATATTGCCGCGTGGGCTGCAAAAAAGAAAAAGCTGTATAAATGGGACTACATTTAGAGTGGAATGGAAGCAAAAGCCTCAGTCCCTCTTTGTCGTAAGTAACGGGACACTACCTTAGAGCCTTCTGTGACACTAGCGGAGTACCGTTAACGATTTCGAAGTGCGGCGCTGGAGACAACCGCGTCAGATCTACTGATCGAAGGGATAACTCAAACGGCATGTGATGCAATTATGGCAGTTACAAATTACCTAAGATCTTCTGTTAAATTACCTCAGTCATTTATTCTTAAATGCACTAGATTCCTGATAATCCGCTTGGCGGCATTATCATTCAAACACATTTTATGTGGGAATCTAGCGAAGAGCCGCAGGCTTTCAAGGAACGTAGAGTGCGAAACAGCTGAAAGCAGCAGGAGCGGAAATACAGCAGCGGTGGAAACAAAGGGTAGCAGAGAGAGCGTGACAGTTGGGGGAAAGGGGACAGGAAATGATAAGCGACGACGTACGACAAACAACAACGCACACTGTTTGCGTTTTGTTCAAAAACGGGGGGAACCCAGGCGGACACGACACCGGCCGAGGCCCAGGACCAGCTGAGCAAGCCTCGGGTGCCGGGCGCAGTCCGCCCTTACAGGGAACCGGGATCAACAGCTGTAGGGCGAGCAGAACTGGTAGACGAGCCGCTGGGACCGCTCCGTCTTCTTCATGATACCCTTCTTGTAGTATTGGCGGATGGAGCGGCTCAGCTTGTCGTAGTTCATCGCGGGCCGGTTTTTGCGCTTGCCCCACAGCCGGGCCACGCGCACCGAGTCCTCGATCTTGAAAACGCCCCGGTTGCGGTCCAGCCAGCGAATGCAGCTGCCGTACAACTGGGGTTGCTGCAGAAGCTCCTTGAGGAACTGCCAAAGGTGGATGTGTGACGAGGACGGGGCGCGAACGGCCGCCGCTCCAACGCCAGGAGCCACGACGCCACCGGAGGCCAGGCAGCGCTCGGCAATGTCACTACTCGTGTCGCTCCCTTCGTCTGCGGAGATAAGAAAAGAGAAGACGCAGGTCAGAAACCAGAACACTGGTGGTGGTACATGAACGCGCCCACACAAACAAGAAGTCAAGTGCGAAAGGTCAGTTCCTAGAAAGAAAAGCTCGCGAGACTCCAGAACTAAATAATCCCGTGAGTTTTATTTGTTTTGTTGTTTGCAGCGAGGCCATGTTTTTTCTCCTCGAATGAGAAGAGGGAAGGCTGGTTGTCATTAGACAGCCTTACACATTACAGGGCATTAGAGCGAGCGTTCAAAACCGAGCCTGGAGAGTGTACAACGCCTTTATCCATCCAGCCCCTTTACATAAAGAATTCTCCTAAGATAAGGCGCTCTTGTTATCATTAGGAACTGAGACTAGAATGAATAATCATAGATAAAGATGAAAAGATGTTTATTGTTTCTAATATATATCACTAAAAACTGTCGTTGGAGAGCAGTGCAGTTCTTTGCCGGCTGCATATTGGCTTCAGAAGCGCCACTAGAAGTCCATTGGTCAGTGCAGCGTCTTCTAAGGCTTCCACGTCACTTATAATCGTCTTTACCACTTCATATGCAGCAGTGGAAGCTCTATAACGACGTTCTATGCGTCAGCGAGAGCAACACAGCCGGAAATGGGGGTATGATAACAGGTGCCGTGTAGATAACGAAAGATAAGGACGGCCTCGTGGAAAAAGGAGAACGGTCATCGTAGAGATGATAGCCAGAAGGGTTTTCCGCGGATCAGCGTGTATTGCTCCCCATCCCAGCTATATTGCAGCAAGTAGTCATCAGGCCATGAGAATAAAACCAACGGCAAACAGCCCTCGCGTGTGCTCTGCGTCGAAGGCACGAGCTCGACCCTGCTACGCAGCAACCCCAACATTCCAGGCACTTGGTAAAAGAGAGCAAGGCCAAGTAAACGTTCTTGAGTCGCAACGCCTTGTAAATATTAAACTAAGTGCCACTGCCGATGTACTGATACGTTTACTCAATAACAATTTCGGGCTCCTTAGAGTCGTTAACGGTAGAAAGTCTGGATTTCTTAGAGTGCTGACTGTCGCGATGTTACCTCGTTACGCTGTTGGAAATTATAGTACTCAATGTAGCAACAAGCAAGCAGAAACGTATTTAAATAACGGAAAAGCAGCACGGCCTGCAGTTCTCCTGAGCGACAAATAAGGATGAGCATATCGGAAGTCACGTGATGTGGATGTCTTTATTATGGCTTCAGTTATATGATATAGCTTACTCGAATGCACGAGACCCCTAACGTTTCTTGGCAATACAGAAACAGCGATGAGCACGAAAGAAAAGGCGAGGGAAAAAGCGATGAGAAAAAGAAGCCGAAGCACATGGTTGACACCTGGTTTCGACATGGCGAGCCACGACGCACGCAAAGTTCCATCTCAAAAGCGTCGACGCGAGCAAAACCGGTACAGTAGCACGACGCTAACCCGCAGTGAGAATGTGCGCACAGCCAACGGTTTCCCTTGGCCGCAGCGTTTACGGTTGAGCGCGACCGCACCGGGGCACACAAGGCAACAGTTGAAGAACATCTCGGTGGCAGGTGTGCTACTGTTCAAGGTTCGCTGCTCGACGCGGCGAACCGTGAGCGCCTCGCGCACGTTGCAGTGGCTTCTGCCACCTATTGCCTCGCCAGCCATTCTTCCCTTTTCCGGTCGCCTCCGCAGCTACCGTCTCCCAAGCATTCAAGCTTGGCTCCGTTCCATTCTACATTGCATCTAGTAAGAAACTGCGCTTATCGAACTATTGCGCGACAGGCTTCGAACACGAGTTGCCCAAAACTGACTGGAGCCAAAATATGGTGACTTAAGACCTTTTTAAAAGAGGGCAGCAGAGAGGTGACTATGATGCAAAAGGTCACCTTTTTGGTTGGAAGTCTCAACGTTCTGATGCGGGCCTAACATTTACAAGCGCTGATTTTACGTTCTTTTTTGTTTTGTTTCTTTGCTGAAATCTTCCTGCGTTGCTAGACACTAGTGTAGCAGGCCTTGAGCACAGCTTTGTCAATGCACTTGTTACCTTTGTCACAGTTAAAAACAGCAAGGTTCGGTTCGCAGTACCTCGAGCCAGTTAAGCTATACTATTATTGGTCGAAGCAGATTGGCATCATCGAAACCTTCCCACCCCATCACCCAACCAAAACGGCGACGACCGCGTCCGCAAAAGAATGCACCTTGCGCGCTAATGACACCGTGACCACTGAGAAGTTCTGGCCCCGCACCACCTGATACTGCGGGCTCCAAAGCCCTTGGAATTGGTCCAGATGTGTCGTGCATCTGTAAGCTTAGCGAGAGCCACTGGAAATAACACTGCACCACGAATCGTCCACTTGTTCTTTCTGAAGCGGCACCGCCGTCCAGCAGAAGCGGTAATCACCCAAAAATGAAACGGTTAAAATAAAAAAAAAAAAAGCGACGAAGCTGGAGAGAAATGAGCGGGTGCAGCAGCAACCATCCTCCCTGAAGCCGTGGCGAACAGAGAAGAGCCGCTGTGCATGTGAGTGTATGTATATTCATTCGCTTCGAAGCCAAGCGAGCCAGAAGAGATAATGAAAGTCCGCTCCCGCTTGTTTCGGGGGCCTGCCGGGAAGAGGCACCACCATCGGACAGGCAGGTGCGCCGCCAGCCGAAACCTGAAAGCCAACGATCAATTCGGCTCGGCCTGTCCCGGGACGGGCCGCGAGAAAGGGGCCTGGAGGAGAGGCGACGATAAACGAAACGGGAGGAGGCCAGAAAAACACAAGGCGAAACGACCGCGGGGAAGAAGACGGGAGAGAGAGAGAAAGAAGGAAGGAGATGGGACCGGCCGCCGCTCCAGACCGTTGCCCCTGCGACTGAATCAACGAGCAGCTTACAGGCAGGTAAGGGAAGGAAGAAAAAAGTCGGCGGCGGCCAGGACTGAGTACGCGAGCGCACCCCGAAATGAAACTTTTCCTCGCCCTCCGCCGCGCAACGGCAACACCCGAAAAGGTAGGTGGACGAGAGGGGGGAGCGGGCTCGAGTAGCTCCGGAGCGCTCCGGAGTAATCCACCACGCCCTGTTCCATCCGCGCGCTGGAGAAGGGACGACGCGGTGAGGTCGAAACAAGAGGAGGAAGATGGAGAGGAGGATCGCCCCTAAAAGTGGAAGAAGCCAAGCGAGAGGAGCCGACGCCCATCGCCGCCGCCGAGAGGGAGGCGAGCCAGCTACGGCGGCGGCGGCGGCTATAAAGATTCCAGGCCCAATCGCCGGTAGAACGGCCGCATTCCAGCGTCGGGGCCTCCTCGGAGCGTCCAGCGAACTTCTTGGCTCGGTCCACAGCAGCAGCACGAGCATCGTTCGAGCCAGTTTTTAGCTCCCCCTCACCGCCTCTCCCCACTCTCGCCGCGATGGGCGGGAAGTGGAAGAACAGGTTGCCGTTCGGGAAGATGGTAGTAGCCGCGGCGGCGGCTCTGACCCGAGTCAGGTTAGGCTTCTGGAGAAGCCGATGCCTTTTCCAGGCGCTCTTGCACCGGTTCCTCAACCGGGGATGGAGGAGGGAGGAGAGAGTACGTCGAGCAAGCCAGCTCTTTCAATCCTCCTCTGTTGCTGCCTTGCCGGTCGCCGCTGCGGCCCCCGAGGCTCGAAAAGCTCGCCGGCTCCAAATTGGGAAATTTTCGTGCCTCTCTGGCCTGCGTGTGTTTGTTTTTGTACGCGAGAGCGCGCGCACGAGGGATACCTTTTGAGGGCCAATAGCTTTCTCCCTCCCTCGTCGTCGCACTGCAACCCGCTGCCAACTACCAATTCCACCTGCCTCTCTCCTCCCCCCTATCGAACAGCCCTACGGGGCTCGCGTTATCTCATCCCTGCAGTTTCGAAGCCACCCCCTCGCCCACGCCTGCCGGCTTTCTCAAGGCATCCATCGCCCACGTATACTAGCCTCCTCCTCTGCGTCTGCCTACTTTAGCGGTCCTTTGTTGAAGGAGAAAAACAAAAAGCAAAAGAGAGAGAGACGAACGGAGAACCGGCGTGACTGGTAGCCAGTGTTGGGCGGCGTTGAATGTGTAATTTGGAAGGCCTCGAAAGCGGCCGAAACTCACGCGAAAAAGAAGGCACTGCGCACATCCGAGAAAGCAAAGCCCAGCAGCACCAAGCGTGGTAGTAGTGCCGGCTCGGCTCACTACATCTACGCGGACGCGACAGCGAGCGGCCACGCCATCAGAGCGCCATACACTACTATCAGCGGAAACGTAGAGGCCTGCTCCCGCCGGCGCTGAGCCATGCGCAATTCTCTTTCTTTGTTGGTTTGTTCCTGTCGTTCCGTCGCCGTTGTGGTAGCAACAGCTACGCTGCCGTAAGGACGCCGACGGAAAGGCGTCATCTGGTGGGTTGCGTCCGCTGGGCGAGTGTTTTATGGCGCGTGGCGCGATCCACGTCGCCGGCGATGGAAAGGGTCCTCCAGACTCGAGCCTGAGGATGCGTCATTTCACGGCTGCTATCCGCGCACAGGAGTCCGAGATGTCTTGTAGAGTGCGCAGACACGGCGCTCTTTCTTGCTAGCTTTGTTACAGTCGGGATGGCGGCCACTATTCTCCAACCTCCACTCTCACTTTAATGATTTCATGACACCTCAGCGGCTCAGCCTGGAGTTCTTTCCTGACAGTGACGGCCTGTTACTTAGTAATCGCACCTGTACTGGCTGCGACTTAGTTGATTCATTATAATATTCGCGAATGTTGCGTTCAAGCTGCAAAATCATAAGAAAGGAAACGGAAATGTCCGCCTTTGCAATGACTTTCAAGGCTCATCGATTTATAGTTCTGATCGGAACGATCCCAAGATTCTATTCCAAATACGCCCATCTCTGCCATTCGTCACTGACACAAGATTCACCCCGCCCTCGATGTCAACCGCGGAATCAGCCACTAAGTGCGGAGGGTGAAACATTTGTATTATGCGGGCTGGTGAGGCTGTTACATAGATGCTCTGCTCCACTGAGCTTACTTCACTGGACTAACCTCATCAAAAAAAAAAAAAAAAAAAACTAGGACCACTATATCAAGCACCACAGAAACACGTGCCGCGACGATTTTTCTGCCAAGCACCGCCTACAAACGCAACCACTGCAGCGAGGGACAAACTGCTGCTGCCCTATAACAAATTAAAGCAAGTTTGGTTTTTGCCAACAATATATTCAATCAGCAAGCGCATCACTCCCATGAAGCACGAACGGCGCGAATAGGCCTATGTACCGCGTTTCACATCATTTAAACAACTGTTTTTCTCTGTTGTGGAAATTTATATCCTCACTTCTCTCTTGAATGCACTGTTCATTGCTTTTTCGTATCCAATTTCAGCGTATGCTAACTCCTCGAGCAGTACCTTGCAAGGCTATCGGGTCGTCCTCTGGTAGGAAGGGAGGGGCTGATAGCTGAACGAGTGAACGTTGCTATAAATGCACTCGTGCTTTCTTTTGGAAACTCTGTACATGCGTACGGATGCCGTGGAACCGTAGGCGAGCCGTTTCTACAATCCTTTCTCGCGGTTCAAAGTCTTATGCGTCGCCACTCACCATCACTGTGGGTGGCGTCGCTGTGGCTGTCGCTATGGTGGCTGAGGGGAGACGTGCGCGGCGGCGAGGCGTCCGGCGTCCCGCTGCCCGAGATGGTCTGGCCCAGGAGGCTCGCCAGGTCGAGCACGCTGTCCTCGGGGCAGAACTGCGTGGGTGACCGCTGGCCCGACGGCTGTTGATGGTGATGGCTTTGCTCTGTTGTCCGCATATGCGCCGCTGCATGGGGACAATGTTCAAACGAGAGAGCAGAGTTAGTCAACACTCTCGATTTCATGGGTTTCTGTAGAAGAGACCATGCACTTCCGACAATGCCCGTTTGAATTAAAAAGTTATATCCAGAGTACAAAATTCAGTAGACAGACTATTTCTGCGATCCGTCTAGAGTTTTCAAACGTCCGTCGTACAAATAATAAAGCACTGGCCTGCCTGTGCACTGCTGTCTTGCAAAAGTAAGATAGAAATTTTAATTGTTCTGCCGCCTATTTATTTAAGTATACATTTCGCGGATTCATTTCTACCTGTCTGTTTCTTCCAAGCCTCCGTACAAGCTGACGTTACCCAAGCCGGTACTTTTCTTGGCGGTGGCAGCTTTATGGCAGACAACGGTATGAACACATAGCCCGAGACGTCATAAATGCCACGGCGGAGTACTATTGTGAGCTGCAGGAAGCGGAGTTATAGGCATGTTTAGAGTTCAACCACCGATTAGAAGGAGACTTTGACGTCGTTCCCAGAAAGGACGTAAGTCTCGTATTGTGTACGTTGCTATGTACACACGTTTCAGCTGTTCATAAAAAAGAGAGCAGTCTGCCTAGTCTTTCCAGTAGGCTCACAAGACATGAGTGGAACAGCGGAAAATCGAAAGTCGCCTAACGATGATCCTGCTAAAATCTTCTGTGTTTCTCGGTAGTTCCGATGTATCCATACACTTTTTGGGACTTTGATTGAGACATTACATGTACTACACGCCCTATTTCTCAGTAAACCCCCAGCTGGACCCTAGCGACTAACTACACTCAGTGGTGCTGGAATATGAAGATTGCGTACCCAAAGAGCATGTTTTATACTTCGTCTGCAGCACTGGGAAGGGTAGAGTAGCTCTTGCAATTGTGCTCATAAGTGCCTCTCGCCCCTGTGCACTATAAAAGAGAAATGTGGTCTTACTGTCACCCCAGCCAATTCGGGGGGGCGAAAGGCGCGTAGGAGCACAATTGCCTATTGTAGCGCGCGTGATTCTGATTGGACCGGGGTGCCTCTGCCTTTCACAGTGCTGAAAACATCTTAATTGTGAGACGAAGTTAAAGAGGAAAAAGTACAGACAACAGGGCATAGAAAAATCGAAGCACACGGCGGAAGTTTACATCATAAAAATTAATTTTTGATTTCACGCTTCCCCTGGCCGACGCAACATTTAGTAAATGAAATCAAAGCAAGAAAATTCTACAACCCGGACAGAGTAATATATATATATATATATATATATATATATATATATATATATATATATATATATATATACTTAAATACCCAAACAAGTAGCAGGGGGGACAGCGGCCGATGTAGCTTATTTGGAAGAGCACCGGACGCGATATTCGGAGGTCGTGGGTTCGGTTCCCACCATGGGCACGTTGCTTTTTCTTCTACTTTGTGTTTAATTATCTTTCCCCTAAACAGATTACATTACTCATTTCTGTGATTATCCAAGTAAACATTAAAAAAAAACCCATAAAGTACCATCCCCAACGCTTTCCTTGGCCTCTCCGACTGTTGGCTTCTTTCCTTCATATATATATACAATGTGCGGAGACGATGACTACAGTAGGATATACTGTCGGAGCTTTTAGGGGGCGCTAACCGCACTTAGCCACACGCTTAACCCTATCAGCGTAGCATTCTGTGCTTTGGCGCCCCGCCATTCGCCTAACCGATAGGTTCGCCCTATTCCAGAACTCGCTAGTTTAGCTGAAGGCCACTTGATATCAGGAGCGCAAAAGGCCGTTCGTTTTCCCAAAAGTTTCCGCCTGTAAAAGTTAATTACTGACGAAGACCCTCCGGTCATCTCGATAGGGTACGCCTGTCGTACTTGGTTAGATGTCTGAGGTTATCAGCCGCACTTTACTGTGGAAGTTACCGCGCTGAAGATGCCAGACAAGAAAAAAAAAAAAAAGACGATTTCTATGCAGCCGCAGAATTACGGTTCAGCTGTAGATGCGTCCGTCGATAAAATATGTGTTTTGCAGCTAAAAACACCCTATGCTTGCCAAGCTATTTCAGTCATAATCTGAAGCAAGCCTGTCGGGTAACCCACAACACAACAGCAACAAGTTTGTCTATGCAAATCCCGGAATTTGATCTGATTCAATTATAGATTAGGAGCACCTGCAAGATGCCTCAGTTCGGAACACGAATAAATATTTCCCTGGGTACGACATTAAGCGGAGTTTGTACGGCAGCTACAGTATAGTTTCCATGCCTCTAAAGCTGAACGAAGGTATACACGCATCAGCGCTTGTGCCCAGTTAATTACGACGTAAATGGGAGCGCACAATTTGAACATAAACGATTTTATCTTCTAATGACCTGAGCAGTACCGGTGAAGCCAGCAATAACAAAAGTTTTCTCACCGGACTTGAATATCTCCAGCTGGGCGCTCAAGATGTCGCCCGACCCTGGTGCTCGAAGTCGGAAGTCTTCCTCGCTGAGCGAGCACAGTGCGGCGCCGTTCATATTGAAGTAGTCGGTCCTGAACGGTGGGCAACCATACTGCTGTTGTGTCCAGACCAACCACGAGTGAACGTTGGCGACGCTCCACTGGTACGGATCTGTGTTGGCGATACATATGACAGAAAAGAAAGGTCAAAATTATGGCACCGAAACTGCCCACATTTCACGAAACTCACCAAGACGCACTTCTGAATACACTGGAGCAAAGTGAAACTGCTTGGTCGGTTACAAGTCAAGAATGCAGCGGCAAATGCCTCAAAGCGAACTCCCTAGCCAATGGCATCGAGAGAGAATAACCTCCTTAGCAAATCAGGCACAAAATAACTATTCGCCTGTCGTGCCAGTAGCGAGATTTAGAACAGGTGGTCCCAACCGGATAAGAGGATATTGTAATAGCGGGGTGACAATGCGCATACGCAGAATGTTGAGATGAATAGGCGAGGGGTATGGCAATCAATCTAAGCATGCACAGTCGCCACCCTGCTATCCCCATACGCTCCTAACCGATTGGGTTCCCCTATTATACATCTCCCCAGAAAGTGACAAGGGGCGTTATGTTGGCGATAGCGTTCCGTCCCCAGAAAGGTTAGACACTGCTCAGCCTAGGGAGACATGGACAAAGGCTGATGTCCTTCCCTTTGGAGGAGGACCAGCGTTGAGAACTGACGCTATTGGCTTCATTCGCCGTTGCATTCTGGACATTTAACAGGGATATAGTTTTCCTTCGTTACTTTTGTTGTTGTTTTTTTCGCCGCTTAGGATCATTTTTTATATGAGAGGTGTCCGGCGCTGCTGTGAGAAGGCGGCGTTCGTATTTAATTGCGCTGTAAAACGGGCGCGCATAGATAAACCCACCGATCAGAGAGAGTTAATACGCCTGTCTTTCCTGTACGCGACCTCTTATTATGACACCTGAATGTAAAACATTTTTGAAGGTACAAGTACCCCACCTGCGATGCGGGTCAGTGGTAATCAATGCAAATAGAGGAAACGCGCTGACATTTCGAAAGCTCTTGCTGGGGACACGCCTAGAAGGGCGTTGGCCGGTGAAGTGGAACATGATAGGGCAAGCAGGCTGCAAAAGGTTTCGCTAGCTACAAAAGCATATGCTGAGAGCCTTGACAAATACTTTGTTTTTGTTGCCCTCTCTGCCTTTGTTTAACAAGATTGATCATGATTTTCCTCACACTGTGGGTAGTGAATGACGACTGTATATAAAAGTACCACAGACGGGCATCAATCATATCTTTGTAATTCAGCAGCGCTTCATAAGCTCTAATAAATCAGTTTGGAAAGGTTTTCAAAGAGAATCATTCGGCTTATTTTGCGTCATCACATGAAACGCCCAGATTCATTTGTTTTGCAAACGAATTCAGGTTTGGCTGCAACGCTGTTTTCACCGCCTTAGTTTTATGTAGAAAACCTGGCAGCTCTCACAAATCCGAATGGTCGTATAATCGACTCATTCTTTGGGCGAACAAAACAGGCACAGGTATGCGCCAAATGGTCAGAACTGCAGCTGTGAAGTTGGAACTAGTTGTACACTGTACGCAGAAATGAACGATTATTTCGTTTTGTGGTAAAAATAAGTCAGTTAATACGTTGTTCAATCAATATTTTCGAAAACAAAAAGAAATTCCGAGCCAGCGAAGGCGTCACAGCGATCACATTCAGGCCCAACTCGAAACGCCTTGAAAACAGTGTGAGGGGATTGTGGATCGATGCCCCTTCAAATTTATATTCCACATATTTTATTCAACGTCGCCCTTTAATAGAAAACACTCATAGATCCTCAGACATACCAAGACTGTGATGTAGTTTAAGGATGCGTACAGTAATCAAGCGACATGCACAGTGGACATCGTTATACCAAGCATTACGCAACTGATCAGTATAAATGGAAGTTTACCGTGATTTATTGCCTGTTTTGGAAGTTGAAGAATACTTTAGACTCGATTCAGAACTACAGAATAGCTGCTGCGTGTCGTTGCTGAGTAAGCCCGATGATGACTACAGCACAACTAACAAAAAGTAATGCAGCAGCCAAGGCTATGAGGCGTTAAGGAAAAACTAAACTATTAGTCGTGTAAGCCCCTTTAGCGAACTACCATTATGAAGCTTTTTACATGCAGGCGAGGGGTTGTATATGTCGATGATTCTTTAGGGAAATGTTAATCGTTATTGCTTACCCAAATGAAGTGTTAGCACTTCGACGATTCTGGCTGGCAATAAAGCAACAGGCAGGCGAACGCCAAGAGTAAACTTGAACACGCGCGAAAATATCTGGTGAGCGCAATTGCATCGCGCACCTACATCCGAAGCGACTGACGCACACTATGCTCGTAACTATAGTGGACTCAAACATCGCTCCATATGGGCTCTGCAAGCGCATCAAAAGTTCAAACGATGACGCCTTATGACACGTTGTCTGAGATGTAAGAATGAATTTGTACCGCATAGTTGAAAAGGTTAATTGCTCGCTTTCGCGCCTCTAGTCGTTGCTGCAGCCATATTCTTCGGCATGTAGGCGTTGCAGCTTTCTTTCATGTGCGAAATCCGCCTACCTAGTTAGACTGTGGATTGCTGGGGCTTGCTTTGTTACACAAGTGCATGTCCTGACAAAATTTCTCAGAATATGATCGCCTGACGTTTTGTTCCATATTCTCGGTGTCTCCTAAACTAGCTTTCACGAGATGTCAGTCGAAGCGACGGAGGAATGGCAACGGTTAATAAGGTCACTCACTCGGCGAGATGTTGAGGATCTGGCAGGCGACGTCGATGTCCTTAGCCGCTTGTTGCATGGCGAGCAGACGAATCTGGTCGATCTTGTCGGCCGACAGTGACGTGCAACAATCCGCATCACTTTCGGCACAGTCCTCAGTCTTTATGGTGAGCCGCTGGTCGTACGAAGGCGGCGGAGGACGACACGGCTTGACGGTGCCGGTAGTTCCAGCCGCGCCGTACATGGGCGCGGCTTGGCAGCGCACTAATCCGGAGCACGGTTCGTCGTACATGCTGGGACTGCCCGGCTGGGCCACCATCGTGGCGTTGGGAGGCGCAGCCGGGGCCGCAGCGGCTATCGCCGTTGGCGTCGAGCGCGGAGGCGCCACACAGTTCTTGGTCACATTCACGAGTTCCTCGAGTAACGCGGGATAGTCCAGCATGCTGGCGCTGCTGTTGTTGCTGCCGTGGTTCATCATGCACGACGACTGGGGCGACGAAGGAGCTGACTGCGGCTCCTGCTTGATCCGGCACAAGAGCGGTGCATTGTTGTTGTTCTCGGACTCGTCGAACCACACGCCCAGATCGTTCATGCCCCACGTATCGGCCATGGAGACGGGACTGGCTATGCCAGCGGAGTGGCTTGGACTAGGGACCAGTTGGTGGCGCTGCGGTGAAGAAGCACACATTGGAATAAGAATCAGCAGGCTGCAGAAACACACGTTTTATGACAGTACTACACAAGACACTAGCGCTGTCCTGATCACTGCTATCTACCGGCGCACCACTTTGGATAACGGTATGAGTTGAGACGAACGTTGGCAAGCTGAGTTATACCAGGCTCGTCATAGGGGACACTGGGCTCAGGTAAGGGTGTGCAGAGGTTGCGGCTTCTCCCAGGCGCGTTCAGCACAACATCGGGGGGTCCAGACTAGCCGGAGCGGGGGGAACGGGAGTCTAGCAGCCACTAGCTAGCGATGGGTGTGCGCGCGAGACGAATTCGCCATTAGAAGGCCTTGCGGGCAGCCTCTTCACGAGCTGTAACGCTGCTGAGCCACTGTGGGCATGTACATCCTCGCCAAACCGGTTGCCACGGCCCTCATCGTGTAGTCGTGTGATGCTTGCTAACTTGTTGCTGGCACTCTCGGCACACGGTGGGAGGGAGGAGGAAAAAAGACTAAAAACCAAAGGAGGGCGTAAAAATGGGCTCCTCCATGTGGCTCCGCTTATTCCGACGTACGATGGCAAACAAACAGGTGCAAATAAACGCGATCGCGACGGCGCATACGAAAGATCTTTCCAGGGGGTCCGCTGCCGTTGCTCACGCTGGTGGCACTGCCCACACGTCTGGCTCATCGCTCACCTAAGTGCAGAGTTTGTACCCGATGTTGTCATATGTTAGCAGACGTTCGCATGAAAGAAATAATTAGGGAACGTGTAATTACTCTCCTCACCAGCCAAGCCGCCTACTTGAGTGACCATGGTTACAGTCCCAACAGTTACGCATGTTTCGAAACCAAGGTAAACTGGTGCTCTTACAAATACATAATTGACACCGAAACATCTATGTTGATCAAATTTTTATGCAAGTTAGTCGCGTATTTTACACATAAATGTTTTCTAAACACATCTCACATACATGCGAAAAACCCAAATGGCAATGAAAATGTGCAAAAATTACTCCGACAGTCGCTTAATTTGCGAAAGTGACATCTCATACCAGCGCGCCAAAAAAATATTTATACAACCCAACAAAGGCCACAGCTGTCGCGCGCGTGTCTACAAACAGTGTACTTACGGGTTCCACGGCTGGGTAGTGCGGCGATACGAGCGACTTTAACATTGCTCCCTCACGCACACATCACGCAAAAGAACTATGACGCTGGAGGGTCGAGCAGGTTTTATATGGGGAGAGGTGCATGCACGTGACTTCAACAGCATGACGTCACGCCTAACCACGCCGCGCCACCGCCGCGCGAGCGAGCGGAAGGAGAGCGCCCTCTCTGTACGCAGCGCTACGAAAAAAGAAGCGCGCGCCGAGAAGCAGCGATCGCCGCTGAGAAGAAGAATGCCATTTTATAATCCTCCGCCCATCGCGACGCCCGTGAAAGTTTATGAGCCTGGTCTCGCGATCTGGGACGACACCGCTGAGGAGAGATATTTTGAAGAGAAGGCACAAAAAATTAGGCGCCAAAGTAAGAATAAATCCTACCGCGAAGCTTTGAAAGCGAATCAGAAGTACCTATCTAGAACCCAGAGCCTTCGCAATGTAAGAGGTCCATTTTCGCTGCAGTAAACGAGCTGTTTCTTTGTTCATTTAATTTTTAGCCCTCTATAATCTTGTAGTAAAACGCGTTGCTGGGCTGTTGGCTCATGATTGTATGGGAGAGAAGTTTGCGCAGAACAGACGAACACAAGGCAGGTAGACAGGACAACGCGCGACTTTCCAGGGAATATTTTAGTGGAGGACACACATAATATCAAATCCTGTACTTTGTCTCACAAGATATCTGCAGCACTACGAAAGGCAGAGAAACTCTTGCTATTGTGCTCCTAAGTGCCTTTTGGCCCTGGGCACTATCGTAGAGAATTGTGCTCTTACTGTAACCTCCGCCAATTTGGGGTACGAGAGGCGCATAGGCCTATTGTAGTGAACGTGATCCTGATTGGAACGGGGTGCCTCTGCCTTTGGCAGTGATGCAAACATCTTGTGCGACGGAGTATAATTTTATATTTTGTTGATAATAGAGAGCTTTGGACCATTTGCAGAAATCTGTAAGTCATCTTCTCTGCAAGGCTTGTTTTCCAACCAAACGGTTTAGTTCCCAGACGACACATTCGCAGTCTTTGTCGCAACGATAAGAGGCGGACGCCTTTCAATGGCGCATTCATGCTGGCGATTCGCGAAAGTGAGACAGGGAGGGAGCGTGACGAATGGGGAACGAGAGCTTTTGGTTGGAAAACAAGCCTTGCAGAATAGCGGGGCGACAATGCGCATGCGCGGAGCTCCGCCATGAATATGTGAGGGGTGAGGTAATCACTCTGGGCATGCTCACTCGCACCCCGCTATTACCCTATTCCCCTAGCCGATAGTGTTCCATCACTTTCTATTATTAACTTTCTATTTTTAACACTTTGCGGACTGTTCCCTCTCCTCCTAGAGCTGACAGGGAATAAAAATTTGTTACTGCCCCTGTACTCCGCCTCAGAACACCCTTGCAGCACTTTGAAAGGCAGGGTAGCTCGAGCCCATTCAGGCTCACGTACACTACTATTGGTAATTGAGCTTCGAAGCGCCCCTCGCATCTCGAACTGGCAGAGGTGACAGCTAAAGCCTGTGACAGCCGGAGCCCAATCGCCTATTACTGTGTCCTGGGGCGAGAGGCACGTTGGCTCATAAATACCCATTATAGTGATCATGATCCTTACTCGGCGTCTTGTTTGGGCCAAATGTCCCCTGCCTTTAGCAATGCTGCAAACATCTCACGAGATGTTTTTTTTTTTTTTTTTTTAATATTAGTATCATTCTTGCCCTATATAAAGTTGTTAAAGGCAAGCACTTGTATTCTATTTTAACCAATATGGAAGTTAAGTTTAATTTTTGCCGCACAGCATACCTGAACTATTTCGTATCTTGAAATTAAAAGCACTGATATGAACTGTTTATGTTAACGTTTCATAGGTAGGAAGACAAGAAACAGACCGGAGGAGCAAGCTGAGATAAAACGAATCTCAGAGCCACAGGAACCAGTGATTTGCCTTGATAACGATAACTGTCATTTGTTTCGCTACTACAGCAACTATTAATGGAACTTAAGATTAACTCATCGTGATTCCTTATTAGTTTTTAAATAGTGCTGGGGACATGGGCCCCTCATATTTCTAGTTCGAAGAGCACATGGCCTCTCGGTATCAAACCATTTAGCAAAAGAAGGAAATAACTGGTAAACAGCTTGACATTTTAGTTCTTAAGGCATCAACAACGACAGGACTGTTTTTACCAATTCCAAGGAACAAACACGCGCGCGCGCGAGATCAGTGGCGCCACCTGTTCTCAGCGGCGAGAACGAGCGTACTGATACTGATAAGATCGGCACTTCCGCTACTCAGACGCTTCACGCGCGCTCCCCGCTTTGCCGGCGTTACGCGCATTTAATTATAATCGCGTGACTCGAACGCCTTGCGAAGCGCAGGATATCATCTTCAAGACTAAAAGTTTAACGCTGCTATGCGCTGCGCAAGCATGCAACGCATAGTAGCACTACTTCATCGCCACAAAAGCGGCGAGGAGGGGGGTATATATTTCGTACATCATACAGCTGGGAATAATAGCCAGGACCTCATATCTGCCGCTAAATGACCTGCCCAAAGCAGGGGTAGGGTTTCACTAGACCATTTGCAAGCGGTGAGCTGAGTGAATAGTGAAGTTGATGCACGGACTTACCGACATGCGGGTGTGTCACGCAATGGAGTTCACATGCGCATGCTGGCTTGTAGTGGGAAAGCTCTATACGCAACTGCAAAACATGTAAATAAAGATAATCAGTAAACATGAGCCCAATATATCTTTAAAAAAAGAAAGAAAGCACAATATCATCACTTTTTACAAGAGAAAAATTTCCATTGGCAAGGGCAAAACCTGAGCAAAAGCTAAAACATGGCCATTCTCAGGCAAATATATTTTGAGGGACTTCCTTGACACAGATGTAATATCAATGTTCTCTAGCTCCTTATTATTTAACAATGACGGTTCTGTGGGTGGTAGAGGAGCATACCAACATTCAGGATTGGCGGGTATTATACGACGATGGGTTTGGAGTAAGGTTTGATAGGTCGCCAAAGAGGCTGTTATTGCGTTTAGTGGATATATTGTATGAGTCAGCTGCAAGCGATATTTATAACAAAAAATTCCATTGTTGTTATCGCTATTATAGTTGCTGTCTCCCAGTTCACTTGTTTATATATACGTGTATAGCTTAAATATGACCAAATTAAGGAATTGCAAATCAGCATATTTACCCATCGGGGCATTTTGAACGTATATTTAGCAGTTCCGATATGATCCCACACATTTTTATGTATTCCGTCCATAGGTGAATTTCACATCAAATTACAGAAGAACTATGAAATACAGAGTTTTTCATGCATTTGACAATACTAAACAAGATTTAACAAAACGCTATTGTGGGAAAAGTGACAGTTTTCTTCTTAGGCCGAATGAGTAGCGCTTTTGTTTTAGCGGTGTTTACGTGTAAATAATGGCTGAAGAAAAGTTGGCCAGGGCACTGTCACCGTTTTAACGCAGGTAAGCGTCGAGCTTTTTAGTTACGATTCTGTTAATCGCTGCATTTGCTCGCTTTATTACCTGCACATGCCGACCATTCCCAAAGCTCCTCCGTGAAAGCATGGATTTTCGCGGACAACGACGGCAAAATACTGGCGGCACATTGTGTGTGCATCGCATGCAACGGGAAGGCATGTTCGCATGTTGTAGCCCTGCTCTTCTACATCGAACACGGATAGCGGGTACGAGAAGAACCCTCGTGCACAGACGGGGCAAACCAGTGGCTTCCACCACATGTCCGGAATATTGAAGCGCGACCCATCGCAGAGATGAATTTCGTGTCGTCGACAATGAAGAAGCGCCGATTATATGGCGATGTTTCCGCGAGATGCACCATGAGCGACTCAAGCACAGAAGAATCAGAAATTAGCTTCTACGCGCTTGGTACGCGGGCGCAGAACCATCACCGATGTGACGGAGGCCGTCTGAACGCTAGTAAGCCTTTGTGCGATGCCGCACGCTCTTTCTACAACTCTTGGGCTCTTAAAATTAGTTAATTAAATATCGCAGATTGAGCTAGTGCGCTTACCTGACAAAAAGTGCCGTCCACACACGCGGTACTAGTCGGGAGCTGCACTGATGTTTTGCCGGTTGATCCTAGCCAGCCATTCGAGGCGCCGCTTTTCCGACAGAAGCTCCGTGCGGTCGCAGTCGTTTAGTCGGATCTTCGGTATCTTGAAGCAACCAAGGTCCTTGTTGCTTTTCAGCTTCTGCTCCTTGGCCTGACTCCGGTTATTGCAGCCGACAATAACGGAGTGTACCATAGCTCGCGGCGAAGTGCAGGACGGCAGCGCAACGACTGACAGCTTCGCCCACGCGGCTCGAACTGAACCCAAAGATGGCGCGTCAGTGAATACTCCCTATAGTCGAAGCAACTGCGCACAAAGGGTGCCCCAATCCCTGGCACATACCTCTATGCCTTTGTCACCACTAGTTTGTGCGACTGCCCAAAAAGTGCTCCACAATACTCAGAAAGAACACAATGAAAAAGATGGTTTTGGCCCTGAAAGGACCCCCTGCAGCGAACAGTGTCGACTGATTATCGCGAATGATGCCCTTGTACCTTCTACCAGGACAACACAGGGGGAGATAGATGAAAGCGGGTTCACCATGCCTTATTCTGATTTTCTAGCCGGGTTGTCAAGAGAGGGACGGAATGGAAGCATTCTATTGTCCTCAACAGAGAAGACAGGGCCGTTTCCTGTTATCATTGTCAGGGTATAATAGGGAGTAAGGAGGGCGGGGGGGGGAGTGGGTCATTAAGTAAGTGGTTTATTAAGTAATCAAAAAGGAAGGAAAAGAGTGTTGCCGGCCGCAGCAACTGCGATCTAAAATCTGAAGCACCCGAGCCGTGCCCGGCAGGAAAGAAAAGGGGATGAGTTGAGGATAGGGAGAGAATAGCGAGGGGAAGTACAAAGTGGAGCGATAGCAAGAAAGGAAAGCGGGAGCTTTGCACATTATTTGCAAAATGCAAAAACAAAAAAAAAGGACAGAGAGCTCGCGTCGCTCGCGCGCAAGTGCCCGAGCACTGTCCACAATTGACTGCGCCTGAGCGGCCACTGCAATTGTTTACAATATAGTTAGAAGGGCATATATGCGTAGCAGCCCGCACATAGCGTCCTATCCCAAACAGATCTCGCGCGCGACACAATAATGCACAAGCTGCCGGGGTGGGTATCTCAGCGCTCACGGGGAGCGTGTCTCTTCCACATCTAGATCATCGTTCAGTGGTTCCTAGTAGATCAGAAAAGCCATCAGCTTTTGAAGTTAACGAGACATCATAGATAAAGAAGCTCTCGGTTAACATATTTAGCCGTGGTGGCATTCGAAGCCGTTTCTTATCGACTAGCTGTCGAGGATTCTGAGTTTGGGGAGCCTGTCTGGATAGCTTTCACATACTGTGCAGGTGGCTTGGTGGGTTCTGCGCCCCAGGCGAGCCATTGGGAGTTTTGGCTCCAACTTCATGTTAGGAATACATGCATGTTCAATAACCAGCGGCATTCATGTTTAAGATGTGCATACGCAAGTCAGGATGGCTTTTCTCCTCTGAGCCATAAAAATTTATATCGGCGTTTTTTTCCTGCCATAACAAAGCTTGCAGAGTACCAAGGGAGCTTGATGAGCGGCGCGATTCTCCGTCCAGGGCGATTTTGTCGCTGTTTTTCAGTCCTCTTGCCAAATACGAAGGCAAAGAATGTTGCCGGCCGCGACAATGGACCTGCTTCGAGTAGCGCTAGAGTCCCTGTAGCGCTACTGCTCATGAGCAAAGCCTCCTCGACCACCATTTTCGCCGGGATGCCACCCGAAAATGGGCGAAGCAGTTCGCTCCTTGTACTTTTTCACGAAACGACGTCTCTCACTTCATCGACGTAACAACCTGTTGCAAAATATTTGCATACAGTGCTGGTATTTTCTAGGCCTTCAGAATGCGCATACTGTAATGTCCCCTTCTGCCCTAGGTCGCCTCACGAGAGAAAACACGGCAAGTTTCGCCAGAATATAGCTGCTAAGTTAGCAGCTATATTCCTAACCACGCAAAGCGCTGCAAAAGACACCCTCTGCTTCAGGCACTGGTCCCGCGGACTCAGGACAAAGAGGCTCGATGCTGTTGCTCTGACTTGATGCCTCCCATGGGCGCTTGTGCTAACCTAAAGAGAAACTGCTCGCAGGAATATGCAAGGTAACAGGTGAACTATACAGGTATACTTTGTTCGGAAGTATGCGTTCCTTTCAGCATGCAATGAAGCCTTCCGAAGAATTGTGGTGACCGGAGCGTGTAGCTAAGCTTGAATAAATTCTACAAGAGACGAATTGGCTGCCCCTTTTTGAAAAGGAAAGTGGAAAAAAAAAGAAAAAAGTAATAGATTTGTCGCGAGTGGCGACTTTAGTGGTGGCAATCGGATATGTGGTAGCCTTCGCACAGTTTTAGAAGAACAGTGCTTATGCATACCTTGGCTGACCTTATCAGTGCTAACCTTATACTTCGTCTCAGATGTTTGCAGCAGTGCGAAAGGCAGATGCACCCGGGTCCAATCAGGATCACGCGCACTACAATAGCCAGTTGCGCTCCTAGTCGCTCTCGCAAGCCAAACCTGCGTGGCTGACGACAAGAGCACAATTCTCTATTATAGTCCGCAGGGGCAAGGGTCACTTATGAGCAAGGGCTCCTCTGGCTTTTGCAGTGCTGCAAAAACCTTGTGAGACGAAGTATAGAGGCACGCGCGAAACAAGGCTTATGTCTCCTTTCACAGGATGTTTGTAGCTTGCACTGGGCAAGGCAGAGGCACCCTGGTCCGATCAGTATCACGCACACTGCAATAGCCAATTGTGCTCCTACTCGCCCCCCCCCTCCCCCCCCAGTGAAAGGTGCGCTAACACAGGTGCTTCCCAGTAATGCTATTTTCTGGGCTTCTGTAATCTCTCGGATGAGTTGATTCCGACTACGCTCAATGATATGGCATTGATTTAACAATGGAGCACAGTTACGATTCTTACTGCAGTGAATGACTAGGTTGCTCCCAGAAGAATTTCTAACGTTATTGTTGTGCTGTCGTAGCCGGCCGATGAGGCAACCACCTATTTGTCCAACATGCTTTTTGCCACAAGATAGAGGAATGCAATACACAATGCAATCTAGCACCGTCTACGTACGCTGTTTGGTGTTTAATGCTACATGCTTGTTTGAATGAAGGGTAAGGCTGCGTCAGCTTCCAAACCTTGTTTAGCTTATAGCTTATCTTTTTGAAGTTGTGGGAAACATATTGTGCACGTAAGGGAGCACAGACCCCTTTTTCCTTTCTCTAGATTTCTGTGCGTTTTCTAGACGAGCGTTAAGGTTCGGCTAAGGTTCTGCTACCGAGACCGAGGGAGTAATAACTAATTAAAATCTGCCTTTGCTCCGTCAGGAACTATACAAAAGAAAGCTATACAGCCACATCGGGAACTACGGGTTAGCGGAACGAGAGCAAGACCAAAATTTTTTTCTTCCACTGCGAAGCTTCGGAGAATGTATTGGATTCCTTCCTATCAATGGGTCCAGCAACAAACACATGGATGCGTTTCTTCTCTATTAGAGCAGGTGAAGTAGTACACACAGGTAGGTGTGCCAGTGCAATATTGAAATTCAAAAGTTAGGCACTTCATGAATACTTATTATCGTGAACTATGCCACTTTATTCTTCTGCATGTAAATCCTATGCTGGAAACCAAGTCATTTGAATAAAAGCCGGCGTTGCCCGCTCGAGATTACACGCGAGAAAAAAGAACTGATGAAACTAGTTTTTAAAGACCTGTTTGAAAAAGAAAAAAAAAAAAAGACAGGGAGGAAAATGGGGGGGGGGGGGGGGGGGGGGTCGGAGAGAGCCGGTGACACACGAGCGCGTGAAAGAGTTTGCAATTCGTACTGGCTACTTATATATGCATCTGAATTTCTTTGCCGATCTTGGTTTCGCGTCCGCTGAAAGGGTTCTTCGTCACTTCTTTTTTCCCCTTTGTGGCGACTGCTGCAATGCTGCGCTGAGGTTTCTGTCCTCGTACAGAGGCGTTGGACATGCCCCCCAGTCCACTGAGATGACGCCACTACGTGTTCGTGCTAGAACAAACCATCGATAATGTTACAGAAGAGCGTGACTGGTGTTCGGAAAACACCCATTTAAAGCTTACTTAACTGAAGCGCTCACGTGAATTTGTAGAGAATCCTGTGCTCCTAAACTTAGTGGTGTTTTTTTTTTTTATGTCGTTTTTATTGGCTTTTAAATTTTCGCTTAAGCCTGGAGCTGTTTTTAACTTGCTCGCCGTTTTAATCATGCATACAAAAAGACGCCCTTTCTGTGAAATGGAAATTGATCTAGCTCAGAATGAACACCGAAATGACATCATCTCTCTTTTGCATGCTTGTAATGTAATGCGGAGCAAAGATGTTGGTTAGCTGAACATATAAGATGAAAGAATAGTCCTTCCTTTTATTTATTATTATTTTTTGTAGCAAAGAAGAGTGATGCTCTAGTTCACTATGAAGCAATTAAGCGAAACCGTCCCCGCTGGTTGGTTCTCGATAAGTGGTCAGCACTAAACTGTGACCAGTATTTTACAAGCTCTGCGGTTCGGAACAAAGATGACAGCGGTTGGTGTTTTCAGAAACCACCTCGGAAGCAAATTTTTGCGATTGTAGTGAGTCTTCCTCACTATAGCGTAAACAAAAAGCAAGACACATGTCGCACAAAAGTTTCTCACGGATCAGAAAACAATTTAAAGGTAGTAATTATATAATATCATTGTTATGAAGGCTAAAAAATCCCTCTCTAAATATCAGAACCGGGTGTTGAAAACAGGGTGAATAAAACTCTCCGACTTTAACCGTTCCTTACAACCTTTCCAAAGAGCAATACACTCATGTTATTGGGCCAAAATACGCTTAGAATTCTTTTTCTGACCATTGTCGGCAGCAAGAGAAAAAGTGGAAAGAGGATTTTCGAGGCTATATATTCCCCGTATGCCTCGAAAACCTTCTCTTCACTTGGATTTCGGGTGGCTACGTCGCTTTGATGGACACCGCTAATGTCTCCTGGTGCACCTGTTTGCTGTATGGAACTGAAGAAAAAAGCGGCAGGTGCCATTCAAAGGATGCTTTTCTTCCAATGGCATCGACCGATTCTCCGTAAGCCACGGGTAATCCGGTCAAGGCGTCCTGCGTTGCCCCGCTAGTAGGGGCGGGGGGATTATTCACGCAAGTCGATAAGCGTCATTTATTGCAAGGAGGTGGTTCCAGGGCAAAAACAACCTTTTTCTCGAGTTGATAGCGTAGGGTCAAATCTCGTACAATGCGTTCTGTGATCGCTTTTGAGAGTCATAGAACCGTCTAAAATGCCAACCTAATAAAAACACTTTGAGGAGCAACCAAACGGAAGCGCGACTGCCCCCGCTTCCAGCGAACAATTGTCGGCGCTCACGGTGACAATAGCGTGCTGCGCAGAAATGGGCCGCGCACTGCGCAAATTATTTATAGAATTATAGATGTACGAACTCCGCAGCTGTGTTGCCGACAACAGCTGTGGTTGAAACTGTAGAAGCATGTTATGGCGACGATAAAAGTTGTTTTGATATGTATAGTTTAGCGCTGTTAAAAAAGCGCTGAGCTTTAATTCGCATCTACCGTTGTTACTGCTGAGAGGTGCTTTTTTTTGTTTTGTTTTGTTTTGTTTTAGGATTTGCTGCGACTCGCTGGCTCAATGTTTAACGCATTTCACATCCCCGCAGTTGCACGCTATGCTTTGTGAGCTCCTCCTGACGCGTTAGGCTTAGAACGAAATAATAAGTGGTGGTAGTGGTTTATTATCAAATAATCAAAAAGAAGGAAGAGTGTTGCCAGCCGCGGCAGCTGCTATATAAAATCTGAAGCACCTGAGCGGCGGCCGGCGGAAAATAAAAGGGGATAGGGATAGGACAGCGAGGGGAAGTACAGAGGGGAGCGGTAGGAAGAAAGGACAGGGGGAGCTTATACATTATTTACAAAATACAAAAAGGACAACACCCCACCCGGGGTGGCGCAGTGGTTACGGCGCTCGACTACTGTTCCCGAGGATGCGGGGTCGAATCCCGGCCTCGGCGGCTGCTTTTCGGTGGAGACGAAAAGCAAGGCGCCCGTGTGCTGTGCGATGCCACCGCACGTTAAGGAACCCCAGGTGGCCGAAATTTCCGAAGTCCTCCACTACGGCGTCTGTCATAGCCTGAGTTGCTTGGGACGTTAAACCCCACAAACCATACCAAACTAAACAAAAAGGACAACGAGTTCACGTCGCTCGCGCTCCAGTGTACGAGCACTGTCCACAAACTTGTGTCTGCGCGCGAGCGGCCACAGAACAAAAGAGTATGTTCGGCATTTCGGGTAAGGAGCCCGCACTGATGAGATGTTTGTTCTGGTCCGAACTGTAAAATTCCAAATGTCTCATGAAGAGTTCAAACATATTTTGATAATCCTAACTAACTTGTCTGGTTGGTTACAATATAGGCATGCTTTCGGACGTTAAGAGGAAGCAAGAACAATAAAATTTTCCTACACCACACAAACGTCTACTCACACGTGAAATATTTCCTTCAGTTGCGCTTGCTCGGTACAGTCGACACAATGGGCCGAAATATTAGAGTCGAACAAAAACAAGCACAAAAAAAAAAAGCCTTAACAGGAAGCCCTTGCTGAATTATCAGAACATTTACTTTATATTCAAAATATCTGAGGTTAGTGTGTGGCTAGTAATTAGAGAGTAAAATACTTGTAAATATATAGCGACTCTGCAGGTACAACTACCTTGTTACTCTTTTTTTGAAAGCGTGCAACCATTTCAGCTCTTTTGTGGACTTTTTCTGCCGCGAATATCCGACGTATCGCCCTAAAAGTTTTCAGAAGATATATGAGTCCATCATGGGAGTAAATATGCTCTGTCGAAATTGCGTGCACCCGTGTCGGCCGCCCGCTAATGGACTGACTGCTTGGCAAAGTGGCTTTCTGGGTTTTCCACAGCAGAGCAAGAACAAGCAGTCATGAGTCAAGGTACAGAAAGGTAGGCGTTGGTTCTTACTGCAACGGCGATGGCATAGTAAAATGCAAATTGTGAAACTTAGGGCGTAACGGCAGCGAGAAGGCTAGGTTAAGGTGAATATACCCTGAAAAAGAAAGCGGTGTTCTCTGAGTTAGGAGGACCACCGCCTTTTTCTCGTTTGTGACGTATGTTCGACGAAATTCCGAAGTTGTAGATTCGGAGCCCGTGGAAGCTTGTCGTTGTTTTTCTTCTAGTTATAATCGATGATCTCCTGGATTACTATATTACTTCATTTTGATCAACACGCACACGCACACGCACACGCACACACACACACACGCACACGCACACGCACACGCACACACACACACACACACACACACACACACACACACACACACACACACACACACACACACACACACACACACACACACACACACACACACACACACACACACACACACACGCACACACACACACACATCTCCCTATGCCCTACTTGGAGTCAGTGGCCGTTGGTTATATTTGTGTTTTTCATAAAGGGCCACTTAATTTTTCTCTCCGTTGTTTGCTGCTTGGCCTAACGAAGACATCAATTTTGGCTACCTTGATGTTATAGGTACAGTAAGAGGGTTATCACACAACTCCCATCCTCCCGGTTATAGATCAAGTTCCACGTGACACATGCGATAAGACAGGCCGTTCCCCGTCGACCGCTATGGTGGAAGGTGGCGCTGGCGAACATTCTCAAGCATAAGTTGTACTTCGCATAAATACATGAAAAGCATAGCCGTAGTCGTAGCTCAGTCGGAGGGCACCGGAAGCGACATTCAGAGGTCGTGGGTTTGGTTCCACCAGCGGAATGTGTCTTTTTCTTCTGCCTTCTAAGTCGATTATCTCCATGATCATTATTTCGCATTGATCAACGCACAATAAAAAAAAAAAGAGCCTATATTTCGCTTGATGTCGGTGACTGTTGGCTATATTTGTATTATGCTACAGGAGCTCCTGTATCCCCTGACTGCCGCACCGTGGTTCCTATATATGACGAACCGAGTTCCAAGTTTATGACCGCGGTCAAACTCTGTCCTTGAGCAGTATTCATTATCAACTCTGGTTAGTGCAGTTACCCCGTTTTCTATCGCAGAATTTCTACGGAATGTTAAAAGCGACCTTGTCAGGGATAGAAAAGTGGTTGTCTGAGCGCCTGAATCATCTGACATTGAAAATAAAAATTGCGAGACACTTTGGCAAATAAAGCGATGAAAGGTGAAAACCTGAGTGCCGCATTCTGCTACGCTTTTGTTGCGAATGTGGCGGCGAATGATGCTGCGAGTAAAGGGAGCGGCTACTGTTTCACATTCTGCTAGTGTATTTATTCAGTGAAATCTGCTTGGCACGGCGCCTCCGGCAGCATATGTGTCGAAAAGTCTAACCATTGCTATTGGTTATGACTTGCGCTTTCTGAGTTCTAGTTAATGTCTGGTTCGTGTTAGGTAAACACCCCTTAACTAGTAAGTGGTGATTAGTGATAATTACGATGACCACCAAATGCATGGGTTCCTATGGGCATATGCTTAACTATTTTATTATTAGTCGTAAATTATCGCGAAGTTAGGCTTGAAAATGCCTTAAATCATGTTCTGATATCATCCCATTGCTATTGATTAAGTATAGATTCAATGATGATTGGCATATGCCCATATAAGACATGCACCGGAAACGCGGACACGTAGGCATTAAAGGCTTTCGCCTTAATAAAAACAAAATCACAGAAAATCACAAATGCGAAGTTTATAATGGGTGCGCATCACTGCTTTACCACTTCTGTACTTTTCAATGCATTTCAGTTTTGCTATGCTTAGTCTTGCTTTGATGTACAAGTTTTCATGCATATTATTCTCCTCTGTATATTCTTTATTTTCATTTTTTTTTTTTTTTTTTTTTACATTTTAGTGCAGATGAACGAATACAGCTTAGGTTTGGCTTGTCAGGTTTAACGTCCCAAAGCGACTCAGACAATGAGAGACGCCGTAGTTCAGAGCTCCAGAAATTTCGACCACCTAGGGTTTTCTAACGTGCACTGACATCGCACAGCACACGGGAGCCTTGCTTTTCGCATCCATCGAAAAACGGCTACCGCGTCCGAGATTCGATCCTGCATCCTTAAGCACAGAAGTTGAGCGCCCTAACCACTGCACCACAGCGGCGGGGTCGAACTAAGTTTATTTTTATTTATTTTTTTACATTTAGGTGCAGGCTAACTAAAAATGTTCAGTGCTCTGTGCAGTAGGTCGATTGTAAATTGGATTATAGGAAAGGAAGGTCGCAATATCTGTCACACTACATCGTGGATGCTTGCAGCGCGCAGAAAAGAAGGAAGGTGGTAGTGAAAGCGGAAGGAGGTGCGTGGTGGAGGACTACAGTTCAATTTCGACCATCTGGGGTCTTTTAATGAGCCCTGACATGTGGAGGGGGAGGGGGGTGGGGGGCCAACATCGCACAGCGCATGGAAGCTTCTCCGTTTCGCCTTTATTGTCTTCACCTGATTCACGTGCGAAGAAGAGTTCACTCCCACAATGACACTGACCACTGTCGTGTTTCATGGTTACGTGCGGAGTGTATCAGTGACACTCGCTCATGTTGCATGCCGAGGTGACGGCGGCAGGCCACGTGACGTGCACCAGCAGAGATATGCGCACATTCAGTAGCAGCTTATTTCGTTTCGCGCTCAGTAAAGTGTCACAGTGATCTGCTTTAATGTAAGCTATCATTAGCATTTGCGCTCTCTTCGATCCTGCGATGACCTACGAAGATCAAGTGCCGGCATAGCGCGCACCTCGCCGTGCAGAACACCCGTCCGTAAAGCTTTGTAATCGGTAAGAATTGCTAGGTT
Organism: Amblyomma maculatum; assembly: GCF_055883805.1. NCBI lineage: Eukaryota > Metazoa > Arthropoda > Arachnida > Ixodida > Ixodidae > Amblyomma > Amblyomma maculatum. The sequence goes on along the minus strand of NC_139347.1, from coordinate 33,755,262 downwards.
AGTTGTTCTCTACATGCAAAGCCAATAGTACGCTCACCAATAAATCCTTCCTTTATATTGACCTCAGAGCCGTGGCAGAAGACATGCCGTAAGGCCTACAGTGATGCAGCCACGATGGCCAGCAGCACGGCGAGCCTGCCGAGGCGAAGGTGCGCTGCACGGCAATGCATGGATGAGTAACAGGAAAGCTAGAAGCGCGAATGATCCGTGTTGAATGGGTACTTAGGGGAAAGAGGGAGGGGGGGGGGGGGGGGGGGGGGCACATATTTGCGTAGAAATAGCCAGGAGTAAATCCGCAGTCCAACGCTCTACCCAGCTACTTGTGCCAACCAGCACTCGACCGAAATGCATGCTATTTTTCACCCACGTACCCTGCATAAAACTGTGCCAAACAATTTATTTTTTGCACACTCGAAGTATCCTTGTAATAGCGTATTCCGGAATTCCCACGTGATCTGGCTTTCACATTTACTTTCCCTATTCACAATAACTATAGTTAAACTGCCCACAGATTTCTAGCCTTAGCTTCCCATTTCCGTATGTGTATCCATCCAGATCATCAATGTATCCATACATATCACCCAAAAAAGCTATACCAGCCCCGTCTCCAAACTGTTTTATATCATTACTGATACATTTAACTATTACATTCAACATTTACCTATAACATGAGACATTTAGCTATAGATCCCTGTTTTCCTATTTGCATTTGTCTTTTACCTGCTATTGTTCCTGCAACCCAGACATGTTCTTTGCAGCCTGGTTTTACCCTTTGCTAATTTTTCTTTTGGTGCATTAGCATACCAAACCCCGCCAGACTTCTCTGTTGTTGTTCTTTTGCACCCTTCTCAAACATAGCCTTCGATAATCGGTGATTCTTCCAGGTCCCTGAGGTCTTGCACATTTCTAACCCCTTATGTAACGAACAATGGAGGTAACTTTTTTTCTTAGCTTTCTTCCTATGTCTTCTTCTGGTGGGTTGGTTGGAGTTGTTCTCCAACCTGACATTTTCTGTTTCACTGTGACGCCCTACGCTCGGAACTCTCGCGGACCCCAAAAAAAGCTCCCACATGACCTGCCAGGAACCAGCCGATCTAAGCGCCCAAATTTTACTTGAAATGGATTCCGTCTCACTGAAATCCCTTGGGCCTGTTCTATGTACTTCTTTGTTGGTATCATTTACATCGAAACGCATTTCTCGCAATCTCTGGGTTCCTTCAGGGCATCTCTGGTATTTTGTATACTACAGTCTGCGCCTTTGGAGCTGCTGCCAAGGTCCTAGCAGGCTGATTCTGCCATAACCGTCCCATGTGAAGCGAGAGACCAAATTTGGCAGCTCCTGCCAGCCCATCTCTCGGCTTATAAAATGCAGCTGAAATGCCATCAGTATAGTTTTCATCAGAGTGATGTCACGCGGGAGCTTGGTCGAGGCGTGCTGGCCACGCTAATCACGCCAACGTACTTCTCTTTATGCACAATTCAAAGTACGCAGATAGTGATATTCCCAACCTGATTTGTCATTATGAATTTGCAATTGTGTGCAATAATGCTTGTTTTATACTTCGGCGCGTGACTTAATTAAGACGGTTACCTTTATTAGTGTCACTTTGACACTGTCATCTTTCGTTCTGGTTCAAACAATGTCCATTGTGTTATTTGACTTCCTATTTGTAGTCTAGCGGCATTCTTGTAAAGTGCGTCGTCAAGTATAGGGTGCAGTGATATTTCTCGGCATGAAAAAATAGACAAATCAATCAATACAATGATTTAACACCGTTCATCTAATCGCAAGTACACCAAAGCTATTTCGCAGGTACGCTATGCAGCCAGGCGGACACAAAAATAATAAAAAAGCATTTGCTGTTGTCAACCCTGTAATTGAATAAAATGCAATAATAAACACTTTAACCTCTTGCATTTAGTTAACTTATAGACGGTCACATGTATACTCTACTCCAATTTGTAGAACTCTTCTAGATCGCGCGCGTTACCAGAGATTCAGCTCCAAATATTCCGTTTCGGTTCGCCTCTGCAAGCGTGTCACCATGGCCCCCAAAGGCTTCCGCTGTGACGTGGCGTTTAATGACACTCCATGTGTGAACGGCATAAAAAAAAATAGGTTTTTCCCTTTCGCTTTTGGAGTCAAAGTGGGAGAATCGCTAAGCGCAAAAGCTAGCCGCGTCAGGATGTTTTTGTGCATATGGTCTCTGTCTTTCGTGCGTACTCAAATGGATAAAACGGTAAAGTTCGGGTCGTATATACATCTAAAAAATCGCAAGTATATTGAGAATGCAACCGAATGGAATAGCCTAGAAATGCGACTGCATCCAATTATATAATATAGCTGTGTACGCTAATAATGTTGCCTGGAGGTTCATTAACCGCTATCAAATAAGGTGGACGAGAATTAATACCAAATAAGGCGGACGAAAATTATTCCTGCAATTTGTATACGCCCGGTCGCATAACCTACGCACACAAGCAAGTTCAATGTACTGCTGATTGTTTACGTAAGATCTCTAAAAGACTAATTTCGAACACCAAGAATCGTAGAGGAAGGTCTCATGCTGAAAAGCCATCCTAACCAACGGAACAATGTTGTTCAGCGCATGCCAAGATACGTGAGATGTTGGCAGTTTAAGGGGAAATTGTTGATCAACTCCTGCTAGCAGTCTGACTAATAATCGGGCGATATTGACCAATGTAGGCAAGATATATCTCATTTTGGCAGTCCGACCGAGATGAGTAAACAATACTGGCCAAGGTACACAGATTTATATGAGATCTTGGTAGTCATACTTAAATGAGCGAAAGGTAGTTGCGAGCGTACACAAACGTCTATCTGATGTTGGCAGTCCAATCTAAACGAGGGAACAATATTTGCCAGCGTAGAGGAATGTAGATGAAATGTCTGCAGTCCGATCGATCTGAAGGACATGTTGCCGAGCTCGCATCAGCATATGAGAAATTTTGCCAAGCCACACGTACAGCAGGATGATGGGAACCATTGGTTACCAATAACCTTGTTATTGTTCGGTTAACATAGTGAAGAAACAATTAGGACATAGTAGCCCGTTGTAACCAGCTCATTAACGTCGTGGCCAATATTGGTAATTGAACGGATACATCGGCCCATTGCTGGCAGTGTTCAAGAATGGCACCTCCAATACCAGAAACATACTTGCAATCATACACTGTCCTTGGGCCTTGTTTTGCCAGCACATTTCCAATATCGGGCCAGTTAACTGTGCTGCGGGAAGTTGTAACCGACTGAAGGGGATTATAGCGAAAATCTTACAAGCAACAGCAGAAAGGGGGATGGGTCTGCAGCAATCTACAATTCAGATTTTTCCTTTATGTTCAGTTTTGATATTAACAAACTTTAGGTAAACGAATGCGGAAAAAAATCCAGAAGTAATACTTGTTTTGAAAATTTTGGAGTAGGAAAAGGGATAAAACAGATTTAAACGTCCTTAAAAATACCACTGGGAGGCCGTCAAGCCCTATGACTTCATAAAGCGGCATTCGATCAACTGTGTCATCAAATTCCGCTAAGGTTAAAGGAGCATTTGATTGTAACGTTCGCTCGTTCTCTGAAAGCGCCTTAATCATCGATACCAAACGCTCTACATGAACGTCGTAAGCTGTGCTCAATCCCCACTTATGACGTATACGTAGAATTTATGTATGAAGGGGCAAAGAAAACTAGATATGTAGCGATTTGCGGGAATTGCATATGCATATATGACCAGGCCACCACGTTTCTCAGAGTTCTTCTCAGAGTTTAAAACAGGAATGCAGCGATATCGTAGAAGGGCCACTCGAAAGCGTTCTGCATTACACTTTTGAACGCTGCACTTTGTAGTAGCGATTTCCTCCGTGTAAAAGCCAGGAGCCTCGCATGCAAGCTAGGGCAAATAAGTTAGGCCCTGAGCAATCGTTTCTCTCCACAATCTTCAAACGAAGACATGACGAAGTCGATCGGAATAGTTTTGCAACTCCTTGCTTAAACAACTCTCTAGCGTTAAAATATTAGCGAATGTTAATTAACTCCGCTTAAACCGATTAAACGTACGAAACACTGCCTGACATAGTTTTGCGATACTAGCACAGGGTTTGACAAAGTGTGCCTTCCTCGAAATGAAAATTTGTTGGCTCTGGCAAGAGGAAAGATGTACTGCATCCTTTTTCGGTGGACACCGCTTTTTAGAATTAGTGGCATGCAGTTGGAAATGCGCCTGTCCTATAGGGTCGAATCCATGTCACCCACTAGCGTCCAACTTGGACTAGCAGATGCATTAAAATGAGAAGTGATGGGGTTGAATCCATATCACAAACTAGCGTCCAACTTGTTTACCAGATGGATTAAAAATGGGAAACGATGTAGGCTGGCACCACCCTGAACGCTACGCAACGAGCGGTTGTGTCATAATTTTGATACGGGATCACGTGGTATTTTCTGTTGCCACTTCCTGCAGACACGTTCTGTGGACGCTGCCTATGAGCCAAGTAATAATAATTAATAATACGCCACTCATGGTCAAGCAAGATTCCAAAGCTGTCCCCACTCGCTGCGCAAAGTTATCTTTGCTAGCGGCGAAGCATCATTCTTGTACAATGCTTGCAGCGGTTGAATCATGGGACAGCTGCATTCTCCGAACCGCGCAGTGACCATGGAATGAACAGAAAAACAGGCTTGCCATCACAAGAAGTGTGTCCCTGAAGGAAATCTGCGAAAAATAATCCCAATCGAGACGTGAACGTAAGGCTCCTCTATACGTAAAGGTGCATGGATGACAATCCGCCACCAATGAAGACGTTCCCAGTGATAGCTGATAAAATGCCAGGGCTCTTATGCGTTTTCGCCAAGTCTCGCACACTAAGTTGAAGTGACCCATGAATGTCACATATATACCTGCTCGCTTCGCAGTTTATTTGAAGCGATGAGCCTCAATGATTCGCCATGCAGTTGAAAGTTATAACGCATCAAATGCCTTTCTATGCCATCCTTGTACATGAAGCTACAGAGACCCCTTTAAGAACAGCGATCAGTTCGCCTAAAATCCCACTAAGCGCAACGCAAAGACGTTTGAATCTGTTAATTAATAAGGGCTGCAGGGCTATATCTCCATGTCCATTCATTTTCTATCTTAGTTTCATGAAGAGAAACAATGTCAAGCCGACTGCCGGGGAACAAGCGGTGCAACTGCATCTACCAAGACCGGAACCAACATACGTTGAAGGTTGCGACGATCGAGTGCTGGACGCTCGGCATAGTGATCAACTTGCACTTAAGCATCCGTGATGACTAGCGCCCGTCCGGAAGGGGATATTTCCCTAGCGCTGGCTCCTTTCGCCTCCATCTGGAGGGCGAGATTTTTCGCCCTTCGACATTCGGCTTGCACTCAGCAGGAACAGTTTCCTCCTCAGAAGAGAAAGAACTTAGTGACACGCCGCGCTTCGAGGCCACACTTGATATTGGCGCATCCGAACCACAGTTGCTATCAGGGACTGAACTGTAAAGCTGGCAATTAGTTGCCGGTATGACACATGATGACAACGACATCAGGAATTCCAGCAATGCAGCCACTCGGCGTCACGAACAAAACGACCCAGGCTTGTGCACAGTGACTGAGAAGAGCAGAGACAAGCTGTTGCGCGAAAGTAAGGACGCCTTGGTGATCGAACGTAGTGGACAGGCGTACTTAAAAACCACGTTTATTTCACCACTTGATGTAAGTGAGTGGATTTGGTTGAAGTAACAGCTGCGGTTTCCGCAGCTTGACAACGCTCGAGCCACCTGTTCATCAGCAGCAATGATATGACGAAAAATACACGCGTCAAGCATTTTGCAATCTAACAGGCCGTATAGACGTAAAAAATGAAATAATGTGAGGCGAGTCAAAAAACGAGGCATTGCGAAGTACTGAAGGCAATAAGACTAATTACACAAATAGCTTCTTTAGATGCCTATGCGGCATTGTAACAACATCTATGTGCTGGAAATCAATATCGTTCGAAGAAACCGGTAATGAGCACTTTATCGTTTCAACCCCAAAGCCAGTCAGTGTTACTCTTATTCAAAAGGGATAGTAATAAGCACTTTATCCTTTCAACCACGAAATCAGTCCGTAAAAAAAGAACAAACCATTGTGATTGTTACCTAAATGTGTAGGTTTTTCCCCCACTGTTTTAAGGCTTGCTAAGTTTAAAATGGTTTTTGATTCTGTTTGTGCTGATTTTTTATAAACGTACATCAGTTTATATAATTAAATATTTTTCACTGTAATGATCCTGCGTTTTCGAAAAAGAGGTAGTGTATGTTCTAACAAGCTTGTTACTATTTGTCATAGAAGTATTTGCCCATACTAAGGTGGTGGTGGTAGTGGTTTATTATTAAATAATCAAAAAGAAGGAAAAGAGTGTACGCGTTGCTGGCAGCGGCAACTGTTATCTAAAATCTGAAACATCCGAGCTGCGGCCGGCGGGAAAGAAAAGGGGATAGGGGGAGGTAGCGAGGGGAAGTACAGAGGGGCGCGATAATAAGAAAGGACAGGGGGAGCTTTGTACATTTTTTACAAAATAAAAGAAGGACAACGAGTTCGCGTCGCTCGCGCGTAAGTTCCCCAGCACTGTCCACAAACGACTGCGCGCGAGTGACCACTGCAATTGTTTACAATGTAGTTACAAAGGTGTATATACATAACCGCGCGCTCGTAGTGTTTTATTGCAAACAGATCGCGCGCGCGACACAATGCACAAGCTGCCGGGGTGGGGCGCCCACGGAGTGTTCGTGTCACGCACGCAATACTTGGCGAAGAGCAAGCAGGACTTCAAGCCCGCCTGCTCAATGAACGCACAGAGGCTCACCATTCAGTAAGAGTTTTGAGAATTGAACAGCTAATTGCAAGTACGTTTCTTGATATTGACTGGAAATATTCAGCGACTTTGAATAAAGATGCCTACAACCTTGTTTAGTTTTGATGAAATTCTTATAATGTTTTCGTTCTTTGAAAAATATTCAAAAAAGTATACTCCTTGTTTTGATATGGTGTACTGATTTTATGGGGGCCTACGCAAAAGCTATCGGGAGGTATAAATGGCGTTCCTGGTGTGCGGTATAACACGTATAATGTTTTAATTTTATTTATGATTAATCTTATTCATTAGGCACAATTCCTGACGTCTACAATAAAAAATATCTTCTACTGTTTTTATCCGAGTTAAGTTCTTACCAGAAACCAGAACCATTGAGTCATTTGTATAAATTATATACTTACACTTACCGGCCATTCTTACAATATCATTAAAGGTAACACAATAGGATAAAGACTGCTGCCTTGTAGAACACCGCATTTTATAGGTTTTACACTCGACTTTAGGTAGTTTAAATAGACATACTGTTGTCATTAAGAAGGTAGGATTGAATTTGATTTTGCGAGATTCCGCGGAACCCATAGCTTTCCAATTTGTCAAAACTATAAGATGATTTGCAAAATCAAAATCTTTCCTGGAATCTATATAGCCGTCGTTTTATTTTCAACGTTTTCCAACCTTGTTTCCTTATGAACTGTCGACCGGAACTTCCTAAATCGAATCAGATGTACGGTTATCAAAATGTCCTTTTCAGGAAAATCCAGAATGTGCGAGTTAATCACCTTTTCCAAACCCCTCGATAATAAGGGCAGCATAGAAAGCAGTTGGTAATTTGAAATATCATTTTTATGTCCTCCCTTGTGGATTATTATTATTCTAGAAACTTGCATCTTTAGTGGAAATTCACCAGTTGAGATCGTCGAAAAGTTAGTTATATGGAGTTTTATGGCGCATAAGCAACTGGGGCTATCATGCGCCAACCGCAAGGTTAGACGATCAAGTGGCTACAGTAATGATGCTCAGATTTGGTTTAAAACATTGGCTTCCTTTAAAAATCCGTAAACAAGTGAAAAATCAACAAGTGCTTCTTGGCCTAAAAGCAATGCGGGATGAAATGGGATGTGTTCTTTGTAAAATACAGTAAAATATTTTTTCCTGTGCTCCTCGAGTTGTGAGCATGAGATTAAAATATGATTTACTGTTAGCTCATGTCCACACATTTCACATACAGGTTTGCCTTTTTACGTTAGTAGGAAGTTATGTGTTATGTGTGTATGGCCTATGCGCAGGCGACATAAAATTACCTCAGTGAAACGTTTCTGATGTTCACATGATTGCCATTTTCCTAATATGGGCTTTATGGAGTGAAGCTTGTTCTCTGCTTCGCTTTCCCAATCAGCCTGCCATTTAGCTCGTAATTTCGTACGTACTAACTTCATTCCGTCTCTGTGTGGCATGTTGATTTGCTTTATTTGTAAATTTTTCACACTTGCTGAGCATACATCTGCTCGTTCGTTACCCTTTATCCCAACATGACTGGGTACCCAGCAGAATTTGATAGTATGTTTTCTTCTTGTGATATTTACTATGTTGTGTATAATGTTTCCTATCAGTGGTTGAACAGCATTTTTGGAGTTTATTGCACTGATGACGCTTAATGAATCTGTGTAGATGATGCTGTTTTTGATGTTCTTATCCAATATTTTCTCCACAGCAACACAGGCAGCGTAGCATTCGGCTGTAAAAACTGATGCACACTGGGGTAGTCGTGTTATTTTCTCTGTGTTATTTTGTACTATTACACTGCCAACATAGTCTTTAGTTTTTGAGCCGTCTGTAAAAAATGCAATGCAATTTTTATATTTTTCTTTTAATGCAAGGTATTCTTGTGATATATGCTCATGTGGTGTGCGTGTTTTTTGAAACTGCGTTAGTGTGACGTCGAAAACTGCTGGGAGGGTGTACCATGGTGGGAGTGGTTTATTTCTTGGGGCAATACTTGGCAATTCACTAATGTCTAAATCTTGGCACATTTGTTCGAAGCGCATGAGAAGCGGCTTAATCAACCGGGGCTTGTTGTTGAAGACTGTCCTAGAGGGACATTCCGTGACTACTGAATGACATAGATGTTTTGGTTGAGAACGAAGTTTCAGGATGTATGCACATGTTAGGGCGCATCGTCTGTCCTTTAATGCAGGTTCATCTGTTTCTACATAGAGGCTGGTTATTGGGGATGTTTTGTACGCGCCAACTGCTAACCGTAATCCAAGATCGTGTATCGTGTCTAGTCGTTTTAAATAGGATGTCCTAGCTGAACCATATACTATACAACCGTAATCCAACTTAGAGCGCACCACGGAGCGGTAGATTTGCAGAAGGCATGCTCGGTCGGACCCCCACCGTTTTCGCGACAGCACCTTTAGGACGTTAAGTGATTGGGCTGCTTTCTTTTTCAGATTGTTTATATGGGGAAGAAATGAAAGTTTCTTGTCGAATGTGATACCCAAAAATTTATGTTCATGTTTCACTGGTAGTATGGTTTGGTTGAGGTATAACGTGGGATAATTCTGTAAGCCTCGTCTCAATGAAAACACAACGGCCACTGTCTTTCGAGGAGAGAACTTAAATCCATTGCTGTCTGCCCAGGTAGCTAGTTTATTTAGTGTCAGTTGTAGTTGTCTCTCACAGGTGGATATGTTGGAGGAAGTGCATGCTACTTGCAGGCCATCTACGTAGACGGAGTACATTATGGACTTTGGGATTATTGCAGATAACGAGTTCATTTTCACTATAAAGAGAGTTGTGCTTAGAATACACCCCTGCGGCACGCCGTTTTCTTGTGCGAAAGTCGTGGAGAATACTGTGCCTAAACGGACTTGAAATGTACGGTTCGTCAGGAAGTCATTCAGGCAGCTCAGCATCCTGCCCCGGATACCCAGATCTGCTAGGTCGCGGAGGATACCGAACCTCCACGTGGTGTCGTAGGCCTTCTCCAGGTCGAAGAAGACCCCGACACAGTGCTGCCTGTAGCTGAACGCCTCCCGGATTGTGTTCTCGAGGCGGACAAGGTGATCGGTTGTTGATGATGCCTTTTTGAAGCCGCATTGATGTATATCGAGAAGATTCCGGGATTCAAGAAAAAAGGTTAGTCTGATGTTTACGATGCTTTCAAAAGATTTCGCAATGCAGCTGGTTAGGGCTATTGGTCTGTAACTGCTAGGACATGTGGGGGGTTTGCCTGATTTCAAAAAGGGTACTATTATGGCTTTTTTCCAAGCTTCTGGTATCTTGCCAGTCGTCCATATTTTATTAAAAAAATTCAGCAATGCTTCTACAGCGGCTTGTGAGAGATGGGCGAGCATTTGATAGTGTACATTGTCAAGTCTCGGTGCTGTTTTTTTGCCAGAAGATAAGACTCTGTTTAATTCATGTATTGTTATAAGTGCATTGTAGTCGTCATTTACACCTGTCCGAAGGGGAAGCTTTTGCTTTTCTGCTGTTGTTTTATGCTTTTGAAATGTGCGAGTGTAGTTAGATGAGCTTGACACATTGGCAAAGTGTTCGGCTAAAATGTTCGCTTGTTCTTCTAATGTTGTTTGTGTTCCGGGTGGTGTCAGCATAGGATATGTATAAGGGGTGAAATCTCCTGTAAATTTTAGGACCTGTTCCCACATTTTTTTGGAGGGCAACGAGCTGTTTATCGAGGGCACATATTTTTGCCACGAAGTTTTCTCCGCGTTTCTCCGGACATACCGCGCTCTGGCTTTGGCTTTCTTGTAGTTAATCAGGTTCTCATGTGTCGGATATCTGCGGAGGATGCCCCATGCTTTGTTTTGTTCTTTTTTGGCTAATTTGCATGCCTCCGTCCACCATACTTTGTGTTTTTTTTCTTGCGTGTTGTGACGTCTGTGGAATGGATAATAGTGCTGCTGAAATTATGCACGCGATAAACCTTTCATTTATTTCTTCTACGCTCAAATCTTCAGAATATACTTTTTCTAGCGCAGCGTTCGTTCTAAAAACCGACCAATCGGCGAGGTGGAGTTTCCAGCGCCGTGGCCTCGATGGGATGATGGGTGTGGATGATGATAACTTTAAAACTGTCGGTAAGTGGTCGCTTCCCAGAGGGTCATTTAAAACATCCCAATTAAAATCATTAAAAAGTGATGGAGATGTGAAGGCTAAATCAATGCAGCTCATTTTTCCAGAGCTGGGGCAACAATACATCGGCTTCCCGGTGTTTAAAAGGCATATATTATTTGAAAGTACAAAGTCTTCTAAGATCTGTTCTCTGGTATCAGTATGGTCACTCCCCCAGAAGTGGGAGTGCCCATTTAAATCCCCAACAATCAAAAATGGTTCTGTCAACTGCTCAGTCAAGTCTTCTAATTCATGTAGTGTAATTGAGAGTTGTGGTGGTATGTAGAGGAAACATATTGTTATCGTTTTGTGGCTTATGATGGTTACGGCCACTGCTTCAAGGTTTGTTTTGAGTGGTATTTGTCTGGCAGGGACATCAGGTTGTATTATTATGGCGACTCCTCCTGACAGCCTACCAGCATGCGTTCGATCTTTTCGGAAAGTTTCGAACTTTTTAAAGATATTTCTGTGCTGAGGCCCAAGGTTTGTTTCTTGAAGACACACAGCTGTGGGTGTCATGGTTGTGAGGATATCTGTAATGTCTGCGTAATTTCTCAATAAACCTCTACAATTCCACTGTACCATGTAAGCCATTATGATATGTTGGGGATTAAGAAAAGTTACTTTACTTCAGGAGGGGTTATACGTGGTTTTCCCTTTTTTTCAAGTGAGTGCCTCCTCCCCTGCAGCCCAGAAGTGCTGGGGGAGAAGTCCATCGCCTCACCCGAGGCGCTGGAGTTCCGTGGTGAAGGCACGGACGACCGATTCTTAGGTCTCCCCCTGGTAGGGGAAACCTTGCGGGCTCCCGACTCCGTGGTCGGCAAGCCCTCTTTTGAAACTGGCAGAGCAGCCTTTGCTGCTTCTGCCTGGGGCGAGCAGGATGGCCCTGCCTCAGGTTCCGAAGATACCTTGGCAGACGCCTGATTGCGGTGTAGTGCCTCGCCCTTGGACGCTACAACCGCATAGTCTGGTTTTCCAGTGAATAGAAAAAGATTAGTTTGTGCAAGTCGTTTTCTGGCCTCTGTAAATGAAATGTTCTCTGTTGTTTTGATAGTGATGATCTCTTTTTCTTTCTTCCAACTTGGGCATGATCTAGAATAGGCAGGATGATCCCCCTCGCAGTTCACGCAGTGTGGCGATGAGGCAGCACAGTTTTCAGACTGGTGTTCTTTCGAAGCACATTTTGCGCATGTTTTGCGACTGCGACAACTTTGTGATCCGTGGCCGTATCGTTGGCAGTTAAAACATCTTCGGGGGTTCGGTATATAATGTCGGACTTCAACTTTCAGGTATCCTACTTCGATCTTTTCTGGCAGTACGCTTGAGCTGAATGTGAGAATGAGATGTTTAGTAGGTATCTCTTTATCATCTCTTCGGATTGTTATCCTGTGCACATTTACAACATTTTGTTCTGCAAGACCTTCTAGCATTTCTTGCTCGCTTATGTGGAGGAAGTCATTATCGGAGATTACACCACGCACGCTGTTCAAAGATCTATGGGCGGTGATGGTCACATCGACATCCCCAATGCAGTGGAGGTTTGGAAGTTTTGCATACTTGTTTCGTCGTTTAATTCAAGCAGTAGGTCTTCGTTTTTTTTTGTGTGACTTTGTATTTCGGACCAAGGACAGCTGAGAAACATTTTGACACTAGAAATGGGGACAAAGTTCGGGCCGGCTTTCCTTCAACTTCGGAGTGCACGACGTGATATTTGGGGAAGCTTTTCTTAGGTTTTTGCAGGAATTTTGCAATTTCTTCGGTGCGCCTGTTTTTTTTAGGCGATCAGTTTTTACAGCAGAAGAAGCCATGTAATATGTGTGTTGTTCGGCCAAGGTGCCAGCCGCCAACCATGGAGCCCAACAAGGGGGCAGGACAGGAACTTGCAACCAAGTCCAGTCCATGCCAGCTGTACACCCCAGCTATAACCAAATATGGCGGTACTCAGGGTGGTACGCCACACAAGGTTAACCCTAGCCGCCTGGAAAAAGAAAAACCAAGAAGAGAGGAGAGGACAGGACAGTTGTAGGAAAGGAGATAGGAAAGTGAAAGATGGAGGGGAGGACAGGAAAAGACGACTGCCGATTTCCCCCGGGTGGGTCAGCCCGGAGGTGCCATCTACGTGAAGCTGGGGCCAAAGTGGTGTGTTGCCTCCGCCGAGGGGCCTTAAAGGTCCGAACTCTCGGCATCGGCTCAACCACCAGGATCCCCTTTTCCCCGGACACGGCGATGCCACGCACGGCTAAGCGTGGGTGCTGGGGTCCGTGGTGTCGCACAGTACACGCAAACACCTGCTTTAACAGGCCCCCTGCGGGGAGATCGTCGAAAATGTGCGCTAAAGCAAGTGCTACTTCGTCTATCACACGCTTGATTGGTTTCATTTCTAAATCTAAGTCGCGAGCCCTACTTTTCTTAAGACCATGAAAAAGCCTTGTTACCTACGATACAGAAGTGGGGCAGAAAAATAATGTATTTTGCACTACCGGAATATTTCTAGCGGATTCAGAGCAGTATTTGCTACTTGTGGGGGAATCAAAGAACGCAATCAACCGTCTGGCCTAAGTTCTGCTTGAGCTCATTCGCGAGCACGCTAGCTCGGGACAAGGCGACGCTTCGCCTTTATTTTCAGCCATACTATACTACCTCTATAAAGAAATCACGAAATTTATTAGCCAGATCCACTCCGCTTATTTCTTCATTCTGCATTCTGTTTATTTTTACTTATGATGGCATTAAGCTTTTTCTTCATTACATCGCGCTTTCTGAGGCAAGCGCTGTGAAAAATGCGCAGATAATATTCGCCGTTTGCTTTCTTTAAACTCTTATATAATATATTTCTCAAGCATTTTAAATTCAACACATTTATTTGAATCGTGAGACTTCGCGATTCTTGTTTCGCGAGAGCTTTTTTTTTTTTTTTTTCTTTTTGGTAAGGCTAACGTGATGGCGAGTAACCCAAGCTCTATGCAATTTTTTTTCTGTACTGTTAACGCGACTTGATTTAGATGGCTGTGTAGTAGTGTCCAATCAAAATTTTCATGAGTTCTTCGTAAGCGGCGTTGGTGTCAATTAGCATGAAAACGTCGCTCCAGTCAGTCTGCATAATGACTTACGTGCCGAAAGTTCTCTGTTATGCCAGGTGTTATTTAGCAATATTTTATTACATCTGACCTATTGGGTTTGGAAACGTTATAACTCGAGATAATGAAGGAAATTGTCAAATGGTCATTAACGTCACTGCTCATTCTTGCCGACACGCAGATTTCAGAAGTGTGGTTTATAAAAGTCGAGTATTGTTGACGTGGACGATGTAATTCGTGTTGGACCGCTGAACACACTGAAACATTTGCTTTGCATGGCCAATAAAAATTCAGCAGAGTGACTGGTTTCTTTTTTAAATATATAAATTTATATCCCAGTCTATTGCAAGAATACCTGCTTTTCATTGATATAAGACAATAAGAAGTAAAAAAATAGCTGATAAATTCAAAAAGGCTTCAGTTTGGGGGTATGTACAGAACTGCAGAAATGTTTCCATTCTTTTTAATTCATAATACTTCATAATTTTCACAGGTGACGCTCTATTCGATTACAATTTCATAATCTCATGGGTAAAGCCATGGAGGAAGGAAACAACTTAGGAGACGCCCTTGCCATTCCCAATGCATTGGAGAAAGTGTGGGGGAAGTGACGTCAAAATTTAGGGTTAGTCAAGTCGGGCCATTAGCAACGGCGACGCTGTTGCTATGAAAACTCGGGCCACTAGCAACAGCGTTGCTAAGGGCCCTAGGTACGTGAACGTCGCGGAGAAAGAAAATGCGGAGGGTAAAGGAGGAGGAAAGACGCTGCAGCGTCCGGTCGCGGCGCGGCCGCGCCGGCTTCAAAAAAAAAAAAAAAAGACGTCAGGGCCTCTCCTATGTTCTTTCCTTCCTCCATGTGTAAAGCACGCCATCAGTTAATCTGACAACTAAAGAATTAGAATACTTGCGCAAAACGTAGTCCGCACAACGCAGAAGTTCTGTTTCGTCATCTCGTGGTATAACACAAAGAAGTTGTTCACCAATATTTTTGTTGTACCTGCCCTAAATATAGACGTTGTTAGTGTCACCGTTGTTCTTCGTCTTCAGTTCGTTTGAGTCTATTCTGGTGTTGACGTCCTTATAGCTATGTGCCAACGAGGCCAAATACAACCAGTTTTGCACTGAGTTAATCGCCCTTGAAGCTCATGAACGCCCACATGGTTGGGACTTCAAAAACCCTCTCTTGAGTTGCTGGTGTCGAACAGCTCAGCAATGCGGCAGTTGTCGTTTTTCATATTTGTTCATTTTTATTTACTTAGGTGATGAATATGGTACGGTGATTGAACTCCAGGTAATGTAACTTCGGTGCATAGTTGTACGGTACGAAATGAGACCTTGCGCACTAATGCTAGAAAATGAAGTTAGAGAAATCGGCCGAATATTATCCAAATCAAAACCTTTTTTCGGATCTTTGAGGATGAGCATAATTTTAGCAAATTTCCAGTCTTCAGGCAACCAAGCAGTTTCCAGGGAAAAATTTACAATATTCAACACCTCCGAGTTGTGGTCTTGCACTAAAGATTCCGGCATAGAGACTGTAATACCGTCACACCCTGGAGCGGCAGGTTTCAGAGCAGCCACAATAAAATGCAACACCGATGGCTCAACTGAAATGAGATCAGCACATGGCGCAGGTCGAAGTAACGGATCCATTGTTTGCTCTTGCATTCTCTAACTTCGATTTCTCTAACAAAAGAATAATGAAAGAATGAGATGCATAAAGATCAACTCACGACCATCACAGTATACAGTCTTTGTCAAAAGCTTAGAGCCAAGGGAACTAATTTGCTTCTGATGAACACCTTGCGGCTCAATCACAGTTCATTCCCAGTGTTCCGACGCTTCTGAAGGTAAGAAGATGTTTGGCTCCACCCTCTCCAATGGGAGGGACCTAAACTAACGGTAAAGAAATGCCCCATTGCACGATAGTAGCCAACTCTCAGGGCTCTAAACTTCTGACGAAGACTGCGCCTCTCGCTGTTTTATCTTTCCTTTGGGGTCATTACATGCTTGGAAGTTTCCGTTACATCCAAGGCGAAGAAGTCTCTAAACTTCATTACATATCCTATAACCACTGACCTATAGACAGGAAAATCACAGGATACATATTTTGAGATATATTTGTCTCAGTTGGTCAGATATTTTTTGTTTTTGTTTATAGCCTGTAGTGTCATAATACAACTACGCCTCAGAATGACCTCCTTTTCTTTGCGCCATGTGCTGGAGATTATGATTTTTGCTCGCCCGCCTCGAAGTCACGAAAAAGGTCTGACGTCTCTTCTTTTCCTTCGCTCTGAGCTCTTCCACATAACTTTCAGCAACCTTGCACTACCCTTAGTACCTCAAATAGGTAGTTTTTCCCAATCATGCAGGGCAATTTGTAATCTCCTTCATTGGTCTCAAAACACGTCTTTTCCCTTTACCGCCAGTGTGCGCATTTTCTTTTTTTTTTTTTTTTACCTTCTTCTGTACTGGCCTCGACCATGAGCCTAGTACATTATGCAGTGTTAGCCACCACGAAAGGTGGTTCTTGAAAGAGCCATTATCTCTAAGGAATAATCGACAGCATTAAGTTGGACGATAACTCCTCACGGAATAGCTTCGCCCACGACGTTTACGCCTTGCACAAGTAAAGCAGTCAAAGTGAGCCTCACTGTCTGACCTAATGGATGGAACAAAGATCTCAAGACGTGCACTGCCCCTGTATGGGAGGGAAACGGAATTGCTGAGAGCAACGGGACGTGCATATTGGACACGGCGAGATATCCATTCTTCAGAGAGAGGTGCCTGACCGGCTCTTTCCATGTCAAAGCATGGAAGGGACAAAAGCAAAATGTTAAGCTAAGCCTATGCTATAGATGTTACTGTAACAGATCCCATAGTATGCCTTCTTACGACGTCGTCATTTATATAGTAGGCCACCGCCTACGCTGTCCATGTTCCGCGGTGCTCGTGGAAAAGAACCCACAGTCTCCCGTCGTGCAAGTAGGAATCAGCCAGCCGCGCTCCTGTACGGGGTGCGTGTGTGTACAGGCAAGCTATCCCATAAATGCGTACGCAGTGACGCCAATGCATTATCGTTGGGCAAACAAAGCGAACTGGAAGCAGGAAAAAAAAAATAAAGCAAAGTATGCGAGTCTCTCGAGTTTTCTATGTGCCGTGAAAGGGCGGCAACCTTGTGTACCTATATAGTAAACGGTATGTTTCTTCGACTGAATGAAATGTCAAATAAGTGTCGCTCGCATTATTTATTTTTATTTTATTTATTTTCGCGTTGTTGGTGCATACTGTTGCGTTGAACAGTAGCGGGAAGTTTAATAGGCATCTGCGTGCCCACTTTAAACGATACCATGAGGAGCAGCTCAGTCATGATGATAGTATGCGGTGCCCCACGTGTCCATACTGAAGACATGCCTTTCTCAATAATACAGTCTGTTTGGTCGCTAATGGTGCGCGATGCGGCTTCAACGGAGCAGAGACGTTTGAGCAGATCCGCGAGTCTCCAACGCAACTGCGTTGTAAATTTATGTTTTTGTTTTTACGGCCTAAATTTCCCTCCTTTTTTCCCTTTTCCTTTCTGCTACAACGCACTCCAAAACGCACACGAGAGTTTCTTGCGTTTATTTTTGTGTGATTGTCTTTACGCCTGCCCCCCCCCCCCCCCCTCCCTTTTTCCCAGCCCGGGATGTCCTCACTAAGGAGAGAAAATATTTTGAATCGCTATACTATCAAAATCAAGAACACCACGGATGAACATGAACAGGTTTAAAGCTGTTCTTGTTCATTTGCTCGAGCACGAATTTGTAGGGTCGCGGGCAGAAGATTATAAAGAACACTTCGGTGGTCGAAGTCTTTTATGAGTTACCTCGAAAAAAAAACAAAGGACGGTTGATGCATATGACAGTAATATTAATTTCTACGTAAAATCAGCAAACACTGGTAGTTCCGCTACACTGCGCGTAAAAGAAGGTTGAATGTGGAATGTTCGTCTATATTATTCTGAATGCCAATTTACACGTTCCGCGCGAGGAAGAGGAAAGAGGAAAAACTATTTTATTGTTCCAGCGCATTATTAAGCAAACAGGTGTCTTCTCGCATTAAAGGGACACTGCGGTGATTTTCAAATGTGCTAATACTCTAGATGTTTGAAGTATATTATTTGTTGATCACGTCTGTGAAGTGGCTTTTTCGATTATGCTTAAAACACCTGCACAATCGCCTACTGAATGCGCGTAATTCAAATCTCCTGCGCCCCCGTGCGACTGCTACAGGGGAGGAAAGCAGAGAGAGAAACTTCGTTTCTCCGTCAGTTGTGATGTCACTTTGAGGAGCGGAAGGCATTCAGAGCCACCCGGAGGAAGCTCTCGGCGTGCGAGTTTCCTCGTCACTGCGTGCGTTGCATACGTACAAAACATGTCAACTCAGTGTTGTGCGCCCAATACAACATGGGTTCGTATGCACGAACATCTGTGGGCACGACGATGTCGTCTTCCATCATTTCTCGCAATGTCAAAAGCTCACAGAACAATGTGACGCTACTGAGAAGAGAAATAAATTCAAGCGGACCAAAGGGAATATTCTACTCGAATCATTTTTGTGGCTGTGACTACGTGCAGTTTGTTCCTGATGCGATTTCTATAGGGCTTTGTCAAAAAGGCATGGCTGAACCATGACGCGGTTCCTTCCATTTCCTCGCACAAAAGAGTCGTGCCAGTCACCATTCCCTAGAACCACGTTTATTAAAGAAAGAAAATGGAGGTAAGGCGTGTACGTCTGATTGTAGCTCTATTACTTTCTGCCTATTCAGGTTTCATCTGGATGTGAACGGTCGCGTTTAGCGTTGATTGCGGTCTGTTCACGGAGTGCAATCTCGCGATGGGACGGGCAGACAGCATCGACGCGTGGTTGTACTTGCGTGTCTCTTCATTTTCTTTTTCTTTTTTTTTTTTTTTTTTTTACGCAAAGGTATACGCGCCTCTACACTAAACATCGCACAACGCCTGTGCTTGGTCCTTTGCGAACGAGCAGATGATTAAGAATAGCCCCACTGCTGTGTCGTAGCTAGGTTGTAACGGCTTTGCGAGATCCTTTCCAGCCCGGAATGTGCCTGATTTGTCCGTGGAATCCCTACGGGAGCGCTATTAGAAGATATCGTGTACCGCTCCGCTGAGTATATATGCGCATTCAGGTATGGACCGCACTGAGCGAGGTTTCCTTCGATATGCGTCCAAGCAAGCAATCATCGAAGTTGTTCGTATAGGACCTCGTGATGTTGCACCCGTTGTTGCCTCGTCATTTTACATAGTCCGGTCTGGTTTTGGGATGCAAATTTAATTAGAAATGTAACCGACGAGGTTCTTGTAAGCAGATACGTTTCAGAACACGGTTTTCTCGTGAAAGTATGCGTGCGGTGGAGCTGCAGCTTGGCATTCAACATACGTGAGCCGTGAATTCACTAAACTTAGAGAGATTTAGCTTGCCGGAGACGTACTGACGTAGACGTAGACCGGTTTTCTGGATCCTTCTGCGCAAGCGCATTGACAGGGGTTAGTGACAATCGCGGCCGCTGCGCCTGCGTGGGAGGGGTACGGTAAACCGGTATACGTCTACGTCAGTACGTCTCCGGCAAGCTAAGTCTCTCTATTGTGAGCGTGCGATAAAAGTGGGAGATTCTGTAGGTCTGCTAAATGTCATATGTCCTATGTTTGACTTCGTCTCGCATGCATCGCAGAGCTCGGCAACCGCGCTTCGCTTACGGTTCATTTGTCTGGTGGCAGCTGTGTAGTGCTTCACCCTTTCCATAAAATTCTTCCTCTCTTCAAGGCCTGGCACTCAAAGAAGGATTTGGAACACCACGCCTTGGGCCATTTTTTCACAATAACTTTTCGGGCGGGGCGGGATGCCCGAGACGGAGGTAGTCGGCTAGTGCATTGTTCGCTACCCTTCGTTACCAGGAATATGCACGCCGAGGTTTCACTGAGTACCATGCAGTTTCTGCTAATAATGACACACACACACTTTGTAAAATGCCTTATTCTTTGCCACAGCAAGCGTTCATGCAAAACCTACGCTCTTCAACAACGGAAGTGCTGATCGATTGTGGGCTCATCTGGTACAGGTACATGCGGCGAAAAACCCGATGACCATTCGGATAGAAATGGCATGTCATAATGATTTTCCCAAAGCTGCAAAGAGCTGCGATCAGCAGGCAGCGCAACGACGGAGTCGCATCGGCATCTTTCCTAGTGTTCAAACTGTTGTCACGCGACGTCTTGGCCAATCACAGGCGGCGGCGCAATGCGCGGTGAGCCCCGTCGCGCGAACTGCCTATTTCTGCTGAGAAAAAGATTTTTCTGTTTGTTTTTTTTCCTGCCTAATTTCAACCTGATATTCGAGTTCGCAGTATGAAAAACTGTGGGTTTCCTCCGAAAGCTCGATTTTTGGTAAAAAAAAAAAAAAAAGAAAGAAGTGCCGCAGTATCCATTTAACGCCTACGGGTCGCGTCATTGACCAATTAAGTTATCCAAGCAGCATGGGAAGGGACGAAGGCGGGAAAAGGAAACACACGCTTAGATGAGGAGGCGCTTGTCTGGCGCAGTCAGGTTGGGTACATATGTTCTGACGTTCTTTCATTTTTGCCTATTTTTTATGCGTGCTGATCATTTTGTAATTTTTTAACGTTTGATAATGACAACTTAAGTTAATTTTTCGGTCTGTTCGGAACAATAAATCTACTGCACGATTCGCGTCGTCGTATATGAACATAGAGTCTTTCAATATTATCTAAATGTAAAAGAGGTGCTGAGATCATTAACCCGCTATGGAGAGGTATACGGGAGTGACGTGATGATGTGGTCTAGTACCTTGCTTGGTTATTTTCTGTCGTAACATATTGCTTCAGCCCAAACGAATCTCGAAAATTTTACTGAGGAAGTGGCGACGACAGTACTGAAATAATTCAATCTGCGCACAGGGGGGAACACCTCGGAGCAGCCACCCATTCCTGGGGAGAATGCACGTTTTCAGCCGAACATTATCGAAGCCAAATACGGCTTTTCCAGCATTCCTGTTGCAAAGGGAGTGTTTTTTTTTTTATGAAACTCGGATAGAAGACTACAATATGTTCAACAGCCTCGAAAAGGGACAGCAGTTGACGGGTATAGCGCCGGAAGTGGTGAGGAAATTCGGTTACTTAGGAAAGATATGACAGATATAGGAGCTACAGATTCGGACCATGAAACAGAGGCATTAAATCAAAAGAAAAACTCAGTTTGCTTCTGAAGTCTGCATACATGTCTTAGTAAAGTACGCCTAATTTCTGATCGATCGAATATTTAGGGGAATCTCCCAAGGTGGAGTAGATTTGTAATAAGGGGGTAATTACTCATTGACATCCACCCAAGCGCAGCCATACCGCTATAAAGGAAAGCTATACAACCTTCTCAGAAACTTCGCAGTTAAAAAAAAAAATCGTCCTGGTCAGGGGATCGAGCCCGGAACCACCCCCTTTCCGGGGCAGTCGCTCTGCTAGCTGAGCTTGCCAGGACGGCCAGCAGATCAGATGGTTGGGCGAGAGCGAATTGATCAATAACTCGAAGTGGCAACGGTGTTGATCGAATATTTAGAGGAATCCCCCAAGGTGGAGCAGATTTGTAATAAGGGAGTAATTAATTACTCACTGATATTCACCAAAGCGCGCTTAGGCGCGCGGCCGCTTCTTGATGGAAGCAAACAACGAAAAAAAAAAAAAAGAAAAGAGTAGCTGAACGTGTGCTCCATTATCTCATACGTATTCATTAGCATACATTTACCACGTCATGTGCAGGAGTCCACCAGACATATTAGACGTTTCAGAGAACAATTTCAAGAATTCCTAGAAATGCACTCAAAAATGAAAAACAAGTACTTCCAAGAACAAAGTCTCGCGGCTTCGGCAAACCATATTCACTGCAAAATTTTCCTAATTACACAGCTTATTAACCGAAAATCTCGAATTAATATTTCGGAACCCAAGCATGCACAGGGGATATTCTCTCACGCCGTGTACAATGCCTTGCTGTGCAGCCTGCTGCAAAGAAAAGCCATTGTCAACTTTATGTCATAATTCTTAAGAGCAATGGAACAAATTGAATTGCATGACCCGACGCCGTATTGTAGGCAGTAATCATCGCAACATCTCAGCAGCTGCCGTCTTCTCTGCATCGATCTTCTTTAGCGTGCAGTGCGCTCAGTTTCGGTTTCGCACCAATTTCCTCGCGCCAGGCTTCTTTAGAAAATGAATTCTTCGTTTCGAAAACTGATATAGCATCCTTTTGTTCACAGCTTCGAATTCCCCACTTACCGTAATAACAAAACAATGTTAATCAAAACCGTTAATTGGAGAGTTTTTGGTAATCGGTTGCATAATGATAATAGTCATGCAGTAAACTGCGTCCTAGGAGACCAAGAGCTTGTTTCTGCATTTATTTTTCGATTTTTTAACTTACTGTTTCTAGAAATTTTCCAGAGTGTTCGCTGAAACAGAGTATACAAACCACGCTTTCATCAATGAGTGCGAATGTGTCCGCGTGGCATAGGAGTAGCGTGTCTCCCTCGGAATCGAGGGCCCCCAGGTTTTGATTTACATCTCAAAGAACAGCTCTAGCTGGCAGCGCCGGCCAAGTCGATGTCATGCGGTCTCATTACGTCCCTACCATCTGCCAAAGGCATGCTCGTCATTTTTCGGCCACAACGCTGAAAATGCAACGCCGACGCCAGATTTCCAGTTGAACAGGGAACGTTGAACTTTGTCGCATTAAAACGGAAACTTCTTCATGATTTTTCTATAGGCCTCTTTCTCCCTTTCTGTACAAATCAACATTTTTTTTTGCGTCTCTCATAGCCTGAGTCGCTTTGGGACGTTAAACCCCCCAAACCATCAACAATTTTTAACCACACCTGCGGGAATGCCCTTCCCCACAGGCAGTACACCCCCATCCCCCATCCAACTCATTCCTCCTGGGAGGCTGCTTTGCGAACCACTTAGCCCGCCAGCCAGAAATGGATAATCGATCGGGCTTTATATGAAGCTCAAGCCCGTGGACTCATGTATACCAATAAGAGAACACCCTGGAAGATCTCTTGTTTTTCGCCTGATCAAGCTGCTGCCATCCATGCATGCCGTTCTACCATATTCAGACACTAAGTGAATCAACAGAACGCCCCATAATTACCATAATCACCATCGGCTTAAAAAGCCCACCACGGAATGTAATTGATCCTTCAATTAAACTTATGCTTTACCGCTACACCATCTTTCTTCGCAAACTTGCTGATTTCTCTCAACTAGATAACAACTAGAAGGTGATTTTATGCAGACATTGTTACCAGTGTTCCTGGGTGGCACAAAGAGCAAAAAAAAAAAAAAAAAAGAGAGAGTTGCTTGAAACTTACCAAACCGGACAACACCTTCCTCTTGGTGCAGGCATGCCAGCACAAGTGGTTGTGCAACTCGCACGCATTGACGAGCGACGCTTTAAACTCCGTTTCTGCTTTGTACATTACGTAATTTTACTTGCGCGTATAAACGCAGCAATCCTTATTTTTCAGCTTCGATGGGACGCTCTGT
The DNA here is from genome assembly GCF_055883805.1 of Amblyomma maculatum. Classification (NCBI taxonomy): domain Eukaryota; kingdom Metazoa; phylum Arthropoda; class Arachnida; order Ixodida; family Ixodidae; genus Amblyomma; species Amblyomma maculatum. The sequence goes on along the minus strand of NC_139347.1, from coordinate 33,731,562 downwards.
GCACTGGCAATTATTTGGTTTGCCAAGACCTACTGCCCTGTAAGTAATTAGTTCTCGCAATGCTCATCGCCACTGTAGGTTCCCTTTAATTTTGATGGCCGCCACAGAATACACCAGATATAGTTCTCATCAGCTCCCGACAAACCTAATTTTCAGTTACAATCAGCGCACCATATTTTCTTGTTTGTTCTCCTACCCCTGATAGCGAGGCAGCGGTTGTGTTTCGAAGATGCACTTCAATACCACCTATGACAATGACATAGCTGTTGGCAATAGCGCCGCTCAGAGAGTTTTCAGAAAAGGCTTCTTATGGCTGTGACAACACTTTAAGTTTATACTAGTCCCTTCTCATTTCTCTATATATATGTGCAAAGCTCTGAAGGTGTACGGTACTCGCTGTCGCGGACATTATTTCAGTCAGTTCAGTCCAGTCGTTCAGTCGTGTCCGACTCTTTGTGACCCTATGGACCATGTCACGCCACGCTTTCCGGTCTCTCACTATCTTCCTAACATCACATAACTTCATCTGCAGTGCCTCGAGGATGCCATCTAACCATCGCGTTCGCTACCGACCCCTTCCCCGGCGACCCTCAACCTTTCCCAACATCAAATCTTTCTCCAGCGACTCCTCCTTTCTCATCAGATGACCAAACTAGCTGAGCTTTAACTTTAGAATTTGACTCTCCAATGAGCACTCAGGGTTTATGGTCGACAATATCGACTGATTTGATCTTCTGGCAGTCCAAGGAACTCTCGAGATTCTCCGCCAGCACCACAATTCAAACGCGTCAATTCTTCGGCGGTCAGCCTTCTTCAAAGTCCAACTCTCGCATCCATACATCACAACTGGAAAGACCATAGCACGAGTTATGCGGATATTGGTTGCCAGTCTAATGTCTCTGCTCTTTACTAGGCGGTCAAGGCTAACCATGGCTCTCTTTCCCAGAAGCAGGCGTCTCCTAACTTCATGGCTGCAGTCTCCTTCCGGGGTAATCTTGGAGCCCACGAAGAGAAAATCTGTCACAGCTTCCACTTCTTGTCCCTTGATGCTCCAGGACTTGATAGGGCAAGACGCCATGATCGTTGTCTTTTTAATGTTCAGTTTAAGCCCAAACTTCTCATTGGACATTATTTACTAGGCGTTATTGATAGAATCGTAGGTGTAGACGTGTGATCCGTAATTTCCATTATAACTATTTCCTGCTTCCTAGCACTGATTCGATCATTTCACGCCGGTTCAAAGGCAGCTTTACGCATGTACAATAGAGACATTTACCGCCATCGGAAATTTCTCCGCTACCATGCACCGATTAAAGGTAGGTGAAATAAAGTCTGGCCCATTTCAGCACTCAGGGTTGAATGGGATCAGTAAGATCGTTTTTTTTTTTTTTTAATCAAGCCCGATGAAGCAGTTATTATCTGTAAAGGCTAAACACTACATGAACGTAGCACTTATTTTCCTCAAAACGGCAGATGAACTCAGTTTAAGCGACTAAATGTGCATGTATGGTCCGCACAGTAAACGTCAGTTGTATCTCTTCCTTGTCTTCGATCCATTTGCGTGAGCATGGGAAAAACTAAGTCAGCTAACCCAGACAAAAGCAGTAATTGAACCGACATATCATCACGTAGCTCCAATACGAACACTAAAATGAATGGAACGAGAACGCCTCCATATACCATTGTCCTTCCTAGTTTTATTCATAATGGGTTAAAAATTGATGTGTTCTTCCAGCTGTATACGACTTCCCGTTCTCTTAAAGCTGCCCATTCACGTCGTGCAGACGCATGTCGGAGGCACGCACATAGACTGTTTGCACACGCCATTTCAGCATCCAGCGTGGGCGACCGAGCGATGGTTTGTCCTTATCGCTTCCTTATGTTTACAAGCTGCACCTCGCATTCCCGCCGAGTTAGTCTTCTGATGTCGCAGTAAAAGGCTATGAAGGCGCACGTCGTAGATAGCGCTCAGTGCCGTCTGGAAATGCACTCAGAGGGATTGCTACCTACGCCGGGCGACGAATGCCTGTACTGGTATTTGTTTGTTAGTGAAATGTCAGAGGTTCTAGGCATGTTAACAACGCATTGGAAAATCATGCCGGCATTATGTTTTTCTGGCCCGGCCTAATTAGATTTTCACATCTTGCTGCCAATTCGTCGGCTGTGAGACACGCATGCAGGCTTATCTTACGTTGTCCGTCACATGCGTATACACCTCAGCGCCCCATAAATGGTTGCATTCCCCGTGTCAACTTGCCATTGTTTGTTTGCTTAGTTTTATTGCAATGGTAACGTGAAACATTTCCTCCATGAACGGTAGCTGTGTTGTTGGCTACTCGCATGCATGAAAGAAAGCATGGCACTGGGAATCCTTTGCGCAAAGGCCGCGGAAAGGGTAGATGAGGAGGGGGTGGAGGGAGGACATCGGCAACCTGAAGGGACGTTGTGCCAAATAATTTGATTGCCTGGAAACAACCTTATGATCCATCGTAAGCCAGTAAAAAGCACTGAACAGTATAGTTCTCAGTTCATGCACTACGTTATAACTGCATCGCTTAAACTGCCCTATCATACTCTATCAGCACGAAATGGATGATGAAACAAAAATTAAAATAGCTAAGCGTATTAGAAAACGAAACCGTCAGTGCTAGGCAAGCAGAGCTTTCGGGTTCTTTTTCAAAACGTGTTCCTTTGACGAACTCCTTCCAGGCTTCAGCCTATGTCGAATGTTGTCTTCTGTCCAAAAGTCACAATGACTGAAAACCGTTAAGCAAGTGATAACCTTACTCAGGGCAAGTTTGCCCTTTAAAAAAAAAGAAAGAAAAAAAAAAAACCTGTCAGCTCTGACTGTGGCAGAATATCAGTTTCATCCCCCCATATTCACTAAACTGGGGAAACTTTAAGAGTTTCAAAAAAAGACCTTTCATCTCATATTTCTGAGCAAATGGACCAAAATAACAAAAACAACAGCAAAATTTTGTCACTTCTTGTAAGAGTGTTTTATGTGGTCAAATCTAGCATCGTCAAATCAGTCTTAGCTCACGTTATGATACTGCATGATGATCATTTCGCAAAAGTCTTATCTGAAGATTAGTGGCTAAAATTCTGGTCACACTTGAGAGATCGTGTATATGGCACAACGTATAGCACAATGTATTGCACGCGGGCATTTAGCGTAGCGGCGGCGTACTAACACGGACGCATTTAAATTTACTGTGCGCCTCCTGCGCACGCGCAGTGGAGGGGGCGGGCCAGGCATGGCTACTGCGCGTGCCCAGCCGGCATCCGGTAAATCGGCATACGTATACGCCAGTATGCCTCCGCAATGCTAAAATCTGCTTCTGTCCAGCTTAAACGATCTGCGAAAACTTATATTTTTCTATGATTATTTCGCAAATTACTACAATGTAAGAGCTAGTAACTTGTAAAAGAGAAATCTCGATGCTCTGATATTTTGTTATTTGCGTCCGTTCTTTACTAACGGGCAAACATATAATCGAGAATTATTTGCATAAATGCAGCAAATGCTTGACGAGCTGGTTCACCGCCTGCCGACGAAAAAACGACCACACACTGAGTAATAACAGTAATAATAAATAGGTTTTAACGAGAGGTGCAGTATCTGTCACACTGTTTACTGTGGATGGTGGTTTGTGGGGTTTAACGTCCCAAAGCGACTCAGGCTATGAGAGACGCCGTAGTGGAAGACTCCGGAAATTTCGACCACCTGGGGTTCTTTAACGTGCAGTGACATCGTACAGCACACGGGTGCCTTGCTTTTCGCCTCCATCGAAAAGCTGCTGCCGAGGCCGGGATTCGATCCCGCATCCTTGGGAATAGTAGTCGAGCGCCGTAACCACTGCGCCACACCGGCGGGGTCCGTTTTCTGTGGACACTACAGTTTGTACGTGATGTGCGTCAGCCGCAGTTGTCACTGCGCTCATCACGCCAATTGTGGCATTTATTGATCCCCAGACATACGCTCCCGATACTTTGTTAGCGGCAGAGATTTAAAGAATACGAAGCGACTGCGCTCAGCCAGCTGTTAAAGCCTCGAGGAATTGTTCCATTAAATTTTTCTATCTGTACGTACGACCGCACTGCTTTTGATGCCATCTGCATTCGATAGATAGCGGATGTGCTGTTCTTTTCACTCTAGTGCAAAAGATGCCTGCCGGTCAAGGGGGGAAGCAATGGCGTGATTCCATCGGTCCATGCCCACACATCCAGAAAGGAAAGCTGCACGACGACTGTCCGACGAGCACTTGTAAGCATAATTTACTTCCACCGCAAACCAAAATGCTCCTGACAAGATCGCAGATACAGAGCACGGAGTATACACGCTTTCTGCATATAAAGCTGCCTAATTATACCTCAGACTTTTTTTTTTTTTTTTTGCACCACAATCTGAAGCGCTTAGCTAGAGAGTGGAACTGATTAACCCGCCAAAATTAGTCGAATAGGATATCCATATTAAGGCGGCTTAATCTGAATTCATAGTTAAGTTACGTAACTTATTTTTGATAACTCAACATGTTTTCGAACAGAAAATCTCGGGTAGAATGAGGTAAAGAAAATGGCTACACAAAGTCAGTAACCGAACAAGGGTAACAAGGTTAACTCTTGTTCAATTATCTGTGATATTGCCCATAGAAGGCAGAATGCTGGTCGAGCTGCGAATTCTATTGGTAGCATTGTTGGGAAGTGTGCTGTTTGTTTCAGAGCAAAACAGTCATGTTTATAGCCATATACCTGCGCCTTCTGCAGTAGCATCTATTGGGTCAGTTGTAAGACCGTAATTATATAGCAAATTATTTAGATTTAAATACGTAGATATGTCACCTGCTTTGGTGTACAGGGAGGAAAGTTGCGCACTGCGGGTTGCACCTACAAATCATGGCAGGAGCAGAGAAAAACGTAACCAGAAGGTGACCGTCAAGAGAAAAACCAGAGAGTGGCAGATGGTTGCTACCTAGGAAAGAGGATGTCACGATGAGGGCAAATGAATATGCACAGCCTGAGGGTGGTTTTACTGCAGAATGCGAAACTACATTAGTAAACCAAAGTCATTGGTTCTCGCGCCAACCGGCAAGCCTAGTTCCACTGAATATTTTTTTTTCTGTCTCGGTCCCGACCAGAAGACACCGTCCAGTACACTATGAAACTAAAATTCTTTACGAACCAAACGCCTCAGTTAACATCGTTTGTGTTTGAGTGCACATGTCCTAGCGCGCGGGAACGACAGGCTGCTTGAGTCAGCTCTCCAGGATGCGCTCAACAAGCGTGAGCCCCTACTACGACTCGCACTTTCTCGCACTTACAGTGTCCACTCAAAAGACGACAAGGGCAACGCCCTCGACAACAGCGTCCGCACGTATACCTTGGCACGCCAATCCACGCACAGATTAGGGTTTCGCCCCACATAACGCCTCGCTGCATTGCGATGCGTCTCCAGCGATCTTCCATCAAACGCGAAAGCACGAAAGAGTGCGCGCGTACAGCAAAGAGTGACATCGCAGAGGGCGACTCGAAACAGCGAGACGAAACAAAACGAACAGAGATGAAGAAAGCAGAAGATGAATGTGCGCAAGATAGAGCAGGCAGTGAGACGTAGGAGCTTCTGTAGCTCTCCTCGCGGCTGCGACGCCCCTGACGCGACACAAAGGATGCTTTCTCCACGAGCGTCCTCCCTCGGGCGAGACAGAAACTGAGAGGCGCTGGCTCTTTGTCACGCAACTTTTCAGAGCTTCTCCGTTCCGAGAGAGGGGGCTACTCGTCGCGCGTGAACCGACCGACGCGTGAACATCGAAACCGAGTGATACTGCGCGGGGATGATAATGAAGACCGCTGTAAAAAGGGTCTTGCTCAGTGCAGTGCGTAGCAGTGGGCGAAAGGTGAATGGCGCGCTGTCGGCTTGCGCGTGCAGCTCTGTATGATCTCTCGGCCTTGAGAATGGGAGCATGACGCGACGCTCTCGTCGGAGGCCGCCAGGCTCCCAGCTGGCTGTGAGCGGCGGTCTCGCTGGCGTCGCTGCCTTTTCTGCGATACGTGAGGCGACGGCGAGAGTCTCGGTCGCGTCCTTTCAGGCAGCTGTGCTGCGGCAGCGGCACTAGCAGCGAAGACGCGCTTGGGCCTCCACAAAAGGGCGCCGTGGTCCGTGTCCCCCTGGGTTGGTTTCCATACTCCCCAACCCTTCACGTCGTGGGACACAGCGTGACAGCTTTGTGGGGCGGTGCCTATCGCGCGTAGCTGCGCGGTTCTTGAACCCTCTCTGACAGTGTATTCGCTTGGTTCCCAAGACCACAAAAGTTTCGAAAGAGTCGCAAGTCGAGTGATGGAGAACGCCTAGCGTCTTGAACATTAGGTTCCTGTTTCGTGTGGCGAAGAAAACATGCAAGTAGTATAGTCGAGCCTAGTTATAACGGTCAGTTACAACGAATACTGACTAATTGCGAAGGAGGATAAAACTACGACGGAAATATGGGTGATGACACTCAAAAAAACAAACAACTGTCACACCACTCGGATATATTTAATGAAGAGGCACAGCAAACTCGATCCACACTACGAAAACAGACACCTCCCGCGATGTCAGTTATCGCAGAGAGTGTCCGTGCTCTTGTGATCGCCACCCAAAACAAAAAAAAATTACGAAGGACTTTAGCGACTAAAGTAGTGAAAGGCGAAAGCATTCGTGCCGCATTCTGCTACGCAATTGGCACTAATAAGTAATTGATTAATTAACAAATCAATAATTATTAAGTAGGTAATTAAGTAAACAAATATGCATTAATTATTTAATCAATGAATTACTTAATTCGTATTTAATTATTTACTAATTGCAAATAATTATTATTTGATTACTGATTGCCATATGGCCATATAAGGCGCGCATTTGTGCACTGTGGCGGTGTTCTGTGATTGGTCGAGACCTCTATGACGTTATCCTGTCTCGGCCAGTGAGAGCCACCGCAAAATCGGGACTTGTTTTGTTCACGACAGCCTAGCCACTAAAGGCTTTCGCCTTGAAAAATCTAGCGCTTCAACAAACTATCGTTAACGGTGGCATTGAAAAAGCAGTTAACCGTCCACCAGGCGCACCCAAGCAGGCTATTATAGTTCAATCAGTGCGCGCGGGTGTGCCGTGTGTGGGAAATGTTTTAAATGGAAACGTGGTAAGTGAGAGAGGGGTAGCTCTTAAAGCGAGGCTACTGCAGCTTGCGAATAACAACCAATTGCAATGATATCAGAAGTCTAACTACCAGCTACGAAGTACACGTGTCTTGCAGGCCCACCAGGTTACACGTTTCCTGGCCGTTTGGGTGTCGGCCTTCCACGTCGATGCGGCTTGCAAGCAGTGCGGAGGCGACTGGCAGTCTGCGCGTCACTCCCATGTATAAAGAAGAAAAATATGTTTCAATCGGCGAAAACTAAAATCAGGCACTATCCGATGGTTTCTCATGAAGTGCTATACTCTAAGAAACAAAAAAAAAAAAGAAAACACCGGCTGACGGGGGGAGTAACGTACACTTTGGTCCCCAAATCGGGCCGTTATTCCGCAGAGGAGCAACTGCGGAGAGAAGCGTACCGTGTGGAAGTTTTGAGGACTAATGTTTAGTATTGGCTTGAAAAAATATTACCGACGATTACATTACTTTCTAATGTGCAAAATTTAAGCGAAGCTCATCAGCTGTTTGCCGGCTATACGTCTCGCCTCGGGCGGTGCACATATTGAAATCCGAAGCTCTGATTTGCCGCCGCACGGGGTTGGCACTGGAGAAGGAGCGAAGAGAGCAATGAAATTATCGGGAGGTCGCGGGAGGCAGCGCGTGGGCCCATAGGAATGTTGCGCGGCGAAGAGGTAGCAGCGATTGACTGATGCCGCTGACGCCGCTAGGGGGAGTTACACGCAACGGCGAACGGTGGCAGCAGGAGCGCGCGCTGCCCGGGCCGCGGAGCTGGTTACGAGGTACAACGGCGACGACGACGCGAAACGCAGGAACGGGTGCCAGAGAGCTGCGCTCTCGGCGCGCTTTTCTGGTGCACAGCACGTGTTTCTGGATCCATGGAAAAACGTTCATCCTATCTGGCAGGGGAGCCCTGGCCAATTCAAGACCAAGCACATAGGTAATTGCACTCCCATGCGCCCCCCCCCCCCCCCCCTCCAAATGGCGGGGGCGACAATGGGAGCACAATCACCTATTGCGCCCTGTGACGAGAGGTTCCAAGGAGCACAATTACCCTTTATAGTGCGCAAGATCCTGATGGGCCCAAGGCGCCCCTGCCTTTCCCAGTACTGCAAACATTTGTAAGACTAAGTATAAACATACCCCGCGAGACACAACAAAGGCGTAATTTTAGAGCCTTTCACTAGAAAAACAGGTTCAGTGGCGAGTGGCCGATTTTCCCCATGGTTCAGCGCCTCCTTCGGCGCCGCGGCATGAGCGGGCATGCAGTCACTGCCGGTCGGAATAGTCACATGACCTGCCCATTACCGACCGCGATGACGCGTGTCGGAACTCTGCCTCGTTCACACTAGAGCATTCGGCGGAGCGAGCGAGCGAAATCCGAGCAGTTGCAGCGACAGCTCCTTGGCACTGTTGGCGTCTTTTTCAGTCAACGATGCCCTTGTTTGTGTGGCCGCGCCATTTTGTTTTGCGCGTTGGAGGAACGATCTCGATGCTCGGTGCGTCATGGAAGTGCAGAGACTTCAACCTCGAACCATGTCGACCAGATTGCGGCAGGTATATTGCATGCTTACTAGGTGAGAACTTTCTAGGCTACGCCCAGGCGGAAAAAACTACAGAAAATTTTCTGATGTTACGACAGAATTTCTGTGCGGTTTTTGACGGGAAACCTCTTGTGACAACAGAATATTCATTAGTGACGTCAGAAATTTCTGTAGTTACAACAGAAAAGTACTACAGAACTACAGACAACAGAAATATACTACAGAAAAACTACACAACTACAGAAAAGTACTACAGAACTATAGGAAAATGTGATGGTTACGACAGAACTACAGCATATTTTGTCATATTTTTGACACAGTTCTGTAGTTTATTTCGGCTGGGCGTGGTGTGTTATACAAGCTCATGCAGTCGAAAAAAATTACAGAACGGTGTCAAAAATACGACAAAATATCCTGTAGTTCTGTCGTAACCATCAGATTTTTCTGTAGTTCTGTAGTTTTTCTGTAGTATATTTCTGTTGTCTGTAGATCTGTCGCACTTTTCTGTTGTAACTACAGAAATTTCTGATGCTACAGCAGAATGTTCTGTTGTCACAACAGGTTTCCCGTCAAAAACCGCACAGAAATTCTGTCGTAACATCAGAAAATTTTCTGTAGATTTTTTCCATATGCTTCAAGCGAACGCTCATTCATGTGTGGCTGGTGTGTACTCGTAGCGTGAATCACATGGCTACATAAAGCTTTTTGTTGGCATTCGTTCGCGCAGAATAGATGACGTGTATGTTTTCACTTCTGTTTCTGTGCAGCGGCCTCCAGCCATCGTAAGTATTGCACGAAAACTATGTGTAACGTTTTATTCTCGGGGACTAGGGTCGTTTATAGAGCTTGACACGCATGAAAGACGCGCTGTCACTAGCACTTTTGTCGCGACGTTGGAAGATCTCCCGTTTTTGTCTTTTATTTTTAATTTGTCACAGTCTCTAACCTTGAAAAATTCACTTATCACGCCACTGGCATGACACTTGTCACATCTCGATAACTGTTGTATAGTGGGAATACCCCTTTTCGAACTGCATTATATATACACACTTGCGAAAAAAGCGTCCTTGGCTTGCTGAGGAAATGAATAGCGGAGATGCGCAACACTTTATTCTTCGACGACATTTCGACCGGGGCCCGGTCTTTCTCAAGGCTGCGGTTACATTGATTGAGCTTCCGTTTTAAAGGTTTGAAAATTGTGCAGACGCAGGAAAGGGGAAACACAGCAAAACAAAAATTAGAAAGAAAAAATTACCATGAGGGACTTGCTGAAAGCGAGAAAAGAAGGAAACGACGAAACGTGAGTAAGGGCGGGCGGACAATGCAAAAATGAGGGGAACGAGGGAAAAAAACGAAAAAAAAAAATGGGAAAAGGAGAGTTTTCATCTTCGACCTGGAAAGAGGGGAGGCAGAATAGCAAAAGAAGAAGAATTGAATCTGATTCTGAAGGGAGTGTGAGTTTGACCTATGTATTGCATCTGGCAGCGACCACATTCTAGTAACTTTGCCTGAGTCCCAGTTAAAGGACCATAAACACAAAATTTTGGTGGCATTTTTCTTCTTGTTAACGATGCGTAAGTCATTACTGCATATCGATCTGCATGCAGTTTTCGCTTACGACCGCTAAATAAATTATAATTGAATTTTCTTTTCTCACCACTTTGTTTCGACAGCCGAGGGATGGCTGTGACGTCACAGTATTGTCTTGATGCGCTGCATGAAAAAACAGCGATATAAACGTCGATTCTTCGCTTGCAGTGATTCCTGTTCTTGAGGCTGGCTGACCTTATCAATGTAGTGAATTCAAATGACAAAGTTGTATTTTCATCCTTCGCGTGGCCTAGACTTGACTGTGACGTCACAGCCACCGCTCGCCTGTCTAAACCGAAACCGAAACAAGGTGAGGAAAGAAATTCGATTATAGATTATTCAGCAGTCGTAGGCCAATATGACGGGGTGATTCCTGCACACTAATGTCCTAGGCATCATTACAAATGATAAAACACGAACCCAAAAATTAGTTGTCTATAGTCTTTTAAGTTTTTCTTTAATGTCATGTTTGAAAGCGAAATGTGTGCTGTTAGCCTGTTTTTTTTTTTTGTCTGCATGTGTTTGCACAACTGGTATCGACTTTTGCCACAAGGTAGGCAACCTGCGGGAGGGGGTTAATTTATTTACTTTAGTGTGGACTACGTAATTTTGTAAGTTTTTTGGCCATCTGTATGTTACCCGTGGAGGATTTGTGATACTTTTGGAGAGTCGGTCACTCTGTTCAATAATATTAATATTAAAGTGCACTTTAATATTATAGAGCGGAGTAACCAACTCTCCAAAATTTTCCCAAATCCTCCACGGGTAACCTACAGACGGCCAGAATATATACAAACATCCGGGAATCCTTTCGGCCCTTCGGGGTCACTAACCCATTGAAGCATTTCAAGTAAGAAATTCACTGTGAAGATAACCTTAGACCTGTGCACCTGTGTTTAATTATTTGCCTTCACAAAGAGACATAGCCGGCGCCCTTGTCTGGGATCAGACCAAAAGTGTTTTGTCTGCTTTTCTCCTCAATCTTTCACTTCCATTAAATTGCATTCCATTAATTGCTCGCGCGCAAATGTCCACAAATGACTGCGCACCAGCGACCACTGCAATTATTTACGATATAGTCACAAGGCATTATATACATAGCCATGCGCACGTACCGTCCTGTCGCAGACAGGTCGCGTGCTCGGCACAATGCACAAACTGTCGGGGTGGGGCGCCCGGCAGCATACGTCCGAGGTAGCATACATGGCAGTAATTGAATTACAGTAATGGAATTACTATACTTTAATTACTTTTCTTGGTAATTTGTAATGTAATGAATTCCTTTTTCCGGTTGGTAATTTAGTAATGTAATGAATTACTTTTTGGCAGTAATTTTACAGCAAAAGTAATTAATTCCTTTCGAAATCACTTTTACTAAAATGCGCCACTACTTTTTCAATAGACGACGAAGTCGAGTGCCGCGAAAGCAGGAACGGCGTGCGGCAAGCGAAGCCAGCGTAACGGATCGGCAAAGGGGGACAGAGTTGAGCGGAACAGTGCGTCTGAGACCTCAACCATTCGCCAAGAAGCAGGATACAAGGCATCAAGGGAATGCTGAAGGGAGAGATGGTGCCAGAAGGCTGGAGCTGAAAACTAGTTTGGAGCGCGGCGTAGCGGCACTCCCTGTTGCGTCGGCTAGGGCCCAGTGGTGCCTGGTTACACTCAACACCACGGGGCGAAGGAGGATTGGGGTTGGGGATGATAGGCAGAAGGGTCCATGACGTGAGGCACCGTGGCTTGAGCATTACTGAGCACTGAGCACAAATGTGCCGACATCGATTCTTGGTACTGCGGAAGCAATAAATAACCTAGCTTTTCGGGCCCTTCAAATGGCGGAGACAGCTCCGGGCCAGCAAGACGCTGGGTTCGCCGGTCACTTCAGGACCGTTCGGCCATGTTTTTTTTTTTTGTTTCTTTTTGCGGTAGTCTTGTTTTTGTAATCGCACGTACTGTAGGAGAGAGAGAGAAGGAACAGCTCTCTGGGACGGAATTTGGCGGGAAGACGAAAGCATGTGGGTGCTTCGCGTCAGGAGAACAAGTTGTTTTGCTTACTAGCTTTGCTTAGTTTTTGCATGGATGGAAACTTTAAAGTAATTTAAAAGTAATTTAATTACTCAGTAGAAGTAATTGTAATGTAATTTCATTACGTTTTGGGAGCAGTAATGAGTAATGTAATTTAATTACTTTTCTGCGATTTTCAGCAAAGTAATTAGTAATGTAATTTAATTCCTTTTCAAAAGTAATTTTGCCATGTATGCGAGGTAGCATGCACACGGAGCGTTCGTGTCACGCGCGCACTACCTGGCGAAGATCAAGGGGGACTTCAAGCCAAGCCTGCTTATGAACGAACAGGGAAAACATTGGAGACCTTCTTTCGGGAATCTTTAATTTTTCACACGGAATGCTTTCAATGTTTCTCTGCTATGTAACCCTTCTCTCTCCCTGTTAACCCTTAACTGCAGCTAGTGCAGCCTTCGTTTCCTGCTGCAAATGCGGCTATGGATTTCCGACGTTGCTGCTTGTATTCGAGAGCTCTTGCAATATCTGGGGGTGCCTAGCGATACCATACAGTGTCGCCATGCTACAATTGTTTTTCCATTCTTCAACTTCAAGCATGAGATGGGTTTTAAGACATGCCGACACTGCCTGAACGACGCCGGGTTTTCCATTAAACGAGAGCCTTAATGCTGCAAACTAAAAATATTGAGAACTCTTGACAAGTTGCACGATAGCATTGACACTCAGCTCCCACCTGGCACGCATTGCCGTTATTCTGGTGTCCCGTGTGCCAGCCACGCCCACAAGGCTGTGGTGCCGGCATCGTTGCCGCACGCAGAGATCGCTCGTCGAAGGAACGTCGCCATCCACTGCTCTGTCAGTCGCAGGGTCCATCTCGTGCGACGACTCGACCAATCACGAGCAGCGGAAACTGTGAACGCGCTCGTTAAAGTCTCCATTCGGCGAAAGATCCGGCGTTATCATGACTCACGAGAAATTCATGCCCATGGCTCTGGAAGGTGGTAGTTAAGCAGTGACGTAACGGGACATGACGTAGCCGACCACTGAATCTTCGATGTGGGACGTAACAAAACAACATGATATCCCAAAGTTGGAAGGAGCGGCCAACGGACGGCTCATGTGAAGAAACATTTACGGGGGTACCGGATGCCGAGTCAAGCGCGCTTATCGTATAATACACACAGGCCAGCTTGTGCGCCTTGGTTAAAACGGGGTTTTAAATCTGTGTCCGATGGTCACATACATCGGGTAGAGGGATAACGTGGAAGACTGTATGCTAATAAGAATGTGCAAGATGCTGGCGGCAGAAATTGAAATTGGTAATTAAGGGAACAGATACTGCTACTAAGCGAACAAGGTTTCGCAAGGGAAGCCGCAGTGTCACTGACGTTAACGCGTCACACCTTTAAAGTCGAAGCTCAATTAAGTGTCCCCAATATGTCTCTCATTCACCACGACGCCTCAAGCTTCCTTTTAACCTAGTCAAACGATTGTGGCTCCATGGCCTGACTTGTAAGCCGCGAGTCCCAAATAGGTATCTATAATTACTAAAGTGTTTTAAAGGTCAATTAGAATGGACTTTTACTTTGCCTACTATGACGATTAAGGAATTCGGTGTCTCTTAAAACTAACAACTACATTTTATGCGACATAAGGAAGGAGTTTGAGGTTAGAAGCGTTTCAAAAATTCTTTGAGAGACGAAGCGTGCACCTGGTGGTGCGTAGCGAAGTCGGGCAACTTAACGGTTATGACGTAATAGTGTAACGGGCACTTGAAAATAGTCGTATAAATAGATAAATGTGAATGTACATCGGTTTGTGGGAAAGGAAAGACGCAGTATCTGTCACACTTATCGTTGGACATGTCTAGGTAATGGTCGTGAACGGCGCCATGAGGCAAGGGCTCGAGGAAGGTGGGAGTGAAAGAAGAAAGCGAGAAAGAGGAGCCGCAGTGGAAGGCTGCAGTATAATTTCGACCTATAGGTGCAAGCATGCTAAAAATAAAAATTGGTTTTGAACAAAGAGTGTGGATTAACGGCTTACTACTGGGCGGGCACCCAAGCTGCACGCGCGGGACGGATGAAAGAGGGCCAGTGAAACTATAGTCCTGCGGGGATGTTCTTTTTTTTTACGTGAGTGTAGTATTTCGCGTAGTGGATTAGCGCGAGGTGACGGCTTCCGCAAGTGCGCTTTTTGGATGCGCTCGCGAACCATACACACAGGCCTGCAAGCTGGCGGCGTGCACTCGTAGCTTGTATACTGCCACAGAAAGCTAAGAGGAAAACGAAGACAGGCAGTTGATATCCATTGAACAATAACCCCTTCCTTCTCTTCCTTAAAATTCCGTGCAAAAATTTATCTATATCCTTGACTGTTCCACATTTACTTTTGTTTGGCGCTACTCAGCTGGGAGTCAGCAACGGGACAGTTCGCTCAGCGGTGCACACATTCGTTAACACCTCTGGTCGGATTCCTTGCTAGGTGTACCGCTTCCGCTGCTTCCCCTCTTCAGGTTCTCGTTGAGCTGAAATTATTCCTGTTTGTTTTCTGATCAGTAGGGTCTTTTTTTGTCGTATTGCATATTACTATGTATTATTTTTTTTATTTTTATTCTCATATCCAACAGCGGAACTCCCTTACTACTGGTTTCACGCGTGGCCAATATCCCCCTCGTGGGTATGTGCCATTATCTAAGGGCACAACAACAACAATTCCCCCAACTCAGCGCGCCGTGTTCGAGAAGCGCTCACAGCCGTCAGATTAAAGGACTCCAGCAACGAAGGGAAATTCAGTGTCGATTCCGCCTCATACTGATTTCAGCAACTCTGCGCACGCCCTGTCTTCTATCCAGTAGCCTTCGTATCATGTCGCTTTACGTTCCTGCGTCACGCTGGCCTTAGCCAGCATCGCAACATTCGCTCTCTTTCCCGCTTATTTCATGCCATATCTTTGGCTTATTAAACGAATAATCATCGCTCTATAAACAATATTCGCTACATTGTAATCAAGGCTATCCCGATTCGTTCGAATGACGGTGACAACCACTGTATGTTTGAGTCAAGGAATGGCAGAGGATGCATTTACATCCTCATAATCATATTAGGAACGCGGTTCTGTATATTTATTGCACATACAGAGTTTGTCATGTTAACGGCAGGTAGCTCCAGTCGCTGTAAGAAGCGCGAGGAGGCACGACGGGCATGCACACTGAGCGATGGAAGCTGCGAGAGCTCCTTGTGTTTTTTCGGCACCAGTTCACGTTGCCAGGCGAGCTGGCTTTATTTATTTCCGCGCTCTTTTTATAACGCTGGGCCCACGGCAAGCTCCGAGGAATTCATGCCACGTATCTGGGCCTCCCCCGGCACCTGGATCCATTAGCACGCTCCGCTCTGAACCATTACTGTAGTTGAGACAGCCAGTGAACAAGTACACCGGGAGCAAGAACATGGTCTAGATGCCGTGTCGCTGGCTATTTTATTAGATTCAAATCTGATAAAATAAAGAGGGGCTCTCCATAAACAAGGCATTCTTTTCGATAATGAAACTGAGTTTTCTGTTTTGCACTGATAGTGCGGCGCACTCGTCGCTTTATTGTCAGCAGAGAAATCATGTTGCAACTTGCCCCGTAGTACATTGGCAGGGGACAAAATGTGGCTAAATATGTCACGGCCGGGACGTTGAGGAATGAACAGGTATGAATGAATACAACAGTTCGCGGTTCTTTTCAATAAAACAGTCGTTTGAATACTTTCTTACCACTAGACATTTGCTGTGCGTACGCAGTAACCCGTACCGCTCATCACGATCGAACGGTGGCATGTTAATTCTACACCGCCCGCACGTGCACGACCAACTCCGCAATCGGGAAGTGCACCCCAGGGTAGCGGCCTCGTTCGCCAGAACCTTCTACGGCTTTCTGCCGGACGACGACAATGCTCCATAATATATCGCGCAAAGCACACCCCAACGGATGGACGGCGTGGCGAAGAAGAAAAGCCTCCCCGCTGAGCCGACGTCCGAGTTGGAGCAGAAGGAGCGGTGGCGGGTGCAGCAACCGCGAGAGCCCGTGTGCGCGCGTAGCGGTGCGCCGTCGGCGTATCTGTCTGCGCGAAGCTTTCCCCGACCCGTAGGGAGCGCGAGAAGAGACGGCGGGGGCAGCCAGCGCTGTCACAAGATGGCGTCGTCCAGCCCCTGCCGCCGGGGCCCAGCGCCCGCTTCCCGCCAGCCACAGGTGTTGTCCAGACGGTCCCCCGGGCGTGGCGACGTACAGCTGTCTCCTGCGGGGAAGGGGACCCGGTGCGTGACATTGAAGCCGGTGCCGCCGCCACACAGCGGACGTCCCCGCAGCCGCCAGGCGGGGGAGAGAGGGGGACGCGTCCTCAAGCGAGGGGGCGCACGACCGTTGCCGGGGTCGGCCCTAGCGGGCGCCGCGGGAACTAGACCTCTCCTCCAGAACCCAACATGGCGCACACGTCGTCCGCAAGCAAGACTGCACGGATCAGCCTGCGGACCAACGGCCACAACGTCGACTCCGACGCCATGGACGACCGGTAAGCAAGTTTGGAAATCTGTCACCAACCTTAGCTCAAGGGAACTACAGCGTATGCACGCAGCGGCGCCGAGCGCTAAACGTTTTTGTTCCGTTCGCGACGCCTCGTGGGAGTCGCCCTCTCACAACGCGTCTTCGGTATGCATGTGTCTTCACGACCGGTGTGGGGACGGCGTCTTGCATAGTTCTAGTTTTGTCCTTTAGTCGCAAACATTCGCCGGCGCAAGCAGAGGAAGCGAATGTTGCGAGAGTAGGCCGTCTCGACACTGCTATGTCTTGGCATCGCCGCCGCGGCAACCTCCGCGGCCGCCGCTGTCCGGTCGATGCCGTCGCTCGTCGGCACGGGTGAACCTTCGGGCCTTGTCGCGCGCTGGGCCGTCACTGCTGCCTTCCTCCGCTCGCGCTCTCGGGAGAGGGGAACTCCGGCGGCGTGGCTTGCCGGGCCTGGCGTTCTTTTCCTTTGCTGCTCGCTTCTCTTGTTGCTGCCGCAGCCGCGTCGTGGGTGGAGTTGTCGCTCGGCGCGGTCTGGCGCGCGCGCCGGGGCTTCGCAGCAGCTGCTGCAGGATGGGGCCGCGCCTTCGTGGACTTCGGGCTTCGCTTGCGCCTGCGTCTCCGCCGGCTGCGGCGCCGGCGCGCGCCAGGTTTGAACGATCGCGATGACGCGGTTGTTGAGCTCCCACCGTCTCGCGCCGTGCTGCGGTCTGTGTGCACGTGGCTCAAACGCGAGAAATAGCGGGCTTCTGCCAGCTGGATAACGCGGTCTTTTCCCGTTTCTGTAGGCTACTATGTTTTGATGCCCCTGGAACTTGGTTTATAGTTACGATATCCATTTTCACGTGCTAACCTGCCCATCCTCCGCGAGCATCCTTCGCGAAGCGCTACCGAAGACATCGCTTCTGCGCTTGGCCGAAAAACCAAGCGCTGTATTCCAGTTCTTGATCGCTGGTCCATTTTCCAGTAAAGTTACTGCGGATGCGCGAAACCTCCTGGGCCGCCATTTTCTTACGATGCCAGGCAAAAATGGAGGGAGGAGTGTTGTGATCGGGTCGCCACATCAAAACTTCTTGCGGGTCATTCGGCCAAGCCACGTGGGCGCCGTTTTGACACAGGTGTCGGAGGCGCCTACTCTGCGCCGATGTCGAATCGGTGCCATTGACATGCGGTTGCCTCAGCCAATATGCTTCGGAGCGCCAAGGCCACCCCTTCATGTCTTAATTCCGCCATGGAACAGCAACGCCAGCAAGGGACTTATCCCTTGTGGTCTGCTCGACAAAGAGCTTGACCAGTTGCTTTGATGGTGTGAGCCGAGAGCGGAACAAAGCCTCTTCCTCGAACCAACGCCCCCTCCCCCATTACACAAGGTAGAGAGGGAGGGCATGTTGTGTTTACAGATGGCTCAGGTTGGTTTCTGGGGTTTAACGTCCCAAAGCCACTCAGGCTATGAGAGACGCCATAGTGAAGACTCCGGAAATTTCGACCACCTGGGGTTCAGATGACTCACACGTCTCTGTACAGGTTAGACCAGACTATCCCTACACTCAACTGCATCTTGGAAGATAGTGGGGTATGGTATTATTGGGTGCTTTAGAATTGGGACCCAACCGTTTAGAGGGATAGGGTATTAGCGGAACGACAATGCGCACACACAGAATGCTATGATGAATGGGCGGGGGGAACCGCAATAACTCTAAGCATGCCCACCGCTTTGACCCTATTACCCCTAATCTATAGAGTCCCCCTATTCTAAACTCTTTTGTGAACCAATTTCTGCAGAAAATATGCAAGGGAACCTTGGTAACTAGTCCCATCAATTGGGGGGGGGGGGGGGGGGGGGGGCTACTGGGAAAAGGTCCATTCTTGGCATATTCCAACCATGTTCTCTCTGACAGGCTTGCACAGAGCAAGACAAGGGAAGGTGCAATGAGTAAGCAGTCAGTCAGCTGGTCCTTCTTTTTGATCTCTCTGATGATCATGCAGCAAAACGATCCCCCATTCGCATTCCCACTCGCCTCCTTTCTTTTTCACCAGAGAAACGCTATAGTCCTTTCACTGAGGGCTTCGTGGGCGCTGCCATATTCTTAATTTGACTTTTGTTTGTTCCTCGCGTTAACATGACGAAAGCTCCAACAGAACCAGTTTTCGGCTCTCCAAAACGAGAAACTTCGACCACCCGATGCAACTATACTTCCTCTCACAAGATGTTTGCAGCACTGGGAAAGGCAGAGGCACTCTGGTCCAATCAGGATCACGCGCACTACAATAGGCAATTGGGCTTCTACGCGCCTCTCGTCCCCCAAATTTGTGGGGGTGACAGCAGGAGCACAATTCTCTATTATAGTGCACAGGGGCGAGAGGCGCTTAGGAGCACAATTGGAAGGGCTGCTCTGTTTTTCGCACTGTTGCCGATATCTTGACCAATTGAGGACCCTTGGAGAATTTCGTTTCACTGGGCTGTTAAGGGGGGAAGTCCTGTGCTATAATAGCAGCCCAGCTCCCCAATATACCAGCACCCTTCACCCCTTTGTAAAATCATGTATAGGCTAGGCAGGAGAGGTGACTGGCGTTTGTCCGCGTCCAGTGGTAAACTGGATACATCAGTTGTACCTACTCGGCACTGTCCATTCAACTCCCTGCTCAGGCCATCCCACCCATGCCATGGGGACAAAGGCCTGTCGCCTTAGCCTTCCTGCCTAGCCTTGGCTGTAGAGATGCCGAAAGCTTTCCGGAAGTAGGTTGCGTGAGAAACAGAAGTCGCCGGCTAAATTACCATACCATTTTTTTGTATCTCTCCTTGCGCAATCTGAAAGGCGGCTGCTGACAGAAATACAACTTCTGGTATAAAAATGCATTGGGGAGGCGGAATGTAGATTTCTATTTCCAAAAAGATTTTTCTCCAGTCACATGTGGTCTGTTTCAGTGTCTACGGATAAAGGATCAGTCATCCTTGTTTGTCAGCGACCCAGCATCACTGTCGAGACCTGCATTGAATGTAATTGTTTTGTCGATTCACTTGTCCAAACTAGGTAGATTCTGTGCCTCCTTGTTGAAAACGCTGAACTTCTTCCTTGTGGCACTGTCTGTAGTTGCAGCCGACATGTAATAATGTGGCGTCGTGCACAAGTCAGAAAAGCAATGCTAACAAGACGAAGTGGCAGGCTACAAGCGGACAAAAACTCCCACGACTAGTCATTAGATATATGAGAACATTTCTTTTGTTGTTGTTGTTGCTGCCACCACTTGCCTCTATTTGCTACGTGGTTCACTGTCTTCAAGCAGGAAACCTCTGTATAGCCTGCCTATCTGCTTTGAAGCCAGCCTATAGGTGCTAACTATTTTCTGAAATTATGCAATTCGCAACTGTAAAGGAAATTTGGCGAAAAGATAAGATGGGATTTAGTCGGTCTGGCTCGCCAGATTTAGTTCGCCCTACGGCCGCTGTACCAGGATGCTGTGAACGGAAACTGTGAGGGGGTGTGACGTCATACTTAGGGACAAATATGTTCCCAGATCTAAGGACAAGTTCTTGCATCCAAGAACAAATTTCCGTAGAACTAGGGGCAATCAAGTAAGCCTAGAAACCGTTTGTTTCTAGGTAGCCATCGCGTCATATAGCTACTATGTTAAATTAGAGATGAGCGACGGACATTGCCTCGCGCCGCCTAAAAAAGAAAAGCCGGAGCTCACTTCCCGCAGATCTCAGACAGCATCGCGATGTCCGAGTCGCCAGGCACATGTGGAGTCGCTTTATGCTCAGTCCCGATATCTCTAGGTTTTGGTCCAACCAAAGTTTGGCACGGAGCCCCCAACTAGAATCGAAAGGCTTTCACCTTATCGCACGTAAGGGTTCTAAATGTACCCCTGTAATTTGTTTATTGCTTTTACTGAACCCAGTCCCGAACACTAGAGTGATGCGCAATGCGTTGCACTGACTGGAGCGCGACACCCGCTTTTGCCACTTTTTACACGCTGCGGGTCATAGATCGCTGCTTATGTTCAAGCTCGGGGCAGTATCGATTAGACAAGAAACTTCTTTGCTGTGTTACAACTCGTGGAAGAGTAAATGGATGCCAGGAAAACATATGTAATAGAGTTTGTCAAATGGGGTAATCTGTAAGATTCCGTTCAACTGCGGGAATGGTCTATCACACCATACAAGCTGCCAGGCGGGGCGCATCGGTAAGACCACAGCACTCATTGCAATAATATGACCCACAGTTATACAAGATAAATATTTTAGGCAGGAGCGGCGATGTTACAGTAGGAGATGCGTCAGAAGCCATCTTACAAAAAGCAAAGGAAGTGCACTCTAAGTAAAAAAAAAAAGACTATCAGGAGTAGTGATGTTAGTCCTTTTGAGGACCAAATACAGGGGGATAAACATTTAGACTCCAAAGGACAAACTGTAGGAGGAGTAACGGTTTCTCATTTGCAGGTGCTCCCTAAGAGACTAATAGTTCGTCTTCGAAAATGATTCTAAGGAGAGTTGATCCTCGAAAGTAATCCTAAGAAACAATCTCTAGGAGTGCAGATATTACTCCCCCAGGATTAACTCTTTATGCTCAGAAATGATCATTGGGAGAGCAAATATTACTGCCGCAGGATTAACTGTTGATCCATATGAATCAATTTCAGAGAAGTAACTATTAAACCACTAAGACAAACTTTATCCACAGGCTGGTCACCATCGCCCGCCGCTTACATGCTAGCTTCGGTCGACAGCGCTACAATCATCGGTGCATGAATGTATTACAAGGCAGCTCAACTTCAGTTTGGAAACGTTTTATTTAACTCAACTAAAATCTTGGCCCAGTCGGCAATGTAGACGGAAGTCGGAATGGACATAAAGAAAAAAAAAGGAAGAGAGGAAGAATAGGGGTACATTACATTGTAAGACATGAAGCAACAATGCGAAAATCCCGATATAATATACTAACATTAGCAAGAAAAACAAACATTATGCCCATAAGTAGGAAGTTATTTGATACCAGAAGCACAAGACAAGTGGAATTAAAATAAGAAAAACATCAATGACGCTCTGCTATAGCATAACGTCAGTATCATCACTAAAACCAAAAAGAAAAAGTAAGCAGATATTAACTTGGGTACAACTCCTAACATCGCCGGCAAGCAAAGGTACACAATCTGCCCAACAAGGCCATGTGGATCAAATTATTTATTTAGAATCAGCCTTTGTTTGCATACGGTGCACATAGCTCTCTTTTGAAATCATTGACATCGTCAGGAAGTACCAGTGTACCAGGCAGGCAGTTCCATTCCGATGCGGTTTCAGCTATAAAGAAATATATATAAGATGCAGTTCGAAAATGGGGTACTATTCACACTATAAAAAAGTTGTAGAGATGTGAAGAGACGTGCCAGTGGCGTGATACGTGAATTTTTGAACGTTAGATTACTGTGACAAATTAAAAAAAAAAAAAAAGAAGACACAAACGAGATATCTTTCAACGTCGCGACAAAAGTGCTAGTAACAGTGCGTCTTTCATGGTTTCACATGACGTCATCCGCAAGGGGCGCTGGCTGCTGCTGGGCAGGCCGCCATTGCCTTGGTCGTCGTAGCAGACGCCATAGTTGCCGCGTGGTAGCGCGACCGTGATACGCGGTGCGATTGTTTTGCACGTGGCGTGGTAGTGCGACTGTGACACGCGGTGCGATTGTTTAGCACGTGTCGGCGTAAATATGCTGCTCAGTGCATACGCGTGTGATCTACATGAAGCAGAGAAGCACTGGTATTTTGAAAAGGTTCGACTGCGGCGAAATAGACCCTTACGACTACGATGATTCCGACGTGGTGCGGGGCGTGGGACTGCTATCGCGAGTTGAATTCACCGACATAAAATACTATCATGTGCACGGGACACGTTTGTGACGCGACACCAGTTTATAAATCTATGGAAGCACACAATTTTATGACGAGCAGGTGGGTGCAAGAACCATGCGTCAGGGTGCTTGCCGAAGGATGACACGTCGTTCTGCATCGTTCTCGGAAAGGTCAGGGATTTGCGGCGTGGCTGTTCATGTAGCTAGCCTATAAATATTATCACTTTTAACACAAGTGAAAAAATACACGTTCTCTATTCTGCGCGAACGAATACCAGCAAAAAGCTTTATATATCTATGTAATTCTCACTACGAGTGCACGCCGGCCACACATCAATGAGTGTCCGCTTGAAGCATTGCACGGCTCATGCGCTGGTATAACACACCACGTAGCCTAGAAAGTTCTCACCAAGTGTTGTGAACATGCAGTATACCTATCGCAATCAGGTAGACAAGGTTAGAGGCTGAAGTCGCTGCACCTCCATGACGTGCCGATCGTCGAGATCGTTTGTCCAACGCGCAAAACAAAATAATGCCGTTGTCAGCTGGGAGGAGGTTTGGCACCAGAAGGCGCCGCACCTCAAGGTCTCACATAACCTATCTGCCCGTCATCATTCATACATCATCCCCGGCACGTCCCCCCCCTCCCGGATGTCCGGGGGGCGGAGGTTTTTGTTTCGGGATGACGGCCGTACCCTGGCAAGGGGGCAGTCGTGTGGTGACACGCACACAGCAGTCACCGAAAACTATGCAAACTGTGTTTAAGGTCCCCGCTGTGACAGCAGGCCGAACACAGGGAGACCGGACCTTCTTTGGACCTCGGATGTCCTGAAGGACAACTGTAACCCTAAAGTGCTTCATATCGACACTGTTATGGTACGCCCAGAAACCGTGCAAATAACCGGTGGCCTGCTCCACATGTCTATGAACTCTTGCTCGCTGAGGTGACGCTGCTCACGGCTTAGGTAAAACCAGACTTCCCTGCGGACTCGTGCGAGTACCTCATGAAGGCCTGGAACACTGCGTCCATACGCAGCGGCGCACCTGGCAGACCAGACTTGGTACATGCACTCAACGAGCAAGAGCACAAACTGCTTCACAGCATGCCTAGGTAACGGGTCGAGGTACCTGACAGTTTGATACGGCACTCCTGGAATATTGAACAAATCAGCCACTCGTCGAAGGAGGGCTGCTGGGAGAAGACATTGTGAAAATATGTGCACCATGTCTTCACGAACACCACAGAACGGGCAAACTGCTTGCAAGCTCGCTCGTGTGAACGCCCTGCTGCGGATGGGGAGGCAGCCGCGCGCAAGACGATACATGAACGTTGCTCTGCTTGCATCCAAAAAGTTTGCCAGTATCAGATTCCAGCTTGGACCCATGTAAGACAAATGGTGCTGCCCACACAAACAAGTAAACCGTCGACTGACCAAGGAGCAGCGGCTGCAGCAGCTTCGCAAGCAAGACTGCAGTGCTCTGTGCTCTCTCGACGTACTGTACCGACGCGCCTCATCGTGGTCGGTAATGGGCAGGTCATGTGACTATTCCGACCGGCAGTGACTGCATGCCCGCTCATGCCGCGGCGCAAAAGGAGGCATTGCCCTATGGGAAGAATCGGCCACATTCGCTGCTGAATCTGTTTTTCTAGTGAAAAGCACTTCCATATCGCCTTTATTGTGTCTCGCCTTTTATGTTTATCCTCCATTTCACAAAAAGTTTGCGGCACTGCGAAAGGCAGTGGTGCCCTGGGCCGATCAGGTTCATGGGCACTATAATGGGTAATTGTGCTCCCTGGAGCCTCTCGCCACAGGGCACAATAATAGGTGACAGTGCTCCCATTGTCGCCTCCACCATTTCGGAGGGCGAAGAGGGCATGGGAGTGCAATTACCTATTGTAGTGCGCATGATCTTGAATGGGCCAGGGTTCCCCTGCCCTTTGCATGCTGCAAACATAGGATGGATGCTTTTCCATCGATATAGAACCACGGGCTCTGCACCAGAAACCCGCACCGAGAGAGGTGGGAAGAGAGAGGGGAGAGGCCGGGGATCAAGTGAACAGTTCTTTCTGTTCCTCCTTTCGTTAGTTTTTCTCAAGCCCAGACTAAACATTAGTCCTCAAAATTTGGACACCGCACGCTTCTCTCCCCAGTCGCTCCTCTCGCGGAGTAACAGTCCGATCTAGGGACACCGCACGCTTTTCTCCTCAGTCGCTCCTCTCGCGGAGTAACAGTCCGATCTGGGGACCAAAGTGTAGGGTACTTACCCTTTCAGCCGGCTTTTTTTTCTTATACTTCGTCTCACAAGATGTTTGCAGCACTGCGAAAGGCAGAGGCACCCCGGTCCAATCAGGATCACGCGCACTACAATAGGCAATTGGGCTCCTACACGCCTCTAGCCCCCCAAATTGGCGGGGGTGACAGTAGGAGCACAATTCTCTATTATAGTGCGTGGAGACGTGATGCACTTAGGATCAGAATTGCAAGGGCTCCTCTGCCTTTCACAGTGCTGCAGATATCTTGTGAGACGAAGTATAGAGTGTGAATCTGCCGGTGATGCAGCTGGGGCCGTTTAAGTCTGTAATGACTGTTCTCTTTGCGCGTGGCTTGCTTTTTTTTTCTGATATCAGAAGCTTTGGAGCGGCACATAAGAAGTATTTTACTGGCATTTAGGCTAATAGTGCTTTGTCTTCTCTTTTATTTATCCAGCTCATCCTCACCTGACCAGGGCTCGTATACCGTCACTAAATACGAGAAGCCTACCCGAAACTGCAGGAAAGTGGACACAGAGTAAGTCACAAATCACTGACTGTCTTTTCGACCTCTGCTGTCGATGCATGCATTTGTACAGAAGATATCGCCTTGGCGAGTACAGTGAACTTCACAAATTTATCTCCTCATGCTGCCACAAACGCGGGCTGTTCTACTGGACCATGCTGTCAACGAGAGGTTGCGCTGGTGGCCTTCGGCGCGCATGTCGAGATGAGCCTGCACTCGATAAAAAGAGCGCCATCTGCCCACCGCCAGTTGTGAACTACGCGTAACTTATCTGTTCGCTTGAAGCTGTAAGACAACTATGGCGTGGGCAAGCATGATTACTTACTCTTCCTGTAAGTAATCGATCAGGCGTACAAGTAATAGCACTGTTTCCGAGGTGGTTTTGGATGTTTACCGCCAAATGGCCCGCGATGATTGTCGCGCAAACTGCGATTTAAAAGCTTTTGACACAGAGAGTGACGCACATGAATTAAGAGATTACTTCTGGCACTGAGTTTAATCGACAAAGAAATTTACTTTTGTTGGTCGTACCTCAGGAAAACGGTGATCCTGTTCTTCGTGGGTGAGTGGCGTGTGTGTGACAGCCGTATTCGTCCACGCTGTCGGAGTTCATGGATAATAACGAAAAGGCGTAATTTCGAAGCTGCGGTATGGGAGCACTTCCCGTTAGGTCTGCAGGGGCTTAGGCACACATCCCTTACAAAAATGTGTAACGAGTTCCTGTTTTAAAGTCAATTATTGGAGACATCACACTCATGAGGTATTTCTGGTGACTTCTGACCTTAATTTCTGATGCATTGGTGATGAAAATTGGCCACCTCCTTTCTGATTAAGATTTGATGAGTATTTGATTGCTGACATTCTTCATAATTGTGACGCATAAATGAAATATTGGGGCGCATTCCTGCGTGAATTATAATCAATTTTATCTAGTGGTTTGGTAAAAATAGAAAATGTATGGAATGACATTTTTTGTGTTTTCTTCGTAACATTGCTCAGGTGCTGCAGAAATGGTTTTCAATGCAGCGTAAACATCAATATTGTTCATTTCCTCTCAACGTTGGAACGAATCGGTAAACAGCTTAAATCAACCATCTGAAAGCTGCAAGTAACAAGAACGTAGAGAATACAGCAATAAACGCAGTAGAAATATATGCTACCCGATGCGCTTCGCGGGTCCGACCATCTTCACAGCCCGTTTTTTCTCATATATCTCCAATAGAAAACCCCTAGCAAATGTTGGTGGTGAGCTGGTAATAATCCGAGTTTTGTAAAAGAAGACCATCTCTTGTCATATGCACAGTCTATAGCGGGCAATAACTGAGAGATTTAACGGCAAAATTCTGTTAAGCCAATGCGCATTAGTACTACGCGAGCAGTTGATAAAAATGCACAGGCGATGCTTGAAAATGATATTGCTCTCATATCTTCATGCATCACAACTTCAGCTGACTTTTTATATCACAAATGTGTAATTCCAAAATATCATCAAGATTTTATGATGTCAATATAATGCAGAAAACCTCATGCAAAAACTCAACAATTTATGATATCGGTATGATACAAGAAGGCAACAGATGTTGCTTTTGTGATTAACTTCTCATGAGTCGTCATGATTACATCCTAATGACATCACAAATTCAATATTCATTTTTGTAAGGGATGCCATGACTTTCCCGGGAAACCCCTAAATTCACCGCCGTTAAGTGGCTGTTGCGTCAGCGCATAAGGTCCTGGTTGCGCGCTTATGGAACACAGCTGGTACATACACAAGCTTAGCGTTTTTATCCTTTTTAGATAGATATATAGCGTGAAAGGCTCGGTTCCATAGAAAATTGCTGTTTTGACGTCAGTAAGCGCATTCCTAGCTTCGATATACATATTTACAAGGTAGTTTATGGATGAACTTATTGCGCCAAATACTGGCCATAACTTTTTAAATTCACGTACGCCCCCGTCAAAAGTATACGCAGCACAAGGAGTTTGCTTCTAAGCCGTTCAGCCGGGTTCTATATCACATTTGGCAGTCCAAAGGTTGGGGGGAATTGAAGACAATAGGCCCTTCTGCTTCCTAAAGACTGTCATTGAGGATGCAAAATAAGGCACTCGAAGGACTCGGAAGCAAAGCCGGATACTTTTGGCGGGCGCCGCACGTATGTATGCATGGCACGGATTTGAGCGGCAATCAGGCGTTTGGTTGCGCGCCATTTTTCCCTAAACACATGCCGTTGCACAGAAACTGCCATGTGTGGGCAATAAATGCCTTTCGCCCATTTCTGTGGTATCTGGTGTTACCTGTTTGTTGAGCAGTTGATGACGTTCGGTAAAAGTTAGATACGCATTGATACAACGTTAAAAGCGACTCCCGTTTCTGCACGTTATGGCGTGACGGCTTCGGATTACACACAGGCTACTGTCATTGTGAGCCCGTTTCTTGGCGGAAACATCTTTCTCTTGTAGATGTAGTTATACATTTGGTTTGCCGCTAAACATGGTCGTCTTTCACGAGACTTGAGCCCATGACACCTAAAGAAATAGCACAATGCTGCAGGCACAGTTTAGAGCAAAGCCGCTTGTAAAAGCCTCTCCCTGTCTCGAAAAGAAACATGTGTGTGGTATCGAGAAACTTGCTTAGAACTACCGTGCTCGCGTGATGCGGCCACTTCCTGTCACTGAAACGCTCTTGTGGAGCAGGGTTTTAGTAATTTATGTTCTGATGATGGAGATCAATTTTAATGGCGTTAGGGAAGATTTGAGCAAATAGTGCCACGACATAAGGTCACTTTGCCCACTCAGGGAGGAGTCAGAAACCCGTTTCAAAAATATTTGACCCCAGAGAAGGTGCACGAGAATCAAACTAGAGGAACGCTTATGCGCTTTAGTAACTGGTGGGCATCCGGAGGCAGTGGAGATCGAACTCTGCGCCCCCAGCATACGAGATGGATGAAGGCTCAGGCCACTAGGCCACCGCTGCAGTAACATTTTATTTCGTTTGTACGTTCTTGTCGCGTCATACTCCGCCAAGTAATTACGCGTATGCGAAGTTGTCGCAGCAATTGATGGGGATACACTATGTCCTTGCTTTTTTTGCTGCCCGTCATTGACTCCCATAGGCCCCGGTATTCACTGCTTATTCGCTAATCTTACCCTATGTGACTAGTGCGACGTGTATGGTTCATTTTATTCTTTTTTTTTTTCATCGTACGGTTCACTTGCTTTTAGTTTCTCTCTAATACGTAAGCTATTGGACTACCGTTTTTATCCTTGACGTGTTCTTATTTTGCAGTTAGCATGTATGTCTGCCTTTTTGCTGCATTTCAATGTAAACGCCTAGAACACTTCAGCCTGCACTTTGGGGATTTTCTTTTTCTCTCGACCCTTTCTATGTTAGCATGGGTGAATATACTGAACAGATAATAAAGGCTCTACGCACATACCTAGTAAAATCTTTACTTGGGCATCAATTTCACCCCACGAAATTTGTACATGGCACGGAGGGTGGTTGTTTTCGTAAATATAACGTCCGATACTCTTCCAGTACAGTGCACTTCTAGCAGTACGAGGGTTTAGTGCCAGATCTACGTAAGCATTCTTTCTCCAAAGGAATTACAGCGAACGGCTCTTGCACGTCCTGCTGCACCGTGGTCGTAGTCACTTCGCTATGGAAGCCGTAACGAACGGCTACACAGCAATTGTCATAGCGAATTCATGTAAGCAGTTTGAGACTATAGCATAACCAGCGCTATTGAAGGCTCATCGCGAGGCAGTACGTGCAGCTGCTGAAGACAGGGCGCTTTCTGACGTCACTGCAAAGAAAAAGAGAACAAAATAAACCCTATGACTCCCGCGCAAGCTTAACGACGAGCAAGGAGAGTGCAAGCCTTGCGTCGGCAGCAATGAGATAACCGGTTGACGTGCGAAAGCTTTTTCAGTTTCCATAGCAACGCCGTCTGTCTTCAGCTACACGTGAACGTCAAAACATGGCGATTACACAAGTGCTGCTAAAGGAAGCTGTCGGCCCCACACCGCCGTGATACCGGGAGCGTCATTCTGTGCCGAATAAGGCGATGCGCGACAGATATATTTCACTTTCGGAAGTGTCTTGTCGCAGTCGTTGCCATCGTTCCTTCTGTCTCCTTCCGGAGCAAGCGCTGCTATCTCGATGAGTTGCGAAGCCAAGTCTATGACGGATGCGCCGCGGCTCGCATTCGTTTTTGTCTCATCTGACGCTCATCTGAGCGTCTTCGGAAGCTTGCATAGAGCGCGCGATTCCGATATTGCGTTATTATATGCCTCGCGCCATATCGTGCCGTTTTCGAGCGCTGACGCACAACTTCTGAGTCACGTGCTGTTGCTTAGAGGACATCGGCACCGTTAGAAACTGGTTGGGCGAGATGCGCATTTACGCGATAGCATTACGGCACCCATTTTAGCATACAACCAGGCGGCGTGTCCGTAAAGTGGATTTGTCCAAGAGTTTGGCGTCCCAAACGGGCGGCAGCATTGAAAAGTTAATTGCGCCGAAAAGAAAAGTTACGGGGAGCGAAATGAAAGTCGAGCCCGGGACTCGATTCCGAGCCATACGCGTTACCCATAGCTTACGCACGCACGTTCGCGAGGCTTGGTTAAAGCGGGGCCTTTTATCTGTGTCGTGTGCTCTTTTGCGTAGTGTGATAGGTTACGATAGTATGGTAATTAGTGTGTGTGAGATCAGAAGCCCTGTTTACACAATGCCAATATTCAGCCGATGGTTCTTGCCGCCTGTGTTATTTTCGGCTGCTTCTGCTTTTCGGCAGTAGTTCGTCGACAGACTGAGAATTAAGTCGTCACGTTTTGTTGACATCGGAGTTGGCGAGCGAGAGGCGCCAGCATCAAGATCACTGTTCTTCCGCGCTAAGAAGCCGAAGATGCATGGCCTGCAGGAAGCCGGCGTCGCGCGCTCGTGCTGCTGTTGTCCATAAGTTGTTCGCAAGTTTAGTGGTGACCGTCTCCGCTGAACTCGCAAACTATTCGCGGGCTCACAGTTTTCCCATGCACGGTATACTTATGTGGATGGGGAGTCCTCCTCTATTGGACTCATCCCCTAACTGCTCACAGTTCGCAGTGAGCAAAATATGTAAGCAAAGGGTGCCTGGCTGATGAGCGCGCTAAAACATGACGAAGAGCAAATGATGCAGACCGCAAGTATAGGATACAAGTGTGTGATGAAAGTTTAGGGGGTCGTCAGTATTTCTTTAGTGGCATGGAGATATATCTGTACGTGGCAATACTGTGCCTGACAAGGTCTCTGGCCTCGCAGTGGTATGACAGCTTCAGCAGTGTGTCAATATACTGGTATATTGTGTGCACATAAGGAAGCTTGCACTGTCAGTAAATGAATGAATGAATGAATGAATGAATGAATGAATGAATGAGGGGCCATTAGCTTGGCTATTTTGCTGTCAAAATCTAGATAATTTAATCATTCTCTTCATTCTACCACTCAGGACACGCACGTTACTATGATGTTACTATGATGTTGATTTTCACACGAGTTTCACTATTTTCTTTTACTTGTGCTCTTCTCGAATGGAGTGTATTTAGGACGTGGTGCGACTTTTCGCCAGTGGTGGTATCTTGCGATTATTCGAGAATAAGCCCTCGACTCCAGCTTGTCTTCGTGTATATGCCTTGATCGCTTGCGTTTAATTGGAGCGTCTGATTTTTCGTGTTTTCGAACGAACTTCTTAATATTAGAAGCTTCTAGCATAGCTGGGGCGTGCTATAGCGGAGACGTGTACCGGCTTACCGGACGCCGGCTGACTATGCGCGCGCAGTGGCCCACACATTGCCATGAGTATGCCAGTATGCGTGTCTAGGAAGTCAACCATCATTTAGCATGTCTCCATTATGCAAACGCTTTCATTTACAGAAGAGAAAATAGCGAAGAAAAGGAACAGGGGGAGAAAGACGCGCGTCGCAACAGCCATCGTCCACCACCAAAGCGCTGGCGCGTGCAATGAAGGCCTACAACAGATAAAAATTCGGTGGCAGGCTAGCCCCCACCGCAAGCGGCGGTGACCTACCAGTCCTAGCCCCGTACGGCCAGTAGCAGCCACCTCCTCCTTAGCTAAATAAATATAATAATTGGTTCACAGGAAGAGAAAGACGCAGCATCTGTCATGCTTGTTTCTGCGGTCACCTGAACCCCGCCGTACGAAAAGGGAGGAAGGCGGGAGTGAAAGTGGATAGAGAGAAAGTTGTGCCGTAGTGGACGGCTGCGGAATGATTTCGACCACCTAGGGATATTTAACATGCGCTGACATCGCACAGCACACGGACGCCTCTTCGTTTCGCCTCCATCGAAACGCAGCCGGCGGCGGTTGGGATCAAACCCGGGAACTCCGGCACAGTAGTCGGGCGTCTTACCACTGCACCACCGCGGCGGGGCTCCTTAGCTAAAACGCCCGAAGCGCGCGTAAAGTTGTAAATTGGTTTATAGGAAAAATAAATGTACAATATTTGTCACACTTCTCTGTGGACACATTAACCGCGCCATAAAGAAAGGGAACAACCTTGTTGTTGTTGTAGGAAGAAGGAAAAGAAAATGCAGTGGCGGGTGTAATGACGGCCTACAACGGATAAAAATTCGGTGGCAGGCTAACCTCCGCCGCAAGCGACGTTGACCTACCAGTCCGAGCCCCGTAGGGCTAGGAACAGCCACCCTGCACCACCTTCGCCCCCCCCCCCCCCCCGCCGGACGGAAGGATAGGAAGGAAAGGCGCGGTAACTGTCTCACTTGTTTTCTGTGGACACCGCAACCGCGCCAAGACTGACTGATTGATTTATAGGAAGGGAAAGGCGCAGTAACTGTCTCACTTGTTTTCTGTGGACACCTCAATTGCGCCGTAAGGCAAGGGAGGAAGGTGGGAATGAAAGTGGAAAGAGAAAAAGGAGCCGTAGTGGAGGGAACAACCTTGCTACGGAGTAATTTCGACCATCTGGGGATCTTTAACGTGCGCTAACATCGCACAGCACACGGACGCCTCTTCGTTTCGCCTCCATCGAAACGGTCGCCGAGGTCGGGTTCGAACCCAGGTGCTCCGGCACAGTAGTCGGGCGTCTTACCACTGCACCACCTCGGCGGGGCAAAACCGCGCCAACTGGTTAATTTATAGGAAGGGAAAGGCGCGATAACTGTCTCACTTGTTTTCTGTGGACACCTCAACCGCGCCGTAAGGGAAGGGAGGAATTTGGGAGTGAAAGTGGAAAGATAGAAAGAGGAGCCGTAGTGGAGGGCTACGGAGTAATTTCGACCACCTGGGTATCTTTAACGTGCGCTGACATCGCAAAACACACGGACGCCTCTTCGTTTCGCCTCCATCGAAACGTAGCCGCCGAGGTCGGGTTCGAACCCGGACTGATTTATTTGTAGGAAGGGAAAGTCGCAGTAACTGTCTCACTTGTTTTCTGTGGACACCGCAACTGCGCCGTAAGGGAAGGGAGGAAGGTGGGAGTGAAAGTGGAAAGAGAGAAAGAGGAGCCGTAGTGGAGGGCTTCGGAGTAATTTCGACCACCTGGGGATCTTTAACGTGCGCTGACATCGCACAGCACACGGACGCCTCTTCGTTTCGCCTCCATCGAAACGCAGCCGCCGAGGTCGGGTTCGAACCCGGGAACTCCGGCACAGTAGTCGGGCGTCTTACCACTGCACCACCCCGGCGGGGCGTTCGAACCCGGGAACAACGTGGCAGTGAAAGTAGCGAGAGAGAGAGAAATAGGTGCTGTAGTGGAGGCATACGGAGTTGAACCCGACTGCCGGAGGTTGCGCTTCGATAGAGGCAAAATGGAGAGGCGTCCGTGTTAGAGGAGCCCTATAGTCCGTGTGGTGTGCGAAGTTAGTGGAGGGGAAAAAATTCACAGTGGCTTAGCTGTAGTTAAGCCTAGGAGATTGCGAAAGCAACTGCTTCGGTGGCTTGATAAGTCGCCGAGCCGCATCTTGAGCACGATGTCTGACTCGACGCTCTTCATGTTGTTCCTCTGTCTCCGTAGCTCGCTGTCGCTTCCTGGCTTCACACTGGCGAGCCGCCTTCTCCCTCTGCTTCTCAGACAGCATGACGAACTGTCTTACAAGTGCTGAAATGGCATGCTTTATACAGCTCAGCCTCCCCTCCTCTACTAACCGAAGAGATGCGAAGTTTCCTATAAATCAATCAATCTCCAATGGAAGACAATACCACCTGTTAGACCACAGCGCACCTAGTGGGAGAAGCGCGAAACGCCCGGCGTGGCTACGAGCCACGCTACGCTGAAGAGCCGACTTGGTAGCCCAGCTCTAGCGCTGGTATGGCGTCAGTAGTCACGTGGTGTAAAGCGTAACTACCGGACCACGCTACGCTGAAGGCTCGAGACTTGGCGTAGTATTGCTTTCGCAATAAAACCACCAGGTGATAGAAGCTACTCCGCAAACCTCCGTAAACCTCCACAATTGCCTTTTTTACTTTTCGCTTTCACTCCTTCCTTCTTCAAGTTACGGCGCGGGTCAGGTGTCCACGGAAAATTGTGCCAGTTTATTTTTATTAAGGCCCGCTGGCGTTAGTATACGGAGAAAATGATTACGTGCCCCCACTGTACGGCTGTACTCGCGGCGGCATATCTCATCTACTCTGGGATTGCCCTGCTTTTTCTACTGGACGCTCCGAGATCAAACCCTCCCGCCTGAACTACCGTTCCCTTCTAGAAACTGATGCTAACACACAGATGATATTGGCCAAGTATGGCTCGCTCAGTGGCCTGGTTAGAGCAATGTGATTCGAGTGACGACCTAAACAATGAAGATTCTGTCTACTCCCCTTTATCCCCATCCATGGCCATGAGCCTTCCCATTCAATAAAGGACATTCAATTCAATTCAAAGACCCCTATTTGTGGGTATTGCATAAGGCGTGGGGTGACAGATATGGAATGCATGGTTTATTGTAAAACCAGGGCCGGCTTGCACGATAAAGTCCGAGCTAAGTCCAGACTTAAATGGTGTCTTTAGAAAGACCAAACTTATATAAGACGGCTCGGGTTCCGAACGTCGAACGCTTTGGGTACATGTTCACCAGAGTGGCTTCCCAGAACGGCCTCAGCAACCACTTGGGGCATTTTTCCTCGTAACACGATCTTAAGCCGCAAAAATCAATGGCACGGATTTTACACAACGCAAAATTGACGGAATGTGTACATCTTAGAGCAAATACAGTGCCAGCGCATCCCTGTATTTCCCTAATTTCTCTACTTAGACACCTGGCGTCATTGTGTCTTAACCAAGACAGCACTAGAGTCGTAACCATACAAGCGACTTATTCAAGTCAGGACTGAAGCCCAGTCTTGACTCCAGTCTTAAGCGTCCATGCTAGTGGCCTATTCTTTAGACTCCAGTTAAGTCTGGACTTAGCTAAGACAGTCTTAAGATTGTTTTGTGCAAGCGGGCCCAGTTGTGATAATCTCGAGAGAAGTTTGACGGGCAAGTGACGGTTGTGACTTGCGGCACTGTCACAGACATTGCGCCTTCTTACTTCACGCGCGTTTCACGCGTTTTAGTTGAGGAAGCGGAGCGGCCATAGGTGCACCCCGTGAGAGAGCGAGGGCGTGTCACAGTTGCTGACGTTGTAGCCCAGATCACAAAAAAATGTGTTATCTGCACTGAAATGTAAAAAAAAAATGCAAATAAACAGTAATAAACAATAACAATAAACAATGTCATAGGGTTCGTCATCAGGTTGAGTGAATAAAAGGTATCGCAGACTGTACAGGTGCGGATCGACAAAAGTAAACGGAGCACGTTTTTCCCTTCAAATTAAAATTATGCCTTCTGCACCGGACAAAGAAAATATTTGCCCAAGCAAAAGGGCACCGGCGTCTACTACAGGTTCGCACATACCACGACTTCCAGTTTCAAATATGCAACGCGTGAAAAATTTTGTAAACAAATAGCGTGCTCTGTTTACTTTATGCTCACCGGTACATTTAGAACGACGCTATCGCCGCATTCGATAACGCCTTGTGTAAAACTGCAACACACTCTAGCTCCATGCAGTGAAGATCGTCGTCTTTGAAAACATCGTCGTCTTTGAAGTTGCGTCTGCTCCGCTTCTTCGTTTAATTAAATACGCCATACATATACGTTATCTTGCGTAGTGCGGCCTAAGTCCGCCTGCGTAGTGCCGAGCAAATCCGCCAGGCGGCGTGATGACTCTTAATGGCCACTCTGATAAGCCACCATAATTCTGACAATTCTCGACAATTCGCCATTTTGTTGAAATTGTGACGTACGCGTGACGTGTGCGACGGTGCCAGGTTACGTAAGCACACAATCAGGTTACGTATTCTGAAACACGTGACTGTTCTGAGAACCAATCAGAGAAAACAAAATGGCGCCAAACGTCGGCCATGTGTGTCGAGAATAGGGCCCCTGTTCCTCAAAGGTATCGCGGCAACGTGTATCACGTGCTTCAACCCGTTGAGACGCTTACTGAAACCAGTACGGCAGAGAAGTGAGCTGAAGCGGTCCCGAGTGGTGCAGGGGCACGTGCGGAACGAGGAGACGAGTCAGTGGCGTGCAGCAATGTGCTCAAAGTCAACCCTGCTTTTGTATCGCACCCACAAGACTACCCCAGCCCCGGATACTGTACTACAACGACAGTGGGAGTGTTCTTCTCTTTGAGGCACGTGCCGGTGCGCTGCACACACTACTCTACCGTCAGCGTTTCGACACTTTTGCGGCGGTTTAGGCAACGTTGTGCCGGCAGTGCGGTGGAGTGCAGGAGAGTGTTGTACTACATTTGGTACTTCACTGGCCGCGGTTCGCGCCGTAACACCCAGAAGGCACCACTCCACCTCGGGTGCTGG
Source organism: Amblyomma maculatum (assembly GCF_055883805.1). Classification (NCBI taxonomy): domain Eukaryota; kingdom Metazoa; phylum Arthropoda; class Arachnida; order Ixodida; family Ixodidae; genus Amblyomma; species Amblyomma maculatum. The sequence goes on along the minus strand of NC_139347.1, from coordinate 33,695,184 downwards.
TGTTTGCCGCCTATGACGGAGGCACACCGTATATGTATACGTCGGTGGTGACAACTAAAGGCCGACTCCGCCAGTGGTGGTAGCTGACTCGGCAGCGTTTCCTGGGAAACACCAGGACAGACTGCGTGATACGAAGTGAAAAGTGGTTCAGTGATTTAAGTGATTTTTCTTTAGGTTTGGTTTGGTTTGTGGGGTTTAACGTCCCAAAACGACTAAGGCTATGAGAGACGCCGTAGTGGAGGACTCCGGAAATTTCGACCACCTGGGGATCTTTAACGTGCGCTGACATCGCACTGCACACGGACGCCACTCTGTTTCGCCTCCATCGAAACACAGCCGCCGAGGTCGGGTTCGAACCCGGGTACTCTGGCACAGTAGTCAGGCGTCTTACCACTGCACCACCCAATTTAATGCAACCCCCCCCCCCCTCCACTTTATGGAAAGGGATAGTCATCATCGTGCACTTTTACAAGGTGTGTAAGATTTTTTGCGGACTCTTGACACTGTGAATTGAATGGTTAAGAAAAGGCTTATAGAGTGCCGTAGCGTCCTGGTGTTCAAGTTTATCGGCGGTAATTAATAGGCGCCGCTACCATTGGGTAATTCCCAATATCGACTAGGAATAAGCTTTCGAAGCATGTATTCTATTTTTAATAGACCACGTTCTAGGTCCGTCAATACTGTTGGCAGCGCAAGGCGATATCGCAATAAGCTCCTGTTCAGTGTGGAGGCGAAACTTCGTATGCCTATGCGTGCTACCTGCTTATTGGAATTTGGTGATGAGGCCGGCGATTTCCAGGGCACCCATATACGTGGCTTTTTTCTTCTGTCGTATCTTTGCACACGATGCTATATTGCGACAGATAAAACTCGTGAGCGGCAAATACTAATCCTGCATAGCAATTAGGTTACAAAACGCCCCCATACCTGCCTTGCTAGGCTTTAGCAACTGCCATTCGTTCCAGTTTCGTAATGAGGCGGTAATCACGAACGAAAGCTCAGCGATCTTTGTTTGTCAAAGCAGCATGCATCAGCAAGCTCGTTCGTAGCCGTTACGTAATTCTCTATTAGTCCGGATGGCTCCTAGCGACAAAGGTCCTTTCACTGCGGCCTTAGCGTTTACTGACGCAACTGAAGCGACTCGACAACTTCTGTGCCTTCCATAGCCGACACGCAGGGACCTAACCCGCGTATGCGCATGCATTGTGTGTGTTGATCCAATCCTCAGTTTTTTTTTTATTGATTTTTTGCGTCGCTATTGCCCCATTTTTTGTTTTGGTTTGCGGGGTTTAACGTCCCAAAGCCATAGGGGACTCCGTAGTCGAGGGCTCTGGAAATTTCGACGAAGTGGACTTTCTTCAGCGTTGACTGGCATAGCATAATACACGGGTGCCTTCACTGAAAAGTGGCTGCCACGGCCGAAATTTGATCCCGCGTCTTTGGGTTCAGGAGTTAATTGAGTCACCGCGGCGGGGGATGTTCCCTTTTCCCTCACGGTAGGTATAGTCAGTGCACGTTAACCCTGCTTTCGAGGGAAATGCTACCGCAGTTGTTCAGCCTGACGAAAAAATGTTGCCCTTTCCCACACAGTGACTTTGCCTTTGCTGTATTAGGTCCCCTACATTGAACGAAGGACGAACGAATGCCCACGAGAGGTGCAAAGAGTAGAAATAGTAGGCACATTCGCATGCTGGGGCCCACGTTCGATAGCTTTCGGATAGTGTAATCACTGTCAGAAAACACGTAGGTCTTGCAAGACCTTTGAGAGCGGGCGAGCTTTGGGTGGCAGGGCCGACACCTGAATATCGTTTTCTCGAGCATACACAGTTGTTCAAACATCTGAGTGCGGTTCCACGACGAACTTATTCGGAAATAACACCGAATAACAAGGCACAAACGCTTTCACTGTTCCATCCGACATGCAAAGACAGCACTTCGCTTCTGACAGCGGTCGCGGATCTGAAAGCTAAGCGTACATGTGCGCCGGCTGTGTATATTTTTTTTTCTTTTTAACGGCAGTCGCACGAGGGAGGGCTCCTTTTCTGCGATAGTTCATACACCGTGCAAGAAAGCGCAGCAAAACAGCCTACCTAAACAATGGCAGGTGCGTTTCCTAGTAAAGGTATGCCGAGTCGGAGTGCCGCTAGCGAATCGTGCGAAACCGAAGTCCACGCCACCTCAAACAGTTATGGCGATTCATTCCGTGTCGTACCGTTGGCACTCGAAGCCCGTGCCTTCCCGCATATCGACCTTTGTCGTAGATAAGAGGCCTCAGGACGCCCACTACTGAGAAGTCGTCCGAAAAAGAAACGAAAAGAAAAAGTGAAAATAAACTATCAAAGTGTTTGCTCCTGGGAAGACAGACGTTCGCGGCGACGCACGGCTGGACGAGGGTGGAAACGGGATGGAGCACGTTCCAAGATTTCGGATCGAGCGCGTCCGAGATCGGCGCTCTTGCGCCGCGTCATCCCGGCGCACGCAATGGGGTCTGCCGGCCGCCGCTTGATGTCGACGACGTCGCGTCCTGCTGGCTGTAGCAGTGGAAAAATCACGTGACTGCACCTCCGGAGACTAGCCGTCGGGAGCGCGGCGGACAGGTCAGAGAAGGACCCGCGGTAGACCAGGAGCTATTGCGGTATGGTGGCCGATAAGAGACCCGTAAGCAAGGCCGGCGAAGAGGAACAGTCTCCGATGAAGCCGGCAGGCAAGAAGTCGGATCCGGGAGGAAGCTCGAGGTAAGGTGCCGCGTCTTCGTCTTGAGAACGGTCTGTCTATTGCAGTGCAATTCCTAAGGCATGCTGCCCGCCCTATGAGAGTGAAGGGAACGCATGTCCTTTGCTCTGCGCGACCGCTTTCTTCGGGATCCTGTTTTCCACTGCTGTCCGTTTTGCTAGCTTAGCAATTGTACGGTGCTTCGTGGGTTTTTGAAAGCTTGATGCTGTGGGCAGTGCGGAAGGCGCAGGGAACTTTTCCAAGCTCGGCATGTGTGAGGTCCGACGCATGTCTTTTAGGCGTCCTTTGCAAAGTGTCAAGACGTCTTGCCGGTTAAGCCTTCATAACTTGTCTTCATAGCTGTGGGATATGGGTGTATTTTTGCTTTAGCATTCGGCAACCTCATGCTTGAACGTGGATAGCGTCGAACGGTGCATTTACGGCCGGAGTGGGATATGCAATGCCGTCCATTTGTCAGACTGCGCGCGTCTCGTGCCTGTTTTTCTTTTTTTTTTTCTTGGTCGGCGTTTCTCATAGCCCGAGTCGCTTTGGGACGTTAAACCCTATAAACGAAACCAAACAGCTTTTGTTTTCCTTCTGCACCATTTAAGCTAAAAGGTGGTGTTTTGTATATATAAGTAAATATTTTATTCATAACGCTTCTTTTTCTTGCTTTTTCGATAACGTTGCGGATGCCTCGGAACGCAATTGTACGAGGCGCTTTTTCGCGCTGATCTTCGAGCAAAGCCATCCGGGGTGTTTGCTTTTCGCGTCGGTTACCATCTTAGTGGGCGTAGTTGTGTTTCTTTATTACGCGCATGGCTATATTTGCACCTTGGAATTCGTCTTGTGATGCAATACTATTGCGTTTACGACTGTTTTTCGCTATTAACGTGTGCCGCGCTTGTCTATGTGCTTACCATAAATAAACGAGAGTGCACTGCGGCTCTAAGAGCGTCGCGTGCGCGCGCTCTGCAAGGCGGCCGACTCCCACGCGGGAAATTACCTGCGCGACCGACGCTTGTCGTTTTCCTCCTTTGGGACAGGCCTGGTTTCAGCGCGCGATGCAAGGCCGAAGCCATTTAGCTGCGCCCTGTAGAATATACTCCTATTTTGCCGCGACCGCTAGCGATTTGCGTGCGTTCTTTCTCGCTGGCGTTCGGACTCTTCGCTGTAAAGGAGAATCATTTGCGCATCCAGCGATACACCTCTGCCAGCACACCGCTGCCGAAGGTCAGCCGTCGGTTATACCCGCCTACATGCAACTGGCGCTGTGCGGTGACTGCTGGTTATGATGATCATTAGCGAACGCGCTTCAAAACAAGCAGGCGTTTCTAATGAGCGGTCTCGCTTATGCGGCCCTCTGAGCCAAGCATCAAACGCAGCCGTTGCACAGGGCAACGAAGCGTCACGCTTATTTGATTGTGAACCTTAGCATACGTTAGACACGTTTACTTAGGCGTGAATATTGAGTTATTCAGCGTCACCTCGCTGATATCTGGCGTTAGCAATCATGACAAGATCAAGAAACATTCTAGATTAGATTACTAGAAGCAACCTGCTCGAGCTGTATTTCACTCCAGCTCTTTGTAGCTGCCGGTCGGTGCCTTAATCGATAAGAACGGAACGAAGTGACACGAAATAATGTTCTTGAAATACACGCCGGGAACTAAGTTTCGAACGCTAGTCATATCACCGCGCTTACGTGCGGCGATGCCGAGGAACCGCCGGCGAGTGACCTCACTCGTTCTGCCGACAGGATTGCCGCGAGTAAATTGCTGATTACAAGTTACCTCTTGGTGCACCACGTCACTCGGGCTGGCATGCTGCCCAGCTGTGTATGATCGGACCGCGTAGCGGTGTGGCAATTCGCGCGGTGCCTAGAATTGACAGCGCGCAAACGCACGCTTTGATAGGCGTTTCGGCGCACAAAAGCGCGCACGCGGACGCGCCGTTGGCGTGCCCGCAAAGCATCCCTTGTTTTGATTGTACCGCCTAGGCAACGCGGAGTCGCATCCTATAGTGTAGTACCTGTGTCCTAGCGCGCTTCCACGTTTTTTTTTTTTTTTTTTTTTTTTTTTTTAAATGTCGCGAAGACGCGCGGCTTTCATGGCGCGTTAGCCACGCCCCCTTCCTTGGCCGAGTGACGTCTTCTGGCTGCTGGCACGCGTGTCGCGGCGTACAAATATAGCCGCTCGCGCGTTGATTATCAGTTGGGGCACGCGCGCTAACCGGAAATTGTGTCCGACGGGAACACGGGTTGCCGCCGTTGCGCGCTCCGATACCGGGAATCCCCTTTCCTATGTCATATCTGCCGTGATGGAGAAGCGCCCTAGGCTGTGTTACCAGCACGCGCGCTTTTGTATGGGGAGTGGACCGGGATTCGCGTTCCAGGCCCACCTTATCGCATACCTTGGATCAGCCGCAGTTTGAAGGCGATCACTTCAGGCGTATAACCTGCTCGAGATAATCTAATTTAACAAAGGTATTTTTTTTTTGAAGAAGGAAGGATCACATAAAAAAATCATCTTGTTCCGCAGAGAAAGCCTGGTAAGTTTCCAATTAAATAAAGTAACCTCATAACGAAGACTTATTAGGCAGCAGAGCTAGGAAACAATCGTGCCTAGCTTTCCCCGGACGTTCAGCAACTAGCTACACCTGCCGGTCTCCAATAGCGAGCACGACGTAACTTATTGAGGAAAGTTTACATTTTTAACGTTTAAATATTGACGATTCTGCACAATTCTGATGAAACAGTGTGACTTTTATGATCTAGTTTTCCAGCCCACGACGAAACCTGACCTTTGAAATCCTACCAGCTATTTTCGGCGGACATAGAAAATCTTTGGAATGCACCGAACGTTAAACATTCCCGTGGGATATCGAGAATGGTCGTCTACAGTCAGTGGATAACTTATGTAGTGACATTACACTAGTCCTGCGCCACGAGACGAGAATGTAAGGTATGTGACGTCACGCAACCGGAAGTAGAGCCGAAAAAAAGGCATAGGAAGGGATTGGCGCGCAATTTGAAAGTACCAAAGACTAAAATGGACAAATAAAAAGTGAATTAAACTACTAGAAGCAATCAGAAGCAACCAATAGCAGCATCCGTGCTTTCGCATTACTCCAATGTAGATTCTGCAGTGCTCTTTAATTTTTTTTTTTTTCGATAGCAATACGGCGCCAGGTTTTGAGCCGTCGCGTGGTCTCGGCGGCGGTCACGCTTGACCTTGAACAGCCGAGGAGGAGGAGGAGAAAAAGAAGAATGGTAACTTGGTAATTTACGCTCTCTCGTCATACTCTTAAAGGATGAGCTTGTGTCCCCAATAACGTTGCACCTTACACTGATAGGGCGTGATAGGGGAATAATGTAACAGGCAAAAAAAGCTTCCGCCGTTGGTATCGCAATTCAACTAGGGTTAACTATAGTTAAACCACAACTAATATTTATTTTGGCTTACTACGTTTTGGAACGGGGTCACTTGTCTTCCCATTCGGCACATCTGAACAGACAGGATATATTTTACCTGTCATCCTCACGTAGACAAGGAGAGCTTATTTTTCAATATTATCTTTACAGTATAAATTGTGTGCGTTTCACGATTCCGGGCGTGGGTGGCGGTAAGTGCTAGAGTGGAGATCCGAGAGATGGAGATTCGATTCCCGGTGGAGACCGGGTTTGAATTTTAAAGCCAAAGCCTTTTTCTAGGTTCATGGAACGAAATCTCTTGCGCAAGAGTTGTGCGCGAGATCTGTCATATTCTGCGAGATTCCTCGAGATTAGTTCTTGTCTAACGTGTCTGCCATCTACAATGTTACACTTTAATGCGCGCCAAGGAACGCCACAAGGAGCGATGGTGTACCGTCCAAACGCTTGCCGGGGTGGCGCAGTGGTTACGGCACTCGACTACTGTTCCCAAGGACGCGGGATCGAATCCCGGCTTCGGCGGCCGCTTTTCGACGGAGGCGAAAAGTAAGGTGCCCGTGTGCTGTGCGATGTCAGTGCACGTTAAAGAACCCAGGTGGTCGAAATTTCCGCAGTCCTCCACTACGGCATCTCTCAGCCTGAGTCACCTTGGGACGTTAAACCCCACAAACCAAACTAAGCCAACTTGCCGGAGTTCGTGTGACAGATACTGCGCCTTTCCTTTCCTGTAAACCAATGATATGTAGCACTGCAACGAACGCCGATAAAAAGCAAATGATGAGCGGAAGGTTAGGCTTTCGTCATTCACCTCTTAAGATGCATGTAAAAGTACCGTCCAAACATTTGCCGGAGTTTGTGTGACAGATACTGCGCTTTTCCTTTCCTGTAAACCAATAATGCTGCGAAGATGACGAAGCGGGCAGTGGCGCGGGGCGAAGCGCTCGCGCCAGGCCCGCTGGCCATTAAAGCGTATTTCGTCGTCATTTCATCACGTCGTTCTGTTTCTGTTGTGTCGCCGTGTTTTATCGCTTGTCATGCCACACGTAACAATATGTAGCACTGCAACGAACACCGATAAAAAAAAAAAACTGATCGATTTATAAGAAGGGAAAGGCGCGGTAACTGTCTCACTTGTTTTTTCTGTGGACACCTCAACCGCACCGTAAGGGAAGGGAGGAAGGCGGGAGTGAAAGTGGAAAGAAAGAAAGAGGAGCTGTAATGGAGGGCTACGGAGTAATTTAGACCACCTGGGGATCTCTAACGTGCGCTGACATCGCACAGCACACGGACGCCTCTTCGTGAACGCCAATAAAAGGCAAACGATGAGTCACCTCTTAAGATACATCAGACGTGGTGAAGAGTGGCAATTCCTGGCCCTACGAGGCTGGGACGGTAGGTCAACGCCGCTTGCGGCGGGGGCTAGCCAGCCACCGAATTTTATCTGTTGTAGGCCGTCATTGCACCCGCTACTGCTTCGGTGGTGGACGACGGCTGTTGCGGCGCGCGTCTTTCTCTCTCTCTTTTTTTTTCCTTTCTTCTCTGTTTTCTCTTCTGTCTGCACGAGGCAGCGGAGGTGGCTCAGCTACAGAGCCAGTAGCAAGCGGGCCCGTGCATTTTCTTTTACTTCTTTCTACAGCCACAACAACAACCACCATCAATTTTTTATTTTTTTGATGACGTTAGTTTCGTGTGATGAGGTAATTTTATTGACAACTATATTGTGACCAAACGAGAACGCCGACAGTGTGAGCCATTAAAGGCTTTCGCTTTAGAAAAGGCGCGGTGTTGGACTCCTGAATCGCACCATAATGGAAGGAACGTGGTTGTGAATAAAGAAAAAAGGGAGACTTTTCTTTCCTATATAATAACTGGTTAACAGGAAGGGAAAGGCGCTGTATCGCACACTTGCTTCCGTGGACACCTGTACCGCACCGTAAGGTGGGAGTGAAAATGGAAAGAGAGAAAGAGTAGCCGCAGTGGAGGGCTGCGGAGTAATTTCTACCACATGATCTTTAACGTACACTGACATCGCACAGCGCATGGACGCCTGTTCTGTAATACTAATAATACATGCTGAGCGCCGATATTTTAACACCGATACAGTATACTACGTGCTTGATGGAAGCAGGCAGCTGACCACTAACTTAAATCTAGGCTTTTAGAGATTTGGAGAAGTCTTCCGCAACTATAAGCGGGCGCATGAGCAGAAATGTTGAGGATGTCAGCTGAGCTATAGTTAATTGCTGGTCACTGTCCAACTATTACAGTTAGGAGGCGAACAAACTTTAGTTACTAACATTCTGGTCAAAATTAAGAAGAAATGGGCGTGGGAAGTTGATATAGCGCGAAAGCAAGATAACCGATGATCTCTAAGTGGCTAGAGTCAAGAGAAGACAGATGTTGTTGTTGTAGTGGTTATTTTATTGTATATACAAAAGGAAGCAAAAGATGTTTGCGAGCCTCGGTAGCTGATATCTGAAGCACCTGAACTGGGGCGGCGTAAATAAAAGGATTGCGACAGGTGAGGTTATGAAGTTTCCGGGGATTATTAGGATGCCAAGGCTGGCAGTGGGTCACGCTCTTCGTAGGGATATGGGAAAGGCCTTCGCCCCGCACCGAGTGTGGTCAGGCCGCTGCTGTGATGTCTTATTAGCTGTCCATTTGACAGTTCCGCAACTTTTTCCAAAACTTTCAGCACTCAAACAGTTCCTGCTGTTTTCGCACATTAAACATCGTATAAAATTCCGACCTCGCAACACGAGTCATATGGCGCCAGAGAGTGGCACAGTGCTTGGCGTGAACAGAACGCTGCACATCATTGTTCGTCCCTGCGCCGCCAGGCCGACTTCCGCGAGGCCCGTAGTCACGCGCTGGACGCAAGAGCAAACGATGAGAGAGAACGGTGCGGAAGGAAAAGGAACAAAAAAAAAATTACGAGAGACTTTAGCGACTAAAGTGGTGAAAGGCGAAAGCCTGAGTTCCGCATTCTGCTACGGAACTGTCACTAATTAGTAACTAATAATGATTAATTAGGTGTTAATTATTAGTCATTAAGCAGATAATTAATTATTTAGTCGTTATTTGGTAATTAATTGGTCATAGATTTGTAATTGATCATTGATTGGCATATGGCGATATAAGGCATGGCATTCGCGCATATTGTGGTGGTGCTCTGTGATTGGCCGAGACCACTATGACGTCATCCCGCCTCGTCCAACCAGAGCCGTCGCAAAAGCGGGACACATTTTGTCCACGACAGCATGAGCGGTCTTTCTTTCCCCCTTCCTTTTCTTTCTTCTCTATTTTCTCTTCTGTCTGCACGAAGCAGCGGAGGTGGCTCAGCCACAGAGCCAGTAAGCAGGCCCGTGCATTTTCTTTTCCTTCTTCCTACAGCCACAACAACGACAGCATGAACCATTAAAGGCTTTCGCCTTAAAATTGCGAGATCACTGCAGAGTCTGCACTGGAGAAATGCGTAAGCCTAAGCGTTGCTGTGTTGTCAGCGGGATTCCGTGAGTGATACTGGGCCTTTCCTTTCCTGTAAACCGCTTAACTGGCTCTAATTAGGTTTCGATGGAGTCGAAACGAAGAGCCTTCTGTGGGCTGTGCAATGTCAGTGCTCGTTAAAGAACTCCTTACTCCGGAGCTCTCCACTACGGCCAGCGCCATGTAGGGTGGCGCTGCTACGGCACCCCTTCCACTCTTTCTGCTTTCACTTCCATCTTTCTCCCTTCTTTTACGGCGCGGCTGTGTCCGCAAAATGAAGGGGATATACGGCTCTGCACAGAACAAGTGTGATAGACTGTGTGGCTTTCCTTTTCTGTGAACAATTTATTATTTTTCTTGGCTCTAATTAATTACCTAATTATTCAACAATAACCACTTTGTCACTTGCACACCTTTCCCCGACGCTCTATCCTATAGTACCGTTATTTTTCCGATATACCAAAAAGTTCATCTTTTACAGCGCCGACAAAATCATGCCCACGCGAAATCCTCCTACATATAGCTAAATACAATCTTTACGCATTTAAGCATAACCGCTACGCTGCTCGTGCAAACTACCTTCATCGTCGTCTACACCGCTCCTTATGGCGCGCCTAACAGACACACGCCCGCTCATGACTTCGGTCGAGTCTACCCTCAGTCATGACCGCACAGTCGACAACCTGCCGTTGCTGTGGAGGTTCTCTGGAGACGCGAGCAATCTTCCATCCGTTCGGTGGAAGACTCGAATTGGACTTCAAAGGCTTCGAATGTCGTTGGGGGGTCGCCGGGAGAGGGCTAGTCCACCGTGTCACAGACGGAAACGCGGGGCGCTCTTGGACGGCTGCCGGCGAAGACGACGACGTCCCGTCCCTGCCACGTGAGGAGGCTCTCCGCGTCTGGGAGCGCCTCGCGACCTCGGGACCACCGCCCCTGTGTTCCATTCGTGCCAGATCGCTCTCTAGGCCCGAGACTTCCGCCGCGGTGTCTGCGCCTTCTTCCGCCACCCTCCTTTAAGAATCCTTCGCCGACTTAACGAAAGCTTGCGGCTGGACATGTCTGATGCTGATATAGCCCTGGCGCTTGAGTCCATCGTCAAGAATGACCGTCGGAGGTACGTTATGCGACTTTCTTTCTCGGCCTGTGGTCGGGACTGCGGCGTTTGGCGACCAGCCCGCCCAGACCTCTTTAGGTATTCCCCGCATCGCGTGTATGTCGTCTTGCGCTGTGTAGGCTGTGTGAAGGGGCTCGCTGCTGAGGGATGGTAACACCCACTGCTATATGGAGAAGGGCAGGATTTGACTATAGGCGACATTGCCTTTTCATCGTGCCGAGTTGCTCTCGATCTCTAAACAGCCGCAAGCCAGCTTGCAGTATGTAACTTTAGGCAGTTTTGTTCTTGAACCAGTTGTTATAGGTTTGTTTATAGGGCAAAGCGACTCGGGCTATGGAGGCACCGTAGTGGAGGGTTCCGGAGATTTCGACCACTTGGGGCTCTTTAACTGCAGTGACATCGTGAATTGACACTGCGGTGCTGCTGTTGCACGAAGAAATGACAGCTAATCTCGACAATAAAACATTGTCTGGACTTCACTTTCGTTCGCGGCATCGATTTCTCGGGGAACGTTGTGCACTGAATCTCTGCTTTTGCGTTTTACAGGGCTCATACATCTTGAATAGAAAACCCGCCGACTCATTCAGCTGCCACGAATGTCCCTCTTTTTATCACCTTTGAGCCTGCCTCACTTACGCTTATTGCTTGACTTGCGTCGGCGTGCAGTTACGAAATACTTTTCCGTTTCGGAATTACATGTGCTGATTGTGAAATGCGCGGTTATTGAGCACTTTTTTTTTGTTTAGGTATTCTTGTGCTTAGTTAGACTTGAACCACTGTTCTGCATGTTTTTACTTCCTTCAGCAACCGTATATTTGCTACCGAAAAAGAAACCTGTCTACGCTGGCTGTGAAAGGCTGTACATGTTGCAGAATTGCACGCAACTGTGACAGAGGTTTAATGCGTTACTGTTTAGTTCGCCGAAGAGTCCCTGGAGAGTAAAGCAGTCCGCGCTGGGCCACTAGAGTTTCCTGAGCACTCTTAGTTTATGATCCCTTACTGGCTACTTCAGTGTAGGGTGTCGAACCGGAATTTTTGCGGGTTCGGTTCGGGTTCGGGTTCGCGCCTTGCGGGTTCGGCTCCGCAGACACATTCCGTTCCTGATCGAACCGGTACGACCTTGTCTGAACCGGTTTAAATGAGTTAAAAAAAAAAAAAAAAACTTAACGACAAAAGGAACATTTTCAGGGACCATGTGTTTTGTAAGCGATCTCGTCCACACGAGTGGTATTGGGATGAGGCCTCTATTTTATCCTTGTTTTTTTTTTTTTTTTTAATTCCTGTGCTGCTTCTTCAAGCTAGACTCTTCCTGCCGCCTCACCGGTTTTTCTTTCCGTTTCTCGCACTGCAGTTCACCTATAGCACAATTACTGCCATTCCCTCCTGTTTTACTCAGAACATAGTGGCGTGGCAATCGGGACACTTGCTGCCGTGCACAGTCCAATAGCAGCATGTCTGCTTCCAGGCGAAAGAAAGTACTCAGAACATAGTGGCGTGGCAATCGGGACACTTGCTGCCATGCACAGTCCAATAGCAGCATGTCTGCTTCCAGGCGAAAGAAAGTACTCAGAACATAGTGGCGTGGCAATCGGGACACTTGCTGCCGTGCACAGTCCAATAGCAGCATGTCTGCTTCCAGGCGAAAGAAAGAACTCAGAACATAGTGGCGTGGCAATCGGGACACTTGCTGCCGTGCACAGTCCAATAGCAACATGTCTGCTTCCAGGCGGAAGAAAGTACTCAGAACATAGTGGCGTGGTGTTGCTGTTGGACTGTGCACGACAGTAAGTGTCCCGATTGGCAGATAAGTGAAACTTATTGAGCATGCGCAGCACCCTACAGAATGCACGCCACGCTGTAGATATTGAAAATGCCTCATATGATGGAGTGTTTGCATGAACTCGGCGGGGGAAGGTCCAGTTTGCTTGCTACTCAATGCAGAAAGCGAGCAGCACGGTTGCCATCGTTGCTTAAAGATAAAGAGAAGAATTGCTCAGACACGCTTATCTGAGCATGCTTTGGAGAATATTCAAAGCCTGTCGCCATTAGTTTGTTATATAAATATCGTGCAATTTGAGAAGGCGTGCTGTGCGTCGGCTCATTCGCACTCTCTATCTGTGTTCTTGCGCAGCGGAAATGGCGAGGAGACGGACAAGCGGAAGCGGCCCATGCGCTTCTCTGGGCAGCACGACATCCGGCTGCTGCAGGAAGTAGTAAGCTTGAACCCGTTCAAGGACACGCCGCCCACCACCACGTGGGCGTCCATCTCCAAGAACCTCGAGCACCTGTTCACGATCAGCTCGCGGCGATGCCGGGAGCGGACCATCTTGCTTCTCGACCAGTTCATCAAGGGCGACTACCCGAGCCTTCAGCGGTACTGCAGCAAGGAGGAATTTGCCATCAAGGAGCAGCTTCTGCAGCAGGTACGCGAGCCACTGTCATGAATTAGGAAGCATGAATTTGGGCCAACTCGCCCAAATTTCTTCATTCGCAGCCATGTCTGCTTCTAAGACGACTGCTTCTAAGGAATGGCGGTCTGTCACGATGTGTTGCACCTGTACTGGTGTTGATAAAGTAAACGGAGTGTGCTGGTCGGCTCTGGCCGCATTTACCTACATACTATAGAAGAAATTGAGCAGTTCTGTACGTCCGTTTCCTGCTCTATCGTGCCTTCCGCGGCAGTCGTATATCTCTCTTCGCGCACTATTTGTTATCACTTTAATTAAAAACAAACCCGCTCAGAAACGAGATAACAAATTAAGGGAAGGCGCGTCTTAGCACATGCTGCGTCGCGTGTGCGTCTGCGAAGAGCTCGGCGCAGGTAGTCATTATGAATTGAACCTCTTTACGACTCTTTCCAGGTGCATAGACGTGTAAGAGCCTTCGCATATCTAAAGGAAAATAAATCAGTGACTCGCCTTTCTGAGATTCTCCTTTTATAGATTTTCCCTGCAGTCAGCAAATAGCGCTGTGCGAAAGACCGCGGCGTGCTTGGTTCACTACATTTCGCATCTGTACGATCCTTTGTCATCGCTGTATTCGAGTCTAGTAGTGGAGCCTTGTAACTGTGATAAAAATGAGGAGCGCCTTTTGACGTTGAAATAGAGAGCTATGGCATGCAGGCGTGCACGGACGACATAATTGTATCCCCTTGGAGCTAACATTTCTCCCGTAAATTTTGAACTTTCGATCCTTATGATGGAAAAATTCTGCTTAGTCATATTGGAAGCCCGCGACTCGTAACTCTAAGAAAATTGCCAACATTAAGGGGTGCCCACACTTTCTTATTCTTAATTTCTCTTGACCACATGTGTGCTTCACCTCCAATATTAATTTAGATATGGCTGTTCGGCTTCGATTTCGAACTCGGTCTACAGTCTTTGTTGTCAGTGCGAATAGTGTTTCTGCCCGTGCCGCGGCCCTGGCTCCCTGATAACTGTAGTCGGATACAGGCCAAGAAAAAAGTAGCATCCAGCTATCAAAGGACCCCCCTCCAACCAATAGCTACCGAGCTATACCGTGACGTCACGGCCGACCGCCTTGCACCTGCGAGTAGCGCTTGGAACGTGGTTTCTTCGAGTGAGTCCGTGCTTGCAAATAGCTCCTAAATGCTTCGTAAGTTCTGGCAAAAATAACATACCTTTACTCAGTTCGATCGATAGTCATTTGCTTATCAGAGTACAGCAGGTAAAACGACATATTCTGATGGTAAATTTCAGCACTGTCGAGTTTTTACGAAAATTCACGAAAATTTGGAGCGATGCCACTTGCTGGAGGGAGGTCCTTTGAGGGCTGTTTGCCGCTTTTTTCTTGACCTGTAACCGATTTAAATATCAGAAAAGAAAGGCACAGTAGTGTCTAACTTTGGACGTCTGTGACATGGAATTGGAGTGTCTGGCACCTCGACCTGCAGTTGTCTTGGAAATTTTCTTGGAAAAATCAAGGACTTTCCTGGGATTCCGTCAAATATGTAGCCAAGTCACGGAAAAGGACCGACTGAACTTAACGCTGTGGTCTGCAATGGGTATTGTATTCAAAAGCTGGTGTGTTCACATTGGCACGGTTTCTTTTCGCTTCAGATTTGCATGGGACATGGGATCCTGTTCGGTTTAACTATAGCTTAACTAAGCGTGCATGCAATAGATGGTTCTGAACTGTTAGCCAAGCTCTTTAGTAAGCTTAGGCTGATGATCAATGAACGTAGTCGCGTTTAAAATTATGTTATGTGGAATAAGCCTTAACCAGTAATGGGCTCATTTCATATGCTATTTGGATGTTACATGCGAGGCACCACGCGGCCACAAATGCGACCTATCATGCTTGTTCCCGGGCTGTGTCCATCTCGTTTTCATTGCAGTGCGTGCAGTTTCATTAGTCTTTATATTTTGATTTGAATATATATTTTATATCGTTCGTCATCATCGGTCACTATGATTTCCCCCCTTTATATTATTCAGGAAATTGCGCCCGTGTGCTGTGCGATGTCAGTGCACGTTGAAGAACCCCAGGTGGTCGAAATTTCCGGAGTCCTCCGCTACGGCGTCTCTCATAGCCCCAGTCGCTTTGGGACGTTAAACCCCACAAACAAACCAACCAACCAATCGGATTGTCAGGGAAAACAAGGAGAGTCGGGCAACTTGAGAACAATTGGTTCCGTATTCTGAGTTCTGTCGCTTTCGGAACCGGGTCGTTGTCGCCGTGACCATGAGTTATCTGATTGGTAGAAACACTGGAACCGGATGTCAGCTCGATTGTTGCCGCTTCCGGTTCTGGCGTCTCCACCAGATGAGGCCGAAAACTACGCTTCTCAAAACAGCACAAAATGGGAACACGGACCCAAAAGGACGACTATAGCTAGATACGCATACTAGTGAAATAATGAAGAGAGATACTTGGTAAGAAAACAGCGCAAATGCACAATGTCCTTTCCTGTGGTTGTGTTTTTGCGCTGTTTTCTTACCAAGTATGAATAACCAACTAGCCCAGCACCATGTTTTATTGAAGAGAGATAGGTGTCGTAATAAAGTTCTCTTAATCAATTTCGACACCTGGAGTTCTTTAACTTGCGCTTACATTGCACAGTGCGCGAACTTTTTAATTCAATGTTTTTTTATGGCAGCCGCCTCGCGGCCGTGGTTGAGCCCCAATCTTAGGCTGAGCAGGCCATCGCGCTAACCACTGAGTCACCTCTGCGACTAGCTCTTAACGCGCTCCTTGCGTCTACAAACTGTCGCAACAAAAATGCCTTTTTTTTTTCTTTTTTGAACTGCCATACTCGCCACGTGCCTCATGTCTGTAAAACTCCGGGGTGTGCGAACGCCAGTGGAAGGTCGCGACCTTCCTTGCTTTTTCTCGCGAGACTTGCTGTTAGCACGTGCGCCTGTTTTTCATCCACCATATGTAGGCGCGTTCTGGGATCCCCCACGAGACAGGTAGAGGTGGAAACCATCGTAGGACATGCGAAAGAGCGCGCATAATGTGAAAACAGCGGCTCTCGTCTTTTCATCGCACATCAATCAATTTGTTTATAGGTCTGCAAAGACATGCTGTCACATACGCGGTAATATTTAATTATCTGAGCAGCGAACGCATCCATTTAGCCTTATTGAAAAGGTACCTTCAGTAGTGCTAGGGTGCTTTCGCATTTCGTCGCATTTTCCACTCGCTGGCTATTGATCAGCTTCGTGTAGAGCAAGGGCGGATTGAAGAGCGCCCCCTTGGACGGCTAGTTCTGTTTGCGTAATGCATTTGTGGCTCTCAGCGCCAACAAAATTGGTTTTGCTTGGCTACCGTAGCAAAATTCTCGCGGGGAAGAGGGTGGAGGGGGGTTCTCCCCTCCCCCTTAACTTTGCCACTAGAATAGAGAGGTCAAATGAGTTCAGCCTCGCAGAATTTCGCCGCAGCAGGGCTACTGTGGATAGGTTGAGGTGTTTTAAAGCATGGGCATTTATTGCCTTCTATCGCTACCGAGCATCGTCGCGTAAATGCTTTGGCTTAATATGCACTGCGTATAAAAATCTTATTCACCAGCCATTCGCAGAGGCTGAGTTAAGTGTTCGGCTGGAATCTGACCAGGGTAGTTTAGTCGCACACCGTTCAGTAATGCAGTTAACGTACTCGCGGCCTGTGTCAAGTTTCAGCATCGCTGCCGGCACTACCACTCTACTTCCGCTACTACTGCTACTGCTTCCACGACTACTACAGTAACACGAAGCCCATTAGTACCAATGTTGCTTAGAATATTACACTACCACTACCAGCTACTACGACCACCACCACAACCGCTGCAACCATGGCTACTACTGCCAAACCCCTCATCGATCACTAACCGTGCCAGAGGCTCGCCTTCTCCGACACATAACAATGAATGCGCTCATTATACCCCCCTACCGCCTCTTATTCCATCGCTATCGATCTGACACCTGCTATTCCAAATAACGCTCCACCTGTGCGAACCTATCGCATTTTCTCTTCCTTGGGCTGCCGAGCTGTTGAGTTCCTATCCTCCCCCCTTTCTTCTATCACTGCCTGGCTCGGCTACCTTGGCGGTGAAGAACAACAGCTTCGACTGGTCGTCAAGGCCGTCGACATGTTCGGCCTATAGTTTTTGGATCATGCAAACTCCTATACTACAGCTACTACTACAAACTATGCATTCTACACCCTGCTACTGCCGCTACCACCACCACTATTAATGCCGCGAATTTTGCGTGTACTTCTACTACTACCACTGCTCCTGCAACTAGCAATACTATTAACACTATGTCACTGCTACTATTGCTGTCATTGCTGCTATTGACGGGCGTTGTATTGAACAAGACCTTATGTGCGCGAAAAGAATGGCTGAAGCTGAGAGTTGGCACTAAAGCTCGTACTTCCTCACTGGACAGGTTCTGCAGCAGTACGAAGATGGCGCGGGCGGCTACAGCTCCCGCATCGGCGGTGGCTTCGTGACGGCAGCGGCGGCAGCGGCGGAAGAGGAAGACGAAGATGATGACTTTGACCCGGAAAAGGCCCGACCGCGAGTAATTCTTCAAGAGGACTCCACGTCCGAGCCATACACCACTAAACAGGGTGAGGGTCACGAACGCTTTCCTCCCCTGTCTTGCATTGGAAGGTCTTGACACCAGCTAACAGACTATGGAGCCGATATACTGATTTGGAGCAAACCTCTCTCTCTCTCTGCATTCTTGTCAGCCGTGTTCGTGGCCATTTTGGTAATGTCTTGTCGTTACCCTACATCTCCTATTGTCATTAATATATAATATGTCTCTCTCTCTCTCTTTTGTCGTTACCCTACTTTCAAAATACAGGGAATTTTAATCAGACGACAAAGATGCGTAGAGTGATTTCATCCAATACCATAGTGGCTGCCACAAAATAGCATATATCTGCTACGTTTTTAAATATCAACAATCGTTGCAAGTATGTTGGCTTCCTACCACTAATTTCAAGGCCCCGCCGGGGTGGCGCAGTGGTTACGGCCCTCGACTACTGTTCCCAAGGACGCGGGATCGAATCCCGGCCTCGGCGACCGCTTTTCGATGGAGGCGAAAGTCAAGGTGCCCGTGTGCTGTGCGATGTCAGTGCACGTTAAAGAACCCCAGATGGTCGAAATTTCCGGAGTCCTCCACTACGGCGTCTCTCATAGCCTGAGTCGCTTTGGGACGTTAAAGCCCACAAAAACCAAACCAAACTAATTTCAAGTCATGTAGGCTGTACATCAACACGTGCTGCTTTGTGCAGCTCAATCAACTTTTCCCCCCGCCTCACAAAATATTGAGAGGGGAACGACTGAGTCTCTAGAAAAGTGAGCAGCAGACTGTACGGCTGGCGTGGGTAAGAATTGTTTGTGTGCAGGCACGGCTCCAAGGCCCCCTTTACCCGAAATCGAGAGATATAACTACCCTCCCCCCACCTCCCCATCAACCCCTTCGATACGAGAAATTACCTTGAGCTGCTCCCGGGCAACAAATTGTGGCAGTATAAATATGGCTTGATTTTAGTGATAGAGCGAAAGCTGCGAGTGTTGCAGCGATAGCCTCTGTAACATCGCACTTTCACTCAAGGCGAAAGCCTTTCTAGGCTCACGGGACGAAATCCTCCCGTGCGCGAGATCTGTCAGCGTCTCCCATTAGGAGGCGTTGGATCTCTGTGCGAGATTCCGCGAGATGTGTTCTGCTTGTCTAGCGTTGCTGTCATCTGCAATCCCACACTTGAACGCGCACTACTGTGCCGGAGTACCCGGGTTCGAACCCGACCTTGGCGACTGCGTTTCGATGGAGGCGAAACGGAGGCGTCCGTGTGCTATGCGATGTGAGCGCATGTTAAAGATCCCATGGTGATCGAAATTACTCCGCAGCCCTCCACTACGGCTCCTCTTTCTCACTTTCCACTTTCACTCCCACCTTCCTCCCTTCCCTTACAGCGTGGTTGCGGTGTCCACAGAAAACAAGTGAGACAGTTACCGCGCCTTTCACTTCCTATAAATCAATCACACTTGAACGCGCACCAAGGAACTCCACGCGACAGGAGCGATGGGGTACCATCCAAACGCACACTTGTCGGAGAGTGTGTGACAGAGACTGCGCTTTTCCTTTCCTGTAAACCAATTATAATTATATGATCTGCAATCCCACACTTGAACGCGCACTACTGTGCCGGAGTACCCGGGTTCGAACCCGACCTTGGCGACTGCGTTTCGATGGAGGCGAAACGGAGGCGTCCGTGTGCTATGCGATGTGAGCGCATGTTAAAGATCCCATGGTGATCGAAATTACTCCGCAGCCCTCCACTACGGCTCCTCTTTCTCACTTTCCACTTTCACTCCCACCTTCCTCCCTTCCCTTACAGCGTGGTTGCGGTGTCCACAGAAAACAAGTGAGACAGTTACCGCGCCTTTCACTTCCTATAAATCAATCACACTTGAACGCGCACCAAGGAACTCCACGCGACAGGAGCGATGGGGTACCATCCAAACGCACACTTGTCGGAGAGTGTGTGACAGAGACTGCGCTTTTCCTTTCCTCTAAACCAATTATAATTATATGCAGCACTGCGGCGAACGCCGATAAGAGGCAAACGATGACAGGCAAATGATGAAAGGTAGGCTTTCGCCGACGGCGGCTGCGTTTCGATGGAGGCGAAACGTAGAGGCGTCCGTGTGCTGTGCAATGTCAGTGCACATGTTGTTGTTGGTTGTAGCAAGAAGGAAAAGAAAATGCACGGGCCTGCACTGACTCTGTAGCTGAGCCACCTCATCTGCCTCGTGCGGACAAAAAAAAACTTATTTATAGGAAGGGAAAGGGTAACTGTCTCGCTTGTTTTCTGTGGACACCGCAACCGCGCCGTAAGGGAAGGGAGGAATGAAAGTGGAAAGAGAGAAAACCTCGTGCGGACAGAAGAGAAAATAGAGAAGAAAGAAAAAGAAGAGGGAGAGAAAGACGCGCGCCGCAACAACAGCCGTCGTCCACCACCGAAGCAGTGGTGGGTGCAATGACGGCCTACAACAGATAAAATTCGGTGGCAGGCTAGCCCCCGCTGCAAGCGGAGGCATCCCACCTATACTGGGGGATAACTTCCTCTGGCAATGGAGCCAAAGATACGAGGGCGGGGCTCTCCTAACCGGGTTACTACGCTATGTAGTTCCGAATACCTGGCCTCGGGTGCGCTTTCGGCAACGCGCACTACGTACGCTGTCAAAAACAGACGCTCGTTACGAACGCGCGCAGAAACGGGCGGAAAAAAGCGGCAGAATAGTTCAGTAATAGTATAACATTCTAGAGCATCACCTCCGAAATGTCTGGGCGCACTATATCCTCGTGCGGAGCGAGCTGGTGCGTTCGGGCTTCGTAGCTTCCACAACATTGCCACGGAAAGTTATAGTGTAATTATCTCTGTGTACCCACCACCACCACCACCTACCTGTCACAGCCCCATCAGGGTCAGGGTCAGCCACTCTTCACCACCTCCCCCTCCGAGTTACAAGTTCTGTCAGTGCACGTTAAAGTGCAAGTTAAAGATCCCCAGGTGGTCGAAATTACTCCGGAGCCCTCCGCTACGGCACACTTCCTTTTTATAATAATAATTGTTTCAAAGGAGAGGAAAGGCGCAGTATCTGTTGTGGACACCTGAACCGCGCCGTAAGGGAAGGGAGAAAGGTGGGAGTGAAAGTGAAAAGAAAGAAACAGGTGCCGTAGTGGAGAGCTGAGAGTATTTTCACTATTGCACAGCACCCCGCCGAGATGGCGCAGTGGTTACGGCGCTCGACTACTGTTCCCAAGGACGCGGGATCGAATCCCGGCCTCGGCGGCCGCTTTTCGATGGAGGCGAAAAGCAAGGCGCCCGTGTGCTGTGCGATGTCATCAGTGCACGTTAAAGAACCCCAAGTGATCGAAATTTCCGGAGTCCTCCTCTACGGCGTTTCTCATAGCCTGAGTTGCTTTGGGACGTTAAACCCCACAAACCAACCACAAACCAACCAACATCGCACAGCGCATGGACGCCACTTCGTTTCGCCGGCTGTTTTCAGTGGAGGCGAAACGTTATTCTCGGTCGAATGGTAACATTACTTTGACGTTATTCTCGGTCGAATGGTAACATTACTTTGACGTTATTCTCGGTCGAATGGTGACGCACGGCGAAGCTTAGTAAATATACCTTCTGGCTGCCAGGGGCCTTTAGGATGTCGACAAATTTGTTTAATTCATTTGTAAACCACCAACTAGGTTTCGGTCGTTGAAGCGAGCACTCTGCAGGCGCATAATAAGCCCCTCTGTCAGAATGCTATCGGCGAACTTGATCGCTCGTCCGACCTGAAAGCTCTGCTTTTAATCAAGATAAACGACGTTTTTCTTTTTCATGGCGAAATGACCTGTAAGTTCATTCGTCACAACCGGGGAAATCCCTGATTTAATCACCGCTGCACTGTCTCACAGCGAAGCTGTTTCTGTAACTAAGCGCGTACCCTTCCTCTTCAGCGAATAACCGTGGGAGTCGAATTTCTCGCACACGTGGATAAGTTAATAGAGTAGTTCGGTGCCCTAGGGTCCGCCGGCTCGAATGTGTACGTATCTATAGTGAGGGTATAGTGTGTGTGCGGCATTGGCTGTTTGGGGCGCCATAGTGGAGGGCTCCGGAGATTTCGACCGCCTGGGGTTCTTCATGTGCACTGACATCGCACAGCACATTGGGAGAGAAGGAGAAACATTTATTTATAACGAAATGATTTGGGAAGGGAGGTGCGTATGGTTGTGGAGCTGAGTGGCAGATCCTATTCCGGGACGCCATTGGCCGCCGCCTCTGCCCGAGCTCTTAAGCACTGCTGCGTTGGACTTGCCAAGTCGTCGACGTGCTCCAAGGTCGAGAAGAAGAAATGGACATGGGCAGGACATGTAGTGCGAAGAGAGGATAACCGATGGTCGCTTAGGGTAACAAACTTGATTCCAAGGGAAGGAACGCGTAGCAGGGGGCGGCAGAAAGTTAGGTGGGCGGATGAGATTAAGAAGTTCGCAGGGGTCAAGTGGATGCAGCTAGCACAGAACCGGGTTAAGTGGAGAAATATGGGAGAGGCCTTCGCCCTGCAGTGGGTATAGTCAGGCTGATGATGATGATGATGATTATGATTGTGAGTGATCGCACAAACGATATAGCTTTGCTACAGTTCACCTTCCGTTTGCTCAACAATTAGGCCGTGAGTTAAGGGTACCGACTATTTCCTTGCGTCCGAAGACGAGAGAGACATAGCAGCAGACGCAGTTTTCGGACACTGTCAAACTACGTCCGAGGAACTACGCTGTCGTTTTAGTTGCCAGACTGGCTTGTAACACTTGCCAAGCCGTGAGATTGCTCTCACTCGCAGCGCCCTCGTGATGTGAAAATGACTATATTAATAGTATATTACCAAGTGGGTGGGTCCGGCCAGGGTCTGCGGTCCTGAAAGCCTCCTCATTGTTGCTTTTCATGAGTTGGTATATAGCGCCCACTATAGTTCGTAACCACGTTCGCCTCTCGCGTTTTTAAGCGTGGGACGCATGACTGACATCTTGGCGCAGGCCTCAAGGTGAAGCAGAGGAACATTAGAAAGCGAATGAAGGACGTCTGGGCCGCAAATGCGTAGCGAAACGCCTCAAATATTTTAATAAACTTGTTTACGTACGGCGCCTGCCTTGTGCGAGGATTTTAGCTTTAATAGCGCCAGTCCCTTGCAGTGCGCGTTTATTTTCCCCCACCGACGGCAGAAAGTTGTAGCGCGGGCTTATTCTTGATGAGTTAACGCGCGGTAAAAAGTTTCGCATAAATCCACCACCAAAGGGAGATTTTAGAGAGTATTCATTTCAGCATTTGCCGAAATTGCATTTCTTGCTCAAAGCAGTGGAGAGACAGAGAGAGAGAGACAGAGGGGTGGAGCGGGGGGGGGGGGGGGGGGGGCATTATCCCGCATAGTTGCGTGAGAACTGCCCGACAGCAGCTTGGCTGCTTCCATTGTCCCTGTATTTGAAGTCAAGAACTAATAGAAAGAGAATAGAATTCAAGTATACTTTAAAATTGGTGATATTTATCACAGGATAAAGCTTGAATATATCCAAATAAATTAGAGGTTTTTAGTAGGTTTTCGGGTTTAACGTTCCTGTTGCGGGTTTTATATTTTTGAATCGGCAACAGTGGCCGAATATCCAGGCTACGACGCCTACTAGCTAGTGGCAGTCGATTAGCAAGTCACCCTGGTACTTTCTGCGTCTGTGACCACAGGGGCTTTCTGTAGCCGTAGCTCTGGCTACGATATCAACCCCGGCTATCAAAATTGTTAGCGACTCCAAATCTGCTGTGCGGAGCTTTGCTCGGGACAAAGTCTTTCCCGCCGTAGCGAAAATTCGTAGCTCATTTAAACACTTGTCCCGGTACATACAAATCATATGAGCTCCTGCGCATTCCTCCCTCCAATACCCGAGGATTGCTGGACCGGGCGGCTGGCCCCCATCCTTTAGAGGCTGCTAGGGATTGCGTGATTAACTATAAGGGATAGCTCAACATTGCCGCTTAAGCAGAAAATGGTTTTCCTTCGGGTAATAAGTATCTCTCTAAGGTTCAGGAAACCACTCAGTAAAGCCTTTCCTAGCCCGGTGGTGCACGCTCACGTATACCCGGCCCTCTATTCATCTGCTTGCACGCATTGCGGCCAACACGCACACTATCACTTATTTGATGGGCTTGACGTCGAGACCCCCCTCCTCAAGGATTGCGTCTCGTTAACGCTCAGCATGGGAGGCCGCGTTGCTCAGCTCGGAGCCCGACCGATGTCCGAGCTATTGAATGAGCCCTAGAAGTCGTCAGAGCTAGGCCAAGTTTGCTGAAGCCACCCCACATTTGAAATCCCTGGGCCGAAAATTGTTTTTTCTCCTCTTCCTCCTCCTTTCTGCATGTGCAACTTTTCCGCATGCTCTGTAGCACAGGGCGTTTCTCCGGCAAATCAGCACTTCTTTTGACACTAATTCTTCACCTTTGCAATATCTTACGCTTTTGCTGCCTTATACACTTGTTTGTAAAGAGCGGCTTAACCGCACGGCTTGTGTCATATCTTGTGCTCACCGTGGCGTCCTCTCGGGTGCAGGTAGCAACGAGCAGGAGCAGCAGGCGCAGAATGGCACGCCCTCGGCGAAGGAGCAAGCGACCCCATCGGCCAAACGCGCACGCTTGGTAGCGCCGTCGCCTTTCTCCATCAGCGGCAACGCCATTGGGAATGGCAACGCCAGTAACGGCGGCCTCACCGACGACGACGAAGGGGGCCTCGAAGATATCGCCATGGCCGCTGCCATGGGTGACGTCAAACCGTCCGACTTCCCCAGCCAGGTAGTGTCGTTCCTGCTCACGCGTCAGGCCAAGGAGATGCGTGTGCGCGAGAAGGAGCTCAAGCTGCGCCGAGAGGAGCTCGACCTGGAGCGGGCCAAGCTCAAGCTCCAGGAAGACCGGCTCGCCCTCGAGAAGGCGCGCTTCGAGATCGAGCGCCAGGAGCGTGAACTGCGGCTCCGCTCTGAGCGCCAGGAAAGGACGCTCTTCATGGAGGTGCTCAAGAGGGTGGTCAGCTCGGGATTTGCGGACTCCTAGGACTCCTGGCAACAAGTGGCCACCAAGCCACTCGTGTCAGTCATTTTTTGGCCGTTGGCAACTGTGGTGCGCTTGTGTGAGAGAGAGTGTGCGTACAACGTACATCGTATACCTGTGTCGTTCGCGACAGTGTGCGTGTGTGTGGATGTGTGATGTAAATATGAAGAAACAAAAAGACCATGCCGTATTTGTTGACACCCGGTGTCCAGTTTCTGCCATTTGGTAGATGACTTATGGTACCTGAGTTAAGGAAGACCTAGAAACGAGCGGTGGTTGAGTGCCAAGGGGAATGCGTCAGTGAGGAACCTAAAGTCGTGGTTGAAATGAATATGGTAATGCGGTAGCATATTCACAATTCTATGCCTTGGAGCTTTTTGATTTGTTTTAACTTCAAATCAGCTTATTTGTAATATAGAACAACGACGGCAAGAAAATGCAGCAAAAACAGAATCAGGCGAATGTTTGCTTTTTTTTTTACTGACATTTTACTGTATTTCTAGTCGAGTTCGTAGTCCCCTTGTGTAATACTCTTGGAATGGTTAGAGCTGGATGCGTTGAATTCTGGGGGCTTTTTAGTAATCTGGAAAATGAGGAGCGGCCGCTTCATAACCCGTACCTAAGCTTGCACGTTCGCTGAGCAGTTGAAATGGTGTGGATAGTTTTGGTATATATGTTATCACCCTTGTCAAGGGTTCAAAAGCGATTGGTATCTTCTGTAGACTAGTTCTGCAATGCAAAAGGGCGATCATCTTCCGCATGCAGTCACACACCAGACTTGCCAAGCATTCTCTTAATGAGGGTCGCTCGAACACCTGTTATCGCAGCGTTGCCATCGTTGTCATCTTATTTAATCCTGTTTCGGGGCCCTCTTATTCTGGATGGGGGATCCAAGTTTGCTTTTATTTTGTTATCTCTATTGCAGTGTATGTGTGTGCTGATTGTCCTTTCCGCTTTTGCTGCCTGCTAAGTAAGCTCGCTGTGTTTCCTATTTAAAAGCAACTGCATTTCAGGCCGGCTGCTTAGACTTTCAGGTTCTTCAATGTGGAGTATCTGACCCCCGCTTAGCGGGTGGTGCAGCTTCGCCTGAGTGGAAAAGGGCAGTCAGCAGACTGACAACCGTGCCCTGTAAAACAAGAAAATGCCTTCTCCGAACGATCCCAACATTTTCTATTCTAATCTTCATGCAGTGTACTTTCATTTGATGAAATGCAAGCGAAGTGAGCCTTTGCTTCTCGCATAATTATGCACCTCTTTAAGATTCACTGTTCGCTTCATCTGAAGAGTGAGCATTTAATCAACTGAATTGGAGCCGTCAACGGTTTCCGTTCAAAAGAGGAAGTAGCATCTTAAGTTTGGTGCTATAATCTGAGACCTTGTGTCCTTTTGATTTTGTCTGGAATAGAACTATGAAAAATAGCACCGACAGATGCTTTTTTTTTTTTTTTTTTTTTTGTAGTAGACCATTTTGTAGTAGACACATGTTTATCCCTTCTTTCCTATCATGTCTGTAAGCGCTATTTTTCGTTGCCCCCTTCCAACATGAGCCAACCAGCCCGACTCAGCCTTCTTCCTGTCTGCAAGAGCTCCCTTTTGATTTCGAGCTGATTGCAGTGACCAGCAGTCAGTAGTACCAACCTCAGGACAAGACAACGTTTCATCGTTGTGGTTCTTGCCACATGTGCATCTTGCCAACGTTAACATTTCGAGTTAGCGTTTCTTTCCTCGCGACAAAAAAAAAAAAAAATGGAATACGATTGTTCGATATAAAAGCGCGGAGATGTTTAGGGAAGGAAAGTGCCAGCGAGATAAAACGTTCCTCGCAACACTGATTATTGTTCTACACGGGACCACCTCTGTAGCATTTGTAGAAGCCTAGATAACACTGGTATTCCCTTATCTTGAACATTGTGGCCGGTCGCTGCACAAGTGCATCTTGACTGATAAGTGTCAGACACGTTTCAGAATGACTGTGTGCCTGTACAGGTGACCTTAATGTGGACAGCACAGACATATCGACCTTGATACTGCACTGAACCTAGAGTTTAGTCTCAATCACTTTCCCTTGCACACATCACATTTGTATAAGTGACACTGGTTGTGTTTGTTGTAGAGAACTTGAGGAGCTTCCATTTTTGTGTCACCAGATTTAATGTGGTGTAGTATGTGTATTCGGAGCACAGGTTGAGAACTACTGTGCACTGGAGCAGGCAGTATATGTGCTAAGTTCTGGTTAAAAACTGTCTTGTTGACTGCAACGGACTGCGTATAGACTGCTATACCGCGTGAGATGTGAATACGAAAACAGATTTGCATGCTACCATACATTAGTGAAATTAGCTAATCAAAAGTGCACTAGAAGATCATGTGATCCTAATTTGGCTTCCAAGGTTTATGGAAGAGAAGAGACATTACAATTTTGTGGCAGTCTTGACTGGGTGATGACATTTTTTCCTTGCAGCAATTCACTATTCGTATCCGGTCTTAGGCTGCCCGAAAAAGATTCTCGTGGCTGTACTGACTGGTAAACTTTTGAAGCCTACTGTGGCTGCTACAAGACTAAAATTATGGCAGGCGTCTCGCGTGTTCAGTTGCGTTATGCTCACGAAAAATGCGAGATTTTTCGAAAAGTCTTTATTGATGCAAAATATTGAGTTTGTTGAGAGGACCTCCTAGTCTGGCGGAAACATGGCTGTAGCCATTCTTGTATAGGCTTTCATGTTACATTCTGAAAGGAAAAAGTGGGAGTAAGAAAATTACCCAGCGCTGATTAAAATAACACACGCATTCGGTACGCTATAGAATTGGCACGATGCTCCCCGTAAGTAAGCAGTCTCGTCTATTTCCAAACTGACGCACTGTGTTCCTATTTGTTTCCCGAACGAAGCCACGCGCTGTCTTATCTGGACGGCTGTATCACTGCAGGCAATTTTTCGCCTTCGCATATTTGATTTGCACGCAAAGACGAATCATGCATGCCTGGTACGCGACGGACGCGGTCTTGAGTAATCGCACACGCGCTAGAGATCGCTGTCATATATGGCCACTTTTGGCCCCTAGCCCTGCACCCATCACTCATCCAGTAAAGCGCGACAGTTCCTAAACAAAGTCCATAAATTGGCAGCATGTTTCCGGTAGTGGGATGCAGTGTGTAGCGACTCATGTTGAGTAGTAGAGGAGCATTATCACTGGTACTTTCGGCATTTCAAGAACAAAGCGAAACTAAAGAAACCAACCAAAAGGTGGGCTGGTTCTTGAATAGCAACTTCGTCACCAATAACATTGTGAAATGGCACGGGTCACCCCCGCTGCGGTCTTCCTTGTCATGCCACTGATGACATGTGCCATCATAGGCGCTGCATAAAAACGGCGTTCGACATTGCACCGCCTTGTATCCTGTATGTATTTATTTTGACATGCTTTCTGTTCATTTTGGGATCCACCGCACAGTATGCAGTGTTCTGTAGCCACTTTTTCTTGACTGTTTCCTTTTTTTTTTTTTCTGCCCAAGTGAGGTCATCTTGTTGCAATGCCTCCGAATGTGCCCTATGCAAAACTAATTTCATATTTTCTTCGTGACGCGGAACTGCTTTTAAGGTTATGCATATGTGTCTTCTTGACCCCCCCCCCCCCCCCCCCTTCCTTTCATTTTTAAACAATCTTTCCGTTTATCAAATTCATTTTCTTGTTATTTTTTTTTTAATTTACACTGCCTTCAGAACGTCTCTTATTTTTAGCAGTGCTTCCGCCATATAATTCTATCACAGCCACGTTTAGTAATTCTCGTTATATCTTTTTTTTTTTCTGCACCCTTTACAGAACAGTTGATAGCTTGACTTCGCACTTTACATTCCAATGCCGAGGCTGCATCATCTTGCGCATATCAAACTTGTTTGACAGCTCAGTGTCTGAACATGTTGATGTGCCTCAACGGAAGCTGCGTAAGCGTAGAGCAGGAAAACAGCTACATTAAATATAAATTGTGTTCAAGGAACATTAAAGCATCTCAAACTGTCTGCTTGATGTTTTTTTTTTTAATTATTATTGTAGTTTCGCTCCGGCATTTGACAGTACCACTAATACCGTATGTATAAGGCATGCTGTTTTACAGCCATTTACGTTGAATTGCATACATCTATAGTATTACTGTAACGAAGGATGTTTGTTGCCGGACTTTATTAGCGCTGTACGAGAGGACCGTTCTGAATCTCGTTCAAGTCTGGCGTTAGTACAAAAGGTTGCAGATGTAACCAACATATCCTATATTCTAAAAACGCCAATTTTAAGGAAAAATGCAATGTCAACGTGTTTTGATATTTCTGCTATTTCTGCTAAGCTTATAACCTTCTGGTCTGCGGGACAGAATCTCGCGCAGTGGCGGTAAGTGCCCTTTTTTTCTGCCTTTCTGTCTGCATCTGTAGGTTGGTACATAGTCCGTGTAAAGCGAGTTCCTACAATAATTATTGATGTCGCACTAGCGCTCTTTGTGTATCCTCGGGGTTGTTCTCGGGACCGCGCACCGGCTGGAGCGTTCTTGATCCCAAAGTTGGTATCCTTTTCAAGAGCGTTTGCTTCACACCACCGCTCCTTTGTGATATGAATAAAGCAGTATTTATTGATTGCATCGTCTCCTTGTCTACTTCGGCAACCTTTTCAATTTTTTTTTCTTCCTGTGAGGTTATCAGGAAGAAAAAGACATCTTAATTTCCTGCATGGAACAGGAATAACTAAGAAAAAGAATGTTTTTCCTGATTTTACAGAGAACTTATCCTATTAAATCATATATGCTGCTTTTAGGTAAACAAGCACTTATTGATTCTTCACAAATTGTTATGTTCCTTAAAGCAGCTAACATTTAAAACAAACTGTAACTATTAAACGTTTCTTACCATGTCATCGAATATTAACCTTGTGTTTGGTGCATAGCCTTAGTTGCTTTTGCACCTTAATGCGCAACATAAGCAACTTTTTGCTTTGGGGTGGCGTCACGCTGTTCTATCGCATACGCATAATATCCCTCACGTGCATCCACATTCTGCTTCCAGCTGGTCACGCCCAGTTTCATCGAACTGCACGCTTCGCTGCAATGCTTCACCGTTGCTGTTCGGTGAAGCATCCTCGAAACTTGAAGGGGCTGTTTGTGCAGATGCATCGATACTACTGAATCGCACTGCGGAAAGGGTAGGGAAGCGTTTGCAATTTTGGAGCAATTCTTCAACCATGCAGGGCAGGATGGGGAAAGCGGAGCGCTTGGATAATTTGAACCTTAGGTTGATTTGAACATTTTTCTTCTGCATTGTAAGCCACGCTAATTAGAACTTACTGTAAAAACAAAAATGCGTTCAGTAGCATTTAACGCCGTCAGCCTACTCCAAAGTGTCCGAAAGAGCCATAAGTTGCTCCAAACACACTTCGAAATCGGAATTTTAATGCTCCAAAGCTGCTGAAATATAACATGGTGTCCATTTGAGCTAGTTAGTGCGAATCAAACACATTTAACCAGCGAAAAAGAATAAAACTTCTCTTTTGTGTTTGTGTATTTTTCGCTAGTTCAATATGTAAGATTTTGCTGTTCACGTGTCTGCTCTAAAGCTCTAAAGCATGTTCGCACCCCTGAATTATGTCGCACTTATGGCTGCTAGAAGTGTTGAATTATTAAGAATTAAT
The DNA here is from genome assembly GCF_055883805.1 of Amblyomma maculatum. NCBI lineage: Eukaryota > Metazoa > Arthropoda > Arachnida > Ixodida > Ixodidae > Amblyomma > Amblyomma maculatum. The sequence continues at coordinate 33,664,675 of NC_139347.1, read as the reverse complement.
CTCAAAGGTTTTACGGTTTCTGTTGAACTTCTTTCGTGCCTGCATAATGGTAAGGCAGCAGCGACAGATCCTAACTGACGCAAAACATCTGCGACTTGATAAGCTGTGACACCACCAGGTTTAACGTATTGGCCAGCTACGCTTTCCCTGAAGGATCAGGAGCAAATTCCAGGAGTCGTATACAATAGTTTAGTCACATCAGGTAGACGAAGGATGTTGCAGGTGAAAGCTGTATAAATCTGAACAACTATTTTCTCAATTCTTTAATTTAAGAGGAAAAAGTTCTGGAAGGTTCAACATTGTTAAGTCTTTTTGCATTAGGTACACTGCCCTATGCAGTCCACGCTTTGAATGTCACTAGCTGGACTGCTGCTACGCAAAAGGGACTCGATCCCCATCGTGCAAACCAACGAACTTTTGCATCGTTGAAGGTGTCTAACACTTTGTTGTTGTTTACTGCAGAATACCCGTTAATAATAATTTAAAAATAAAAAGCAAGTAGAATATCATCCCCACCGGCTGTCGTTCGCACTCGGTTCTGTTGTCGCATGCCAGTTTCGCTTCGAGAATTCTGTGTTGCCCCAATACTCGCTAACAGTAAACAACTTTGGCCCCTCTCTTCGCGCTACCTCCTTTCGCGGCCATTAGTCACTGGGTTTTTCTCACTTGCCAATAAAGGTCACCGCATAAACACATCGCCATGCGTGTTCACAGTTCATGAAGTCGCACACCCCGAAATATCAGTCGCGCGAGGCAGCCGAGAACGTTGCGCGGTTTGATGACGTCCATATATACCTCATGAATAACATGATCGCAGCAACTCTGCGATCTGCGATGAGGCGCTGATATGTGAGCCGCCACATGACGCAAAGGCGCATAGCCATGCAGATTGAAATAGTGCTACACATCTAAAAAAAGTGCAAACAGAAACTGAAGCAAACAGTGTTCGCGAGTGAGATGTCCTTACAAGCACCGTGGACCACCGATATGCATGCCCAGTACGGAGTTCTCGTGCATATGCAAATGCGTGGCATAGCTCCACAAGAAACTCCGCTGTGAAATCACTGGATGACTTCGACGCAACTTCTTTTTAGTAGTGCTTGTTTCCACTAGATGCACAATGAAAAGACGGTATACGAAGCGATGAACGCCTTCGTATCCGACACTGCGATAATAAATACAGCAGGGACGCGAGTCACCGATATGCTAGCACGGAGAGAGAATAGGGAGTGAAATGCGGGCAGGATCTATATCACGAAGTACTGGTATTGGTCAGTTAATTTGACAAATAAGATAGGAAAGAAAAGAACTATGTAGGTTCAACTATCCTTGAACTATGTTTCACGAGCGTTAGTCAATAGTCATCGGCCGAAGTCACAGTCGCTGCTGCCCTTACGATGTTAGCTCGTTTCCGTGCTTAATAAGCTTCTTGACAACGAGATGGAACCTGGCTTCTCGTTGTTCCCGTCACATTCTTTGATTCTCCTTCTTTGGTCTCCGGCTTGGGCCATGCTTGGCTCGCAATATGTGATAAATAAATAAAATAAATAAAACATTTAGTCACTTGTACCCGGATAGATACAAAGCAGAGTGCAGAAAATGTGACGGACCGTCGATCACAACTTCTGGGACTGCCTGGCGATGTTTTGGTTTATTTTAATGGGAAGGGGAGGGGTCTTGTGCACTGGACTAGTATTGCGTTTTGTATTCCCATCAGATTGAATCGCCTTTCAGGAAAACTGACAATTTCTTAACTTTTACATTTCCATGTTGTAATCAGCTTGTAATTAACAATCCGCATTCTTGGACTTCGTCGTGGTGGCTGTGAAGGTTCCTTCGGGCTCGAGAAAAACTCGCCGCCTATGGGTTTCAAACCCAAGATGCGACAACGCGATCCACTTCTCCTGGTGCTTTAAATCACTGCGCCATCCCGTTTTCGCCATCTCGCTAGCCGGTGGTCATGTACTAAGCTGCAAGAAGAGACGATCACTCCTCGCGTCGGTTTATTAGGGCTTGAAGCGAAATTTCGGAACGACGCTGAGCAGATAATGCTTACTGCTGGGCTATAAAAAAACAAAAACAATACAGTAAAGACAAAAGAAACTGTTAAACTTTCTATCCATATATAAGGCGCAGAAGCGAAAGTGCTAGCTTTCGCCGACCTACACCCCTTTCCCACCCTGACATCATAAGGGCCCCGTGAAGGCACTCTTGATTTAACTGATACCTAGAGAACACCCTCAGCACCTTCCATTCGCTAGTATACCTTACCATTCTCATTAATCTCAAAAGAACATACATACGACAAACATCGCAATACAGTTAAGGCTGATACGGCTATCACTCTAAGAAAAAAAAAAAGAGAGAGGAGAAAAGCTTGCAGATCCCCCAACAATCCCGCAGAGTCCGGCTGCCTGATGCACCGGCAGTGCGGTAGCCGCCGAGAAAATCGTGGTCCGCCCAGCCGCGGGGTTCCTCCACTCGAGCGGCTCGACGTGAGCTCCAGACGATCGTCGAACACACAGGATCATCTCCTTGACCCCTGCGAGTTGGATGCAAGTGTGAAGCTTTCCCGCCCTCTTAAGACACTCAGGTGAGCTGGAGCCGGCTGTACCTGCACGTACTCACCAGCCAGGAGCAGCAGAAGCACCGACCGTCGGGTTCCTCCTCCACCCTCAACTCCCCCTCTCTACCACACGCATGCATACCCGCACACGACTCACGGAGATCAAAGGCAAGAGCCGCCTCCTCAATTAGGCACCGTTTGCGCTCTTCATTAGAGCGTGCGGCCACGAAGAAGCGCCGGCGAAGCGAGGAGTGCGAGAGGGGTGAAGAGGGAAAAGGAATGACCGCGTTCGGCAGCTTCAATAGCCGCCGCCACTGCCATCTAAGAGCGAGTGGACATATGATCAGCACATGAGGCAACACAATGCAAAGGGGAATGGCTGCAAAGAACAACGCTGTCTTAAAGAGGATCAAAGCAGGAAGGGCGAGGCAGCGCCCAGCCGTGGGAAAGGTTCCTCTTTGCGGAGAAAGAAGTAATTGTCAACTGTGAGAAAGAAGGCGTTGAGTATGTGCGCTTATATAAATATTCTGGGCCCAGTATTCGCTTGCGATACTTTTGAAAGTAGTCTTTGTCAAAAATACATGAAGAAATGGATTCCTTCTAAGGAAAGCAAAGGAGGCTAGCTTTTGTTGGCCTTTGTGCCCATGACGTGGGAAATGGGCTCTTGAGCTCTAATCACCTCGCACCTTTTCTCCAACTTCCCCCTTCACACCTCCGCGCTAAAAGCGAACATTCACTCCTCATGACAAGTGGACAGAGTCATGTCTCCTTCATTTTCATGCCTAGCCTCTGCTGCATTGTCCACGGATCGGTTGGTAGCGCCAGCTGAAAAATCAGTCCAGCAAGCACTGTACACACTGACAACTATCTCCCCAAGGCAAGGGCTGAAAGAACCATATCCTTCCTTTTCCTGTCTGGGCTCTGCTGCACTGTAGGTGCGAGCTTATGAGAACTGGTCGAAGTCATTTGGCTGAAGGGTCTTTGGGACAGGAGGGTGATTTTACAGGGACAGGGCACCGAACACCTGCTCGTGGTGAGGACGTCGAGAAACACTCTGTCGCTATTATCTTCTGACCCTCAAGCAAGCGTCCTCAGCGTGAGCCAGGATACCGCGCAATTTCGAAGTCGTCAGTGTGCAGGACACTGCGGAAGAATCACCTGCACTCGTACCATACTCGTACCTCCATCCACTGCACTAGCATCGCCGAGGCCGAATGCTTGGCCATTACACTCGCAATTGCAAATATCAGTCAGTTGCAGACTCAGCGCACCACAATATGTACAGACTCCCAAACAGCATACAGATATCTACTGCGAGGAATCCTCCCACACTCATCTGCTAAAATATTATCTACTCTACCTACCCCTCCCAATCTCATCACCATCACATGGCTTCCTGGGCACGAGGACATGCTCGGAAATGAGCGCGCTCATGCGTTTGCCCGAGAACTAAGCTTCCGGGCGCCGGTGGATGTCCTCCCCAAACCTTCATTATACACCACCATCGAACCTCTTGACTACAATACAATTGTTCACTACTATCGTCGTTGCCGTGCCACGTACTCGCCACCACATCACACGCTTTCTCACATCAACAGCATGTACTGGCGACAACTCCAAACACATTCGTTTTCATCTCCTCAATTTGCCCACATATTTCACCCCACGGACTTCCCACCATACTGCACCACATGCAACGCCACCCCACCCACCCTCTACCATTACTTATGGGAATGCCCACATCCCATACGCGTTCCTCCTCCCCTTTCTTAGTAAGCCCTTCTCACCCAGTGCTCTTTGGGGCCTGTGAGGTACGAATAAATAAATAATCTTGTTATGAATGATAGCAACCTGAAGTGAAAGAAATTCAGGACAGCCATGGGCAACGGCTTCTGCCGTTGCGCAGCCAAGCCACAAAGCGAGACATTATCTTTTTTTTTTTTTTTTTTTAACAAAAGACAATAAACTTGTCTCAACTGAATCCTTTCCAGCTATTCTTTATCGCCAATTCAAAACGCTGTGCGCTCGTGGCAACTTGTACCATCCCACGCGCCAACTAGCTGACGCCGATAAAGAAACCGCCGCCAACGTATCGGCCTACCGCTGCAACGGAGCCATCTACTCACAGCCGCACCTAATTTCGTTCATGCATACCCCGGCTGAGAACTGCACAATCGTAGTGCGCGCATGCGCTAGTCACGTGTTTCTTTTCTTGTATTACGCACGCTTTCTTTGATGCCATGTAAAAAGGTGCACGTGACGCTTGCTCTAACGCAAAACATGGAATAGGATGTTTCCGAAGCTGCTCTGGAACATGGAAACGAAGGAAACAGCCGCAGCCGTCGGCATTCCACCACCTGGCCGTGACGAACACCGAGCCCTTCTTCGGAGCCCGTGCAGGCAGCGACGCAGCCCTGCAGTGACGGCGAGCCATAAGCGAAACTGAGGCAGTTGTTTCAATTAAATATGTTAAAAACTATATAGCGAGTATGTGCCTCCATCATGCCCAGTGTGGACACAGGAACCCTTTAAGTAACTCGAGTCATCACAGCTGGGATGCCCTGTAGATGGCGACAAACTGCGAACAATGGCTAAAAAGCGCGCTTCTCGCTCCAAATCCAGTCAACACCGAAGGTGTTGAATCGGCATCGAAACGTTGGTTATCTGATAAATCTTTGACTGAGTGCTCTAATTTTCCTCCTGATCAGGCATATCTCTCCCGAAATATTCACGCTGTAATCAGTGCAGATACTGTCCACTGTACGCAGGCAAGGAGTGGGTGTGTCGTCTCTGCGGAAAGCAGTTCGCGGGTGGCTGAACTTTCACACTCCAGAATAGACCTCTCTGACGTGTAAACAACGTGATCTCAAAAGACGCGTAGCTTTGCAGGCAAAATCATTCAGTTTCACTTCTCAACCGGTTTCGCAGTCTAGAATTGGTTATCTAGCGCGAGACCACCAGCTAGACTATGCAATAAACAAGATATAAACCAATTCTCACTATTTCACGGACCAGCGCAGCGTATTCATTGGCATAAATAAAGACGAAGGCACAAATTAAACCACTGCTCAACCACGGGTTTAAGCACAAGTTCGGCCACAGGCGTAACCACAGGCAAAAGAAGCTTTCGCTTCCATCTAGTTTTAACCAGAGCTAACCACACCTAATTTTCTTTTGTCTTTGTTCTGTGTGTGGCGCTGTTTGTATTCTAAAATACGTAGTGTAGCAAACAAAGTATGGTCAGTCGATGATGGGGAGGCGAAAACTACTACCCATGTTTAATCTGAAGCCCTCCGGGAGTAAAAATACGCCAGGAAAATGAATCGTCAGGCTCAATGTTTATCCTGGAAGCCAGCATAAACGAAACAAAAGCAAGGAAGAGAATTACCCAACAAAGCGTTGAGTAACGGCTCAGTAGTTTTTCTCTGCGCGGGCCTCAATTATCAACATGTTTTTCTTGCAGTGAACTTGCCGTGTTATCCTGATCCTTTGTTAAATTCGTCCACGTTGACTGTATACGAGTCACTGACCTGTTCCTGCACGAATACATCAACCGCTACCCTTCTTTTCCTCGTTTTCAGAACTGGTATCCCTGCTTGCTTCGTCAGCGTGCAATTTCTACCAGGTTTACTACCCGATAGGCCCCCTTACCTGCACCGTTAGGTCTATGAGTTATTGCGTTATCAACGGCACTCGTCCTCATTTCTGTAGAGTTAGTTAGGTAGGGATAACGGCGTCGCGCTGGTCGCGTCTTGCAATCGCGCGCGATGTCCGCCACCGCCATGCGTCACAGTCGTGCGATCGTGCCCGTTGCACCACGCTTGGAAAGGGGCTCGCCCCGACGCATCCTTCCGCAGAGGAAAAGCGAACGCGCGTCACGGGCGGAATCGGGCCGCCTATATGCATCGTGACCTTGCCTCAAAACAGCGCTCATCGGAGTCGACCTCTATCCCTTCTTTCATTCGTTTCTTTCTCTCTCGACCTGCTCTGCATCACTACGGAGCGTTCGGATTCTTTTTTTAAACAACAGGTCATATCCTACGACGCCGTCGCCGACAAGCTCGCTACTCCTTGCTCGACCATGACCCAGTGGCGCACTTCTTCCGACGGAGAAATGATTCACAACGAGTTACGTGAAAGCATCTGCAATCCCCTATTTTTATATAGCGACATCGTTGTCTTTTCTTCTTCTTTTTCTTTCTTTTTTTCTTTTTTGAAGAAGAAGACTGCTGTTATGAACATCCTGAAGAAATTTTAAGTGGGTCGTTCGAGCGCCGGCCCACATTGTCAGGTCACCAACTGCCGTTGATAATTTATTTCCTTTCTCTAGAAATTTGGTAGTTTGAATACCAATCGAGGTGTTTTGAAAAACTAAGGCGGCGTTGTTTTCCGTTGCTCCGCAATATCATCCTTATAAAATCGCGCTTGTTTTGTCCACAATAGAGGAAATTATGGAGAAAAAGCACTGCGCCAGCAATAGACTAAACTTTTCGCAACGAAACATAATGCACGTGTATTGGTTCTGACCAATGGCGAGGTCAGGTCATTTTTACTTGTTGGGCCCGCTCAGGTTTTCGAGGGAGAGAGTGAAAAGGGGAAAGATAACCGCGTCGCTGCCGCGAAGTCGAGCAATTTGCCGCGGGATTGCGGATGGTTTTATCCTGGTTAACCGCATCTCGCTTCGACCCTGATCATACGCAACGCCAGCGCTGTGCCCCACTAAGTCGGCAGCGTGGCTTACGCTCAACTAGTGCTCGAATAAGCAGTGCCGCCCTAACGTACAGCGAACTCTTCCCGCATTCAGAATCGCAAAGTGGATACTGAGGCCTGTGACTAAGTCATCCGGTCGAAAACCGCGTTGGGGCGAGCAGCGGTTCGATGTATGCGCTAGCTACGCAAGACGAGTATCAGTTTGTGCTGAGAACCACAAGAGCTTAGTTTGCTTATCTGTATACATGTCCCTCTGTTCGTCCTTCCGTGCCTGTCTTAAAATTGCTAGTTTCTTGTCATAGCGATGCTCTCAAATTCCTGTCGTCACTTTGATATTCGTGATACAACGTAGAGAATGCAAGCAGGTCATGCCCGCTGCGTTCGTGTGTATTGTGCGTGGGGTCGGTTGTTTTTTGCGGTGCCCGCAACACGAAGACATATGATATGCGCTCCACTCGCTTCCTTCGAAAGGTCATTAGCGCCATACAGGTCACTTTAAAGCACCGTTTACCGGAACGCGGAGACGTGCTGTTAAGGAGCGAGGTTTCCTGGCTTCTATATATTCCTTCGCGAATCTGATGCCAGCAGCAGTTGACGACTATTGTGTGGAATTGGGTGCACGATGACTTCATTGCCAGGTCGTAGATCTGAGCCTATAATTTCTGATCATGTCACTACTGTGAGGAAGCGTCACTACTTTGGAGCAACTGCCTGCGCAACATTTACACAATAATCTCAAACTCAAGATTAAGGGCCTGTTTTCCTCATGACGTCGTTTGATTTTATAACATTTAACCTCTGTACCAGATATATACTAATGATAGTGTTGTCCCTGTGTCACCGCTCATTCAATTAATTCCACAATGCAAACAAATGCAACCGCCCCCCCCCCCCCCCTTTTCTTCTGTCATTTTATTGGTGGTTATTTCATATCTTGAGAATTTAAGATTGTGAAATATTCGCGTGCAATTCGCTGCGAGCAAACCACTCCAGTTACTCGCATTGTTCTACCTCGTCCGTTTCTATCATTGCCCTTATATAGACTATGGAAGTGACATGCATTTAGACCCTGTTCTAAGATCTTATATATACACGACAATAATCACTAAGGTTGGAAATTACGAACAGCAAAGCCAGATAAAATATCCATCAATTCGATCCGCACCGCTGTCTTTGCTGGCCGGCATTCACAGTTGTACAGCTCGGAGATTATAGCGCTCCGCGGCATTAATGGCGCGAATCAAAGTTCGCTCCCCTTGCGAGCTGTAAGGGTCGCCGTTTATTGCACGGAGATCCACACGCAAACAATAAAAATAGCTCACAGTGCGTGCTTTCCTCATGGCTCGGCAATCCAATGCTAAGGCTGCAGAGAGCTGGTTGTTCCCAAGTTGGTGCCATATACATAACGCCATATATGCAGTCCCCTGAGGGCGCGTGGTATATAGTATGGCCATAAATGCCAGCCGACAAGAGCTGCGATATATAAAGACTTGGGGTGCTTTTTTTGGATGCAGGGTCATAACTGACGATAGATGATTTAACACCAGCAGGTGCCTTCTCAGTCAGCGCAAGTCATGCGAAGCATTTCATGCGTCTGAAAACTATAAGTCATGCGAGAAAATAACTCGTGTTAAGTCGATCGAACCACGGTCGTCATGCTAAAGCCGGTTGCAAGGAATTAATATACTCAAGATATAATAGACATAGCTCAAATTTTGTCAACTGATCGCAGGGAAATTTTACCACCAATACTTCATCAACCTAGCCTATCCATGCTTTCGCATTAATGAGAACCAAACTGGAGCCTCCTAATGCTAACGCACTGTTCTCGCGTATCGACGTTTAAGCGCCCCCGTAACTTTTTATTTCCTTTTACCGACTTGCGTCTCAGATAGCTCCTCCACCCTTCCATTCAACTCTAGGGTAGAGGACATTCAACGAATGGCCTCTATACCTTAAATGTTTTATTGATCTCCCTCGGTGTGGACTTCATCTTGACCTAACGTTGGGTGCTGAAACATGTCTAGCGTTCATTAGTGCTGATGGATATTTTAATTATAGTGCTCCTAAATAGACTCTTCCCGTAGCATGAAAGGCGTTTCAGCTAGCTAAGCCCCGGTGCGGTGGCTCAGTGGCCACAGGATGGCCACTAGAGGACGGTTCACGTGGTAAAAAGTGAACGGTCAGTGGGTGGACAGATGGCGGTCAAAAGGTGGTGATCCATTGTTTTGCTATGTTACACAGTGGTGAGACTTAGCTTTGCCTGGTTTCGGCAGAGGCTTCAGAATGACACCAGTCAAATCTTTACTGCAAACCTCGTAGCACTTTATGACATAAACACGAGTGAAAGGGACCGAAGGTACCTCTTCATTCTTCATAACGTGCCCCCCCCCCCCCCCCACACACACACAAAGTTCATTTCGAATATCCTAAAGTCCGGCCACGGTAGTAATTTCTTTTCAAGAAGTTTGACGTGCTAACCGATGTACGGCAGACAGACATTTATCATGATTTAAACTCTTTATACACGCGAATTTTCAAAACTCGTCTGAGACTCACCAGAGCATCTATGGATGTCCTGTAGCCTTGGTGGACAGAACCGTGACGGACAATTGGGGCTGAATATATAGGCCTTAAATACATTCCTGCATTAAAATTTGTCAAGCATACAAGTTAATGCAGTTTGTGTGTACAAACATTGCGAATTTTGTAATTAATGCTGGCAAATTCTGATCGATTATAAAATGTAAAGGAAAATAAATACTGAGCATCGTGGCACTAGTCAAAGGGCTGTTCACTCCTTCCATACATCCACAGCCATCCGTCCATTCATCCACCCTGGTGGCGCCCTTACACCAAAGCCCGAGGCCCATGGCTCTCGATCATGAAAGCTAAAAAGTAAAAAGTAAAAAAAAAAACCAAAAAAAAAACATAGATATAATCTGGACGCTTTGCAGTTTCACGGTGGAATTTTCCAGAAATGCAATATATAAAACGCTACTGTTTTTACAGCGTTAGATTTAGAACATTAGAACAAAATACAAAAATTCTCCAAGTAACTGTACTTACTGTGTATAAAACAGGGTCGACGTTCTTTCATGGACACATTGACACTAAAGGGAAATTAACTGACAAGAGTGTTCTGGTTTATCCTGCCACAGGAAACAGAGTAGCGCGATGGTCCGCCATCACGTTCGAAGCTCTACGGGAAGGCTCCCCTCGTGTGCCAGGAGCCTCTGTTAGGGCATCGCCAGTAGTGTTTGGTACCTTGCTAATTTCCTCATAGTCCGCGTTAAAATTATTCAGAAACAACCCAATTTTCATCTTTAAATCCACAGCCACTCCTGTAACTGTGTAGCACTCTTTTGAAGAAAAACGCTACATCGAAAACTCTGATTGCAGTAGCCTGCAAATTTCTACTCCAGTCAAGGTGCAAGCCGTCGACTGTCGCGGTGCGTACCGGTACCGTCGTCGCCTCCGGTAACTCTCATATATGTGCAGCTGTGTCCATGGTACCCTGATAACAGTAAGACAGCACACAAATACAAAAATAGCAAAGCGTTTACCGTCACTGCAACCGCGTACCGTAAACCTCTGGTAGTGACAGCAGCGACAGCGCCGGTACCGGAGCGCACGGGCGGATGGCACCAGATGTCCGCATATAGTGAAATCTCGTTGCGCACCAGGGAGACGTGCACATGCGAAGCAGCAGCACCGCATCTGTTGAGTCGGCTGCGCCTCATTAAAATAAGAACGTTGGTGAGCGGCGCAGGAAAAAGTGCAACTTAGCTCCCTGTGAGCGACACTAAATTTCATAACCAACTAGTGCCTTCTGTCGGTGGCGAGGAACAACGCGTAACTCAGAATATTTTCATTTACAAATGTGAAAACGAAAAAAGAAAATATAGAGTATGATAAGATGGCGTACGAAGTACGCAGTTAGCCCCAGGCATAGAATAATGCTGTAAAATTATTACCTACCTTACCTAATATTTAAGTGCCGCGCTCAAACGTTAAGCTAATGTTATAAATAAACAAAAACGTCATGTTTTATGAAAAAAAAAATATTAGTTTAACTTTCAATATATGCAGTATTATATGGCCGACCTTAAAATGTCGTTTTAATGTTGTTAATTAACAAATAATATTTGTAAGTTGTAGTATAAACAATAAATTACCGTTCCATATAACATTTTTCCAAGATACACTCTTCTAAACATCTTCATAATACATCAATTATAATTATAGAACTCCATTACAAATATATTTCAACCATTGGGTCTCAGAACATTTCCCCGTGTTTTTAGAGTAAAGTCTGTGTTCACCTAGCGGTATTTTTCAATTAAATATTTTGTAATAGATTGTTCCTGTCATTGGTTACATGCACATCCCCCTTACTTTGTTATAAATATTCGCTATCCATTCGCCACTGCTGCTCATCGCACTCCCCTTGACGGGCATGTGAGCGTGATTAATGGTATTCGTTCAGAGGTGAGCGTATGAGACGCATTTTGTGCTGTATTGTGGAGCTGAGCAAGAGCCGTCCTCGTTGTTGGCCCTGGCAAAATGCTTAGTGAACCTTCACACCAAACTGGTCTGCATGCCAATTTAGAGACGATTTACCGTTTTCAATAATATTGCATTTATATTGTCTAATCGCTTAATTAATTTTAAAGAAAGGCTGTTTCAAGGCTGCTCTGTAAGAGGAGCATAGAAAGGAAGGACATGAAGAACATTGGATTAATGTTCGACCGGAACGAAAATGTAACATTATTGTAATGTTTCGATGATATCAGGGATGTTTACAATGATTCTCTACTCTTATTATGTGCTGCAGAATCGTACTTATATAACGCGTTCCACGCTTGATACGACTAGTTCTGACAGTTGCAAGCACTCAAAGTTCCCGCGGTAATTTCTCCGCGCGACATCTGGTGATGATCGCAAAGACTATTGTCTAGGTTTTCTGTGGCCGGGATGAAAGCTGGATAGACTGTCAATTTGCTTTCTAATAACCTGCTCGAAAAGTTCGCTGTCATTCAAGCGAGCCGGCCTGGATACCTTTCAGTAACCTGCGAAACTGTTCGATCAATACACACGCTTGACGATAATGAATGCGCCGGAGGGGCAAAATGATATTGCGTACGAAAAGGCGAAAGGCCGAAAGCTTGGCAAACGCTCAAGGCTCTACCTTAGTACTCACGCGAACTTGATTCCGTATGCTCCAAGAGCAATTCATTCGTTCATTCATTCATAAATCTTTATTCACAAGGGTGACCTTTGGCACGAGGGGAAGTGCGTGGGTTAGGTGAGGGTGAGGTGTGGCATTCATTCATTCATTCATTCATAAACCTTTACTTTATTCATGAGGATGACCTGAGGTGTGGCAAGCAAGCAACCAAACAGTTTTTGTTTCTTTCCGCTAGATGACGCTACGTTTCCACTTTCACAACTTTCGCCGCACACGAACTAACACGAGCGCGAATATTTGACTTTGTGACGTCTCGCAACGTCGCTATGACAGGCGGCCCATTATTTGAAGAAAAATTCATTACTCCATAATTTTGTGCCTAACTGTAACAGTCTTGTTCAAAAGAAAACATCAAGAAATGACGTGAACAACTTAAAAAATAATAATACCACCTCCAACGTGCTCAAACGAAGCAGAGTTGTTCGATACAATGCACGCTGTTCGAATTCTGGCGCCATGCGTCTTTTTGTTTGGTTTGGTTTGGTTGGGCTTAGATTTAGCCATAGGCAGGCGTAGGTTTGCTGTGATTAAATTGCCGACATTATAGTGCCGAGATCCCCGTCCATTAAATTGCCGACACTATAGTGCCGAGATCCCCGTCCACGTGGACGGGGATCTCGCAATTTAATCACAGCAAACCTACGCCTGCCTATGGCTAAATCTAAGTCCAATCGCCACTCTAGTGTCGGCAATTTAATCACAGCAAACCTACGCCTGCCTATGGCTAAATCTAAGCCCAACCAAACCAAACTACAAGAGGAAACACGTGATGCTGTATCTGCGTCAAAGGCCAAGATGTGGTACACCATATGTGGTACCATGGCTAAGCTATATAGCCATACTGTGACCTCTGGTTCGTTCAAGACCAAGCGGTCTGCCAGGTTGGCCTCGGCTGATGCATGGCGTAGGGAAGCTTGTGCTTCAAAATAGTTATGATAGCCGGAACACCGGCGAAGAAAACGTAGTGGCCCTTCTGTAAACATCTGTACTTGCCCCACAATCTTAGAAATATTGGGCTTTCGGCACCCCCAAAATTTGTCACTCTTTATAGGGTCAGGTAGGGTAACGAACCTATCTGGAAATCAAAATGACGGCTGTCAGAGACGACGTGCCACGAGGTACGTTGATTCCGCGGAAGGTATAGTGTATAAAACGCCTTTACCCCTCAGTCGCTATTGGGTTTGGCAGTGCGGACAAAGTGTGAATGTGCGACTGCTTGAGCATGCGAACAACGTCCGTCAGAAGCGTGAAACACGTGAGATTCATTGGCGCGATTGTTACCTCCAGATTTCGATATAGGTGCAAATGTCGACAGCCAACCTGCGAAAATCACGCCGGAGATATTGGAGGCATTGGAATTATAAAGCATAGGCAGTGACTGTGTCTGCAAGCAATCAGTAAGCTTGTCGCGAAATAAGGCGAGGTATCTGTGCCACGTGACATGTATTTAGCTTTGCGCTGCTAGCCATTTGTGTCCCACTCTATGTCCGTTTTAAAAAGTGATTAGTCAACAACAGTTACAAGGGTATAGTCACAAAAGCCAATGCGAGTTTAAGCTTATTCTCCGCAATATTATAACATGTGGAATTAAGCAAGACCAGCTACCCCAAAACCATCCCACGGTGAAGTACTATGAGGATATGACTGCGCTGATATGGTCAGATCTATCTACGTGGCTATAAATGCAATCAGCAACTCTATCTTAATGGAGTCTCCGATTCATGAGCTCGAAAATTACCATGTCTAACATTACAAGGATACCCGCTGTATGCTCGCAGTTGTGTTGCATGACAAAGGTTCTGAACACGAAACCTGTGCGCTAAACGTTTCTGGTCGACTATTTGTTTTGTAAAAAAAACGACTCTAAATGGCGTCTTGTGCATGCAGTTCTTCAATTCCTCCGGCAATGATCTCGCAAGAGGTAGCTTGTTCTTTCCTTTACGGCACTCGTGCAGTATTCATGCGTACTTAGGCACTCGCGCGGTACTGGCTGGGACGAGTGTGGCAAGAGTGCACGACCACAGAATCGCATGGTGTAGCACAGAGTGATATCGTCATGCAACACGCACTAACGTACGACGCACCTGAATTTATAGATACAATTGCGAAGAACGTTCGTTTATCGAAGAACGAAATTTAAGAGACGAATCACCTCTGGGTGCTGGCGCACTTTACCCGGCTATTCAAACTTGTCGCAAGTTGCGATGGGCTACATTCCGCATGCACCGGCAGAATATATACAACTCTATTATTACGTATACACAGCAAAAATGCACATGGATTCGTCAAATGAGGCAGGGTTAGTGAAATTCCAGGTGTTCCTCAACCTATATACTTTAGTTAATGCAGAGGGAGACAGAAGTACATCTGACGAATATCCTTTCAGTTCTGACCACTTATCTCTCAATCTTCAAATGAAAAAAAAGAAAAGAATGGGTTTCTTCCGATTTCGGTGATTTCGAACCTTAATTGCACCCCCAGGAAAATACAATTCGCCATCACGCATAGCCGAAACACCACATTATGAAACTAGTGTGTTGTATTTATTTCACAGCGGCGCTGTAAGCAAAATGTTCATTGTTTTAAGAGTCCCTGCGCATTGTGTGTGGGTGTGTGGGTAAGTTTTAAAAGGGAGATGCTAAAGCACGGCCACTGATCGAGTGTTTCAAAGAGATTATTGGTTAAGTTCCGTCTATAAAGTTTCTCAATATTTCCTTGAGGAAAATCTGGCAGCACTGCACTGCATCCACTCCGAAGAGGAGTAGGAATGCGGGGACTATAGGTTTTGAAGTTTCTCCTTGGTACCATTGGTCATAAATCGTGGATTCAGCTTAACAACACAACCTTTCTCGAGGCGAGCCTAAAAGAAATGCCGGGATAGCTTTCATACGGACCTGGCATTGGCATTAAAATTTATGGAAGAAGTGAGAAACACACAACGGAGATAATTTCATATGTGCAAAATAGATGTGCATAATATAGACTCATCAGCGCGGAGTTACCGATTCTGAGTTGGAATCCATGTTAATATCAAAACAATCGACAAGCCCAATAGCAAGCGTCATCTTCCAAGCACAAATTTACAAAGACAGTGACATCCTCCCTCTATGAGCTTGCGCTGATATCTTCCGGACGATGCTGCTTCCCACTACTCGAAAGATGTCTGTGGTGTTTGGACGTGTTGTGGTTTGCGACTAGTCCGATGAGATGCGGAAGAGCGTTGGGCACTTTACCGCACCAGTGGCATCTATTAGGGCACAAGCTAGGAAAAAAAAAACCTTTATGAGTACAGATTGAAATATGAGAGTACCTTTAATCGTAAGCTGCATTTTTCTCTAGTGAGGCTTTTATCAGATGGGGGAGTAAATCACTATATGCTTAGTCTGAGGGTTTCATGGGCTGTCTCCATAGTTTGGGGAGATGGCTGTGGGTGTGTCACCTTTCTGGAGTGTTTTAATAAGGACACTGCAGCAGCTCTGTTTTCGCTGTGGAAAAAGCTTCAGGTACTGAAGGAAATAATTGGCTTGACATTAATGTGTCTGATGAAGAATACAGCTGCAAATCTGCTAACGTGGCAGGATCTGTGAAATCGTTGTTGTTGAGCTATTCATGTTATATTTATTTGTGATATAGGTGGTCGTAAATATACACTCACAAAGTTTAGGTATTTTCATCACTATCTTTCGTTAATAGTTGTTGAGTTTGTTCTAAAACGCACCGACAAATGTTCACTGTTCCGTAGGATATACTCCCAACAGGCTTTCTGTATCAACGTGGTGTTTTAAAGATGGCATGAGGTTTCCTTGGAGTCCGACATGTTGTCACGCACTGCATTTGTTCAGCAATGCTGTCATTCAAACCGGACAACCTAGACAGCTTTACACGAAAACGTCCCCCCAAACAGCATGAAACGAACGAAACCTGCCAACTGCGGGGCTCGCAAGCACCCCCCCCCCCCCCCTTCAATATAACAATACTATAATAATAATATAACAATAATAATATAACAAATATAACAATAAAGCGACTGTGCACCAGAATTATATTTTACTGAGTATGGCGTTGGTGCGATCATTTGGCTTTCACTCAAGCTATAGCTTTTCGATGTGTGCATCACAACCGATAGACACAACGGTGTGGTGTGGATGTATAGCCAATAAATGAGTTAAGCTTGCGTTGCTTACCTCAGGTGCAAAACATTAGCCCGAGCTCAGTTCACGCAGTCTCCTTTACGACCTCATTATCACATGCAGCAATGGTCACCACAAGTGACGTGCTTGTTTAATTGTACAAGATCGCGAGCTATGGCATCAACCGCTAGTAAGCATAGCCTCCGAGATATACGAGTGTCTTGGAGGCTACGACGGGGCTTGCAAAAGTGTTCCTGTCACAGCGATACTTCATTAGTACCTTTTCGCGAAAATGTTTTCAAATGCGAGGTATTTCCACCCCGCTCGATAGTGCGTTCCGTCGCCTCTTGCAACCTGTATAAAGAAGTAAACAGCACGCCACGCAGATTCGCATGAAGTGATCGGCACTGCTCAATCGCTACTGATAACTGCGAGAAGGCATGCACTGTACATTTCACCCGTAAATAGTAACTATGTATTCAGTTACTGTTATGTTAAAGACAGCAACGAATGTAGCACTGGTCGTTCTGCATATCAAGTGGACGTAATTCGAGGAAGACCAGGCCTGACCGACCAGGATATTAATGGCATTAATAAATGCGTAAAAAGCATCTTTTTGATTATTCCGATTTTGGAGGGTAGCCATTTATAAGGTTCTATTTTCAATTCAGGTGAGTCCACGGGATCTCTAGAAAGTACACTGATGAATACTGCAGTCTCCATGAATCACTGCATGCATCCCTTTCCCCTCTTCCTTCCACACACAGAAAAAAAAAAAAAAGAAATTAAGATTTTTCTGCTTTCCGTCAACGAGCACAAGTTCCCGGTGGCATGCGTACAATACCTTGCAGCAAATGAAGAGCGTCACAGTCCTGTATGTACATATCGAAGTCACAGTTTCGTAGACCCTTCAAGACGGAAGATTATGACGTCACAGTTTCGTAGACTCTTCAAGATTGTGACTCTTCAAGATTCTTGTATTACCAAGTTTCATCGTGGCCTAATGATCGGCACATTTGAAATCTTTTCAACATTGTGCCGACACCCAAAAGGCGCACGGAAGGCGCCAAACAAGTTTTATTTCTAGTCAGGCTGTACCAAAAATAATTAAAGCACTACGGAGAAGGTGCTGAAAGTTACACTGAAGGAGATGCAACATAGAATTGCCAAGTCCTTACAAGGAAGCAGCTCCTGACGGTCCTTACGTGGACACGGTTTCACATTAGCGTGGTATGGCCAGCACACCACCCGTTTACATGCCGAGCGCGAAAGCATTTGCCTAAACCTGTCCCACCGGATTCGTGCCATGCAGAGTAAAGTACAAAGCGATGATTAAGTGCCAGAACACTTTATTTAGACGTAATACCCTATACTCGAATGACAGTTGCATTACGAGTTGCCCTCTTTAATGGACACACACACACACGACACGAGAGTGAAAGCGAAATGTGAAAATGAAAAATAATAAAGAAATCAGTGAAGGCGAGTAGCTTTCAACAGGTGCGACGACAGCCAAAATATGCTAGGAAACACCCGTCGATACTATAGATGAGAAAACTTCAAACACCCGGCGTCGGAATGAGCGACCAGACATCACAGGTAGAGGGCAAGGGCGAAAGGCAAACAGTTTGTGCACACACGCACTACGCGCTGGGCACGCAATGTCCAATGGTGCGTAAAGATCACAGTCGGCGTCCGATGTTCCGTTGTACCATATAAATATGTGCAGCACTCGAGACCGCGCGGTGATGACCGTTGTCCGCCCGGAACCGATGAGCCACAGGACCTGCAATCATGACAAAATAACGGAAGTTAAGCATCATGCAGAAGCCAAAACCAGATTGACGAGTAAACATTTCGAAAGTCTAACGCAATATTTGGGTGCGAAAAGCCAGAAATATGAGAAAAGGTGTGAAGAAGTATCTCTTAATATGGCTTCACCCTCACGGAGAAGGCGGGGGAGATCGCCACGATGCCCTTGTCTTTCGCAAAAGCGGAAGGCAAATGCGAGCCAGCTTTGTTTAAGAATTAATGAACGCCATACCTAATTGGAGGGGAAACGTGGCCGAGTCGACCTTCGACGGCTGTTCCATTGACTCTGACGGCAACTGCGGGATATTACGACGACCAAAACCGAACTAACTCATTTTTAGCCTACACAAGACGACGGGTGCTGGCGCGAAAGACTAAACCAGCAACTTTGGGTTGAAAACAGCACCGAGCATCATGAAGGTAGGTGT
Source organism: Amblyomma maculatum (assembly GCF_055883805.1). Lineage (NCBI taxonomy): Eukaryota > Metazoa > Arthropoda > Arachnida > Ixodida > Ixodidae > Amblyomma > Amblyomma maculatum. Next base: position 33,645,778 of record NC_139347.1, on the reverse strand, counting down.
GCCGTGCAAACAAGCGAGGTTTATTTTTGCGCCCATATCTGTCAGAGCTTTCACACAGACGAATCGTATTTCAGGAGCCAAAACACTGGCTCAAACACATACAAGCTAAGTTATAATGGCCAAATTAATAAACGGGGCCGCGGAAAACAACCAAATGAGCAGGCGCCAGCCAGCGACGCAATACCCTGACACAGGGTAATCAAGCGCCCAACCCAACAAACACAAAGAGGTGGGTGAGCCAAAAACGTGGACCGCTGCCAGGCCAAAGGCACCATCGGAGACTGGAAGTCTTGGCGGGCGTCCGCAGAGCGGACGGGGAAATGAGCGTCGATAACGCAGCTCCCCCTCGCCATGTGGGTCTAGCCCCAAAGCGATAAAACACAGGGGTGGGAATGAACTCGCGCCACCACAGCCTCATGCGTACGGTGCGCAGCTGGCGATGCCGTTGGGAACACGTCTGAGCAAGCCATGAGCGAGGCGGGTCTTCCCTGTTGAAAACTGGCCTTGCACCGCCGCAGCAATGCCCGCTTTACACCTGGCCCAAATCTCGCCGTCTCTGCTTTTGTTCGTCTCGTCCGCGTCTTTTTCCGCTTCTGCGGCCCTGCCAGCAGCGATCGACCTGGGTGTGCGGCTGACCGGACTGGTTCTAACAGGACGCAGCGCACGATTATATAATAAGAAAGAGGACAACAACATTGCATCAACGTCGGGCTGCGAACGGGGAGGGGACAACGGCCTCAATGCAATGCCGAGGTCCCCGCCGGCGAGTTTCGAAATTATCGCCAGGTGCTAATATTCGGCCCATGCGAAGACAGACTCCGCTGGAACATCTAGGCAGCGCTTGAGAGAGACTTCCTGTTAGTTGGATTGTCCTTTGGTATAATCGGAAAAGGGATTTTACACAAACTGCGCGTAACCGCTTAAGGAGCGCTGGCACTCATTTTTGAAAGCGAAGTATCTGATGTTCCAGTCATAATTCCGCAAAGCTTCATCTTGGACTAACCTGACGTCGGCTACGACGGCTACCAGGCAGCATTCTATAACGGGGATAACAACAGAGACAAGTGAAAACAATCGACTTAGCTAACATGTTCCTACATCGTCAAATACATTATTTTTCAGCTCTAGGCACTTTCTGCCCCAACAAGACTGCCTTTAGCACCCAAAGACGCGATTGCGCAAGCGACTTCTTGTTGCCAACCGTTGAAACGCTGACCACGCCTCAGCAAAACCAAAACAAAGGCGCGTTGGTGTGCGCCCTAGCAACACATATTACAAATCGACCACCACTGATGCATTACACTGACAAATGAATGAACATAACGGCTAAGCGGCTGCATTTCTGAGCCATGCGTCACTCCCAGGCTAAGATCGATAAGCACAGGTGTTTGACGGCTCCGATGCTCACGCCCGGCGGTCGGTATAACTGCGTTGTAGGCCGCTCAAGGACATCGAAGCTGGGCGCCGAACATGGCGTCAGCGACAATGTTGGCAGTCAACAGGTTCGACGCTCATGCCAATATCAAGCTTTTTCAGCAAAGTCTCTGTCATTTACAACTGCGATCAAAACATTCCCTTCGCAACTAACGCATTCTGCTGACAACGAACTGAGGGGGTGTGAAATTGCATTCTCACCAGACTTCAATGCCTGCTACCGCCAGAGTTCTTGCGGTTCCTCTCGGTGTTGACCATTTTCGTGACTAGTTTTCGGACGTGTCCGCTGGGGTCATGGTGGTTGGTGTGCTCGGACGCTTCCCTCTTCGACCTCTGTTTACCGCTGTGGCCCGCATACAGGAACTTGTCGTACTCGAAGTTGTAGTGCTCGTATTCGTCAAAGTGGCTCTCAGACATGTTGAAGGAAAGATCTGCAGCAGTGACTCGACAGAGAAAAAAGCGAAGTACGCTTGTAGTACCAAGTAGGTAACAGACGTTGCCGACTCGCAGTCGCCTCCCTTCTAGGAGTAGCTCCAATGCATGCGGGAGGCCTGCGGCGCCGCGTTTATGTTGCCGTCCCGGCGGTGACGTCACAGCCCCAGACACAACAAGACACAAAACGCAAAATGGGAGCAGACGCACCGCTCGCCCTCTGGCGTCAGCGCTGATAAACTTCCTCGCCGCCTAGTCGTCGTGGCTTGCCCGGGCTCGCCCTCCCAACACGCCGCATCACGTCGTTGCCGACGTCAGTTCTTTTTGCGCTTTTGCTCGATTTTTCCCTCTTAGTTTTGTACACCGTACACGCCTCAGATAGCGTATGTTTTGCGCCAGCGTAACAGTATGCTGCAAAACGGAAAATTCGAGAGCAGTGGAGTTCACCGACGGCCTGGTACAAGGAGAGAAGGAGCATATGCCTGCTCGCGCCTTCCACTAGCGTGCATGGCGTTTCTGGAAGTTTCGCGCGCGCGATCGTCGAATCAATAAACAAAAACAAACAGTGACTCATAGCCGGTAACCTTGGATGATGGAAGGGCGTTCGCCCGCTCCAGTAACGCAAGCACAGTTAGGCTCAGGGTAATGCGAAGGGGGTGTACGTGGAGGTGATCAGGAATTCACCTTGAGTGTCGACCTCGTCAGTTCAGCTACGCTTGCAGGGGGCTTTTTCGACTGAGGAATGAAAACAAATGAAACTGTCTCGACCGCTGGAGATTTCTGGATTCATGTCGTCGCACGGGGCTGGATGACTCAAGGAAATTGTTTCGTTTTTGCTGATGGAAGAAGGAAATGGCGCTTTTCGTTTATGCTGCAATAACGTTGAAAGCATTCCCTTCGAAATCGGGGACTGAAAGCACCAAGTTTACCAAGTTTATTCACCAATAGGCGCGGTAGCCCTTGTAATTCGAAATTGGAATTGCATCATTGTTTCGGAGTCCGGGGCCACTTGGCAGGCTTTTATTAAAGCGCGCGCTGCATTGTCCAATAAGAGAGAGAGAGAAAAAAATGTACGTGCATCTATTCTAGATTCAATTCTATTAACGGAAAGAGCGCACATTGCCGTGCGATCTTGGGTAAAGTTTTACGGCCTTGCTATTCATGGTTGAACTAAAGAAAATAATAATAAATGCGAGGACTTTGCCAACCGTTGCTCCTAGTTCTTAAATATATTTTATTCTTATATATGGTTCAACTAAAGAAAATAATAATAAATGCGAGGACTTTGCCAACCGTTGGTCCTAGTTCTTAAATATATTTTTCGGTCTCACGCCACAGATATAGTTTTCAATTTTCACGTTGTACGCTAGCAACCATGCTGCACTTTTGACTTTACTTATTGATTCCAGTGTTTGTTGCGCTGCATTAAGGCCGTGATAGATAGCCATCTAAGGAAGTGCTCAGCAAACACCAAGGCATTCAACGAATTGGACAACAGGCTTAAAAAAATATAAATATGTCAGATACATGTACCAATAGGTTCCTAATGAAGATTACAGGAACTTGTGATATAGCATTAGCAAATGGGCTAAACGGGTACATAAGCATTTGTTTTTTTCCTCTGAGGAAACGATTTGACATCCGGACGAAGACCCCAGAAAGGTTCTATATAAAGGAAGCGAAGTCCGCACGGCTGAGAAACGCGGCCGCTTCTCTATGATCGCTGAAGACCAATAACAACAGTGTTTTACCTTGGAGCACGGCCAGATTTTTCTCAACGCTTCCAGCTGCCTCTGCCCGCGAAAGAGAAATAAAACAACCTCGCACGTCTGCTATAGCGAGAGGCAGAGGCCGCGTGTGGCGCGTCTTGGAAAATCCCCAACACATGCGGCGCAGTTTCGTCGATGTCAGCCTGGCCGAAGAGATGTACTGCTGAAAGAACTGCTCGTTGTCTTTCCCGGAAGAGGGGGCGTGTCTCCAACTTTAGCTAGGCGTTTCGACGGGGGCGTCTCACGTGGCTGCCTTCCCGAACTCCTGTCCCTGTACATAACTGCCATTGGCGGTAGTTGTGTCTTTGCTATCATGAGCAATTTCATTTTGTCTATACTCGAGTGTTTTCTCTATTGTTCCTACAGGCTCTATCTCTGCGCCTCACTTCTTCTTTTTCAAGTTTGTTATCGCATCGTTGGCTTCACGAGTCGTAGGGCCGAAGTGTAAATGCAGTTTCCTTTGTTGTGAGCGCTCGCTTGTTATTGTTCTCATTGTAAGCGTCACCAAACGAAGATGAAAGCAGTAAAACGAAAATAAAATGATCAGGGCCGGCTGCTCTTGTTTGCATGTTTAAAGCACGGATGAGTCATTTTACACTGAGCGACTAAGCCAAGCTGGTTGCTATACTGGAGATAAATTGAACGCCTTTGCAAATGTTATTTTCTATGCCCTTGGTCGCTCCTTGTTTACACGAAACCGCGCTTAAGACGATGACTCACGACGTGGTGTTGCGCGAAACGACGCCACTTGTCTTAATAGCCGTCGTAGGATGCGGCCTTTCTGGAACCATATGAAGCAATTATTGCAGAAGGAATTGGGCGAAGGAAGAAGTAGCTTGCTCTCCACGGCGTGTAGCCGGTGCGTGGTTTGTATAGTGCCGCTGGTGATTTTGTAGCCAGTATTGACGACGGCATTCTTTAATATTCCTAACCGCGGTTGCACTCACGGCCAATTCTGAGACTGGTCGGTTGAAGGGAAGAGCGGGAAGTGTTACTGTGATGGTTATTTATAGACAATGAGTTTGCTGTTTTGAAGAATTAAAATAATAAGGACACTAAGCATTCGTGCAGATTTTTCGTATGCTCTTCCCCGATGAGTGCGGAGGAAAAAGGCTAGGGGCGAGATCTAGAAAACGTATAACTTGTAAGTATTGTGCAAGGCGAACCACCACCGTTCAGCTTTTACAGTTTCCCTTTCCCGCGAACCCACAACACCAGGAATAGCGTACAACGCGGCCCCAAAAACGGCTCCGTGTCGCTCTTGGCCAGTTTGCGCTAGCACGTATGCGAGGTCGCCGATAACGACCCATTTCGACACTATAGAGGAGAGAGGCAGCCATGTTTTTAGAATCTACCGTAAGACGTTTACAAAACGACTTCAGGACAGAACTTAACATACGAAAACATATTTCGCGAGTTAGCGTGCAGAAATCAGATGTGACTGCATCATATCGGGGCTGCAAGCGCGGCGTTTTTCAGTTCCGGCGACGTGAAGGAGCGGCCTTCTGGAACTCTCTCTGGCTTCCTCGTGCGCTGCTCCGACTGCGGCGGGTGCGCGTGACGTGACGTGACCTGATAATGCGGGGCGCACTTCGAAACGTCCGGCGAGCTGCTGCGAAAACACTCCCCTGATATTTTATTTCCTGCTATACTCGTTCCATGCGTTCCGGACGAAGCGACCGCCTAATATGTTTGCCGTCTATCTTGAGAAAGCTGCGAAGGAATCTAGTAAAATGCCGTTAAATAAATGAACCGATTTTCTCGTCCAGGACCGTTAAAACGATGAAGATTGTTTTAGCAGTTTGTTATAAAGCAGCGAAACAGTAATGATTCAACCGCGCATTTATGCTAAACTTCCCGATTCTGTACATCCTCCGCTCTTTTAATGGTCCACCTTCAACTTGTACATATGACATCTCGCATATGTCGTGCTAGGAATAGGGGCTATGTTTTCATCGTGTAGAAATTGGTGCATTGCAGAGCTTATATTTATGTAACACATAATTTTGAGAAACTCCCCAATCCGCCTTTGTCTTCGCATAGATTGATCCTTCATGGTCTTTAACTGTGTCAAATACGAATACACGTAATAGTGTGTTTTTGCTGTCAATGAATGCAAAAATTTCCAATACCCCCCCCCCCCCCCTTTCTTTTTTTTGTAAGCTGTAGATTGCAAATTCAAGTCAACGTAACCTAGTGTGCAAGTGCTCACCTTTGTCTCTACGAATAGCGAAGTTCCGTGCGAACCATTTTTCATGTTTTGAATTGCCTCCGTTTCTTTCGGTTTTTGGCTTTCCTTTAAACCCACAAAAGCGGATCATATGCAAACTGTCTAAGCAAACAGCCTGACGGCGAATAACGAAGCTGTTAAATATTTGTACTAAGAGTAAAACAGGTCGGAAGTGTGCAAAATCCTCCCAGCTGGGCCCATTTCTCCTGCGAAAGCTCCGCCTATAAAAAAATATGAAAGAAATTACGGCTTCAAAAGGAAAACAGACATATATTTTCAATTGGCTCTGTATTCGGTGACAGCGACTCTACTACGGCGTCTCTCCTAGCCTAATTAAGTCACTTTGGGACGTTAAACCAACACCCGTCAAGGGGTTTTGGTTAAACCCCACAAACCAAACCAGCCAATTAACTTGACGTATTCGCAGAGAAAGCGGAATGTTTCGCAATGCATGTCGCTCAAGAAAAAATAAAATTACAGCAGCTCAGATAGTGATTCCCGACTCTAGCCAGTGAAGATCTTTCATGATTCTCCACACAAATCATGTTATATGTCACTGCCGCAACAATGGAAGAAGCAAGTGAGAGACAAATAGTATCGTTTGTCTCTCCATACGCATTTGCTTTTTTCTCTGTTTTGTGTTTTGCGTCTGCATTTCTCGGCTGTGACTCTCGGAAGCGTAGCTCCGCCATATGGCGAGACATTGGAATGAGCACGACAAATATTGGCATCGGGTCCTGAAGGAAGAGGAAGCGACGGCCGGCCCTGTTATTTGAGTAATTATAAGGAAGTGGCAGAGGCTCACAGAATGCGTGGACGGCAGAATAACGAACGCGGAACGAGCCAAAGCAGCGTGATCAGTAAACTATGTAAATGGCAGCCAACCGACGTCACTACACGTGTAGTTAAGGGAGGTGCGGAAGGAAAAGACGAAAAATAAAGAGTTGGGGAGGAAATTTGTCATCGCCTTCTACATATGAAAAATAATGCTGTGGTTATTTCATCGGGCCTGTGAAGCTTGTAAGCTTAACAGCCAGTGAAGACTGGCTATTTTCGATAAGCATTACAAATTACCATTTCGACAAACGTGCTTCAAGTGTCCAGGCGTGACATATCACGAGATGTCGGGCTGTGTTTTGTTTTGCACGCGTTTGTTACTGGTCAGGAATTTAATAGCAAAATACCTAGAGTATATGGCGGTATTACTGCCATATGAATTTCGCCAAGATTTTGCTTTAATCCAGCTCTAGAGGAACCCACAGAGCTTTGCAGACAGAGAAAGAAGATAACTTATTGGTGGTCAAACTAAGGATAAAAACTCAAAAATTCACGAGCAGAAAACCAGTGGATTTTATTTGAAGACGAATATAACGCTGCGCAGAACCTCCTTCAATAAATAAGAGACGTTTGTGGCGAACAGTTTTGTGTAATGCGCACCACCTCCAAAGGAAAATAGGAGCGAAGGGGCTGCTATTCAGCGGCTCCAGAGCCCCAGATATAGATAAAACCGCGTCTTGTGTGCAAGCATGGATGACGTCCAGACAGTGACGTTCGCATAACACGTGCATCTTCAACAACGGCTGTGGCGTCGTATGCAGATAGCGCGCGTTTTCTAGCTTTCCCAGCGTCTTTTCTCCTACCAGCATATCTCAGGTATACCTTATCGCACATCCACTTTCCTAGAATTGCTGAGGCCGCTTTCCTCGTAAAGAGAAAAATTAACGAACACGAAGTTAAATTCTCCCTAAGGCTCGCATCGCCACCGCCCTACGAACTTGGAAGAAACTTGGAAGCTTTTTGTCCATACAATATGTCTACAAGCCTTTGAAAAACAAAATTAATGCTCCCTGCCGAACTCCCTAAAGAGTGATTCTGTCACCGAAGCACATCGGTAGGTTGTTTACATATACGAACGACTGATAAATCAGAGACAAGAGGTATTAGCTATCTAATGGGTTTTTGGTTGTTTTCTTTTTATGAGCAAGTAAAGCTGACTATTCCAGACCCAAGGTCTGTCAAAACCTGTAGTAAAAGTGCATGTGTTTTTTTTTTTCAAAATTTCGGATGGCAAATAGCGGGCAAATAAATTACCCCGACGTTGCTTGTACAGGATAAGCCCCTTCACTAAGCCTTCGTTCAGGACAGCGCTTGCAAAGGCGCTCATTGTTATATCTCCGGAAACAGCTGCGCGTGACGAATAGAGGCCACTGTTCTCCAAGCTCTGAAAAAGCAGATGTAGCTGTTTCAAAGGGCGCCGTGTAGAGAAAGCAGAGGAGGCCACGCTCGCTGTTTATTGCGATCTCAGCACTTTCATCTACAGCCGGTGTAGAAGTAACAACCTTTCTTGCTTAATGAATGGATAAATAAGTGACAATTCTCTTGTTGACAGGACACTGCAGAGGTAACCAAGCGCTACAGTCATTTTATTTACTTGCCTCAGCACGAGCTTGCTAATGGCCGCCACAACTTATAACATGATTATACGAGCACAACTAGCTCGTAGTTTATCGTTGTAAAACTGTAGTGGGTGCCTATGGCCATTGTAAAACGATTTTAATTGTATAACGTGGAGTCAATGAGCCATCGCTAGGGCTTTTAAATCACGGTACATTTAACTTAAAGCAAACGAATATCAGTGGTGTTCGTTTGCTTTAAATGACTATATAGACACCTAACTTTTTGGTTCGTGTTTTATCATTTGTAGTGATGCCTAGGGAATTACTGTACACGGTTCACCTCGTCACATTCACATATATGAATGCTAAATAATTTATGATCATACATTTTTTTTCTCGCCTGTTTCTGTTTCAACAGCCAAACGATGGCTGTGACGTCATAGTCAAGTCTATGTCACGCGAGGGATGCAAATACAGTGATATAATCATTGCTGAGTCATTTGAATTCACTACATTGATAAAGATAGCCTGCATCAAGAACAGGAATAATTAAAAGTGAAGAATGAGCGATTATATCGCTGTTTTTTCATGCCGCGCATCAAGACATGATTGTGACGTCACAGCCAACTCTCGGCTGTCGAAACAGAAACTGGTGAGAAAGTAAAATTCAAATATAAGTAATTTAGCAGTCGTAAGCGAAAACTGCATGCGGATCGATATGCAGTAATCACTTACGCATCATTAACAAGAAAAAAAAAATGCCACCAAAATTTGGTGCCTATAGTCCTTTTAGAGAAGATGCGTATTTCGGATAACGTTAAAGCACATCGAAAACACCAGACGTTATTAATACTGGAGGCTGGAACAAAGACAGAGATGATGCGGGTGCCAGGGTACCGACGCACGCATCAAACGAGGACTTTAACTGCGAGAAACGAGGTAGGGTCATTAAGTGAGGTGGTTACAGTGTCGCGCCTCAATGTAATGACAACAGGAAGAGAGCTGAGAAAATTATGTGCAAAAGCTGCTCTAAAGGAGACCAAAAAGTAAATCAGCAATTTTTAAGTGTTAAAATGTAGTCAGTAATTAACAAACAGGTTGATATCCGCCTTTAAAAGTGATTTTTATTTGCAATGTGTTACGCAAAGGGATGATGCGGAAGAATAAATGATTGGAAGCCACAGATGGTGCCCACTGCGTGATGCTCAAAATCAAATTTGTGTATATGTGATTTTGGAGCACAGTGTTAGGTAATCTTGAAGCACAGGGGTTATGTGTTATGGATATAGTGTTATGTGATATTGAAGCACATGGGTTAGGTCGAAATGTCTTACCTTGTTCTATAAAGTGAACCAGTTTCATAAACATATGGTAGCAGTGGCAGTGTGAGGAATAATTGATTCGAGAACACTACACGTCTCAGTCGATTCAAATAAACTTCATCAACTGGAAAAGGTAGCATTGATCCAAAATACAGCGTGACACACACACACACACACACACACACACACACACACACACACACACACACACACACACACACACACACACACACACACACACACACACACACACACACACACACACACACACACACACACACACACACACACACACACACACACACACACACACACACACACACACACACACACACACACACACACACACACACACACACACACACACACACACACACACACACACACACACACACGCACGCACACACACACACGCACACACGCACGCACACACACACACACACACACACGCGCGCGCACACATACGTACACGCACGTACACACATACACACGCACGCGCGCGCGCACACACAGACACACATTTACCTACGATTATTACACTCAATAATGCGAAATGTGACCGCAGCTCTTCACGAATTTTCGCTTTCCGATGTGGGGACGCAAATAATTTGAGGCGGATATGCTTCTATGTTTGTGCACACATATCTTACCATTTATTTCACTCCAGATAATTCGGGACTCATTTCAGCTTTGCCCTTGAGGATATGACATAGTGCACTTTAACGTCCACTTTCGGCTGCATGCACTCTGGTACTCACATAATCACTAGACCAGATTTGTGTCTTTTATGTCTCACGCATTCATAGCGTACAATCTAAGCTAACAAATTATGTGAAAGACCCTCCGACAGAGATTTAAAGCTCCACTTTACCCCCATGTTCTTTTGCTTCTTTTTTTTTTTTCTCGCACTATCACAGCCGGAACTACGGACTTGGTGCAGACAATTGACGTTTATTTTTGCCCATATCTGTCAGAGTTTTCACACAGACCAACCTTTTTCAGGAGCTAAAACACTGGCACAGACACATACAAGCAATATTATAATGGGCAAATAATAAACAGGGCAGCGGAAAACAACCAAATAAGCAGGCGCCAGTCATTGACGCAATACCCTGGCACAGGGTAATCAAGCGCTTAACCCAACAAACACAAGGGGGTGGGTGAGCCAGAAACGTGGAAGTGATTTTGCCCAGTCTACAAATAGGGCGTATTTGTCACAGTGGGCGTGAATTGCTTAATGAGAATCAGTACAGTTGTACCCAGATATTATACGATCAGATCACGTTGGAAGCCGTGCTGATTATCAAATAAAATGTTATGCTTCACCATGTGGTATTAATAGCAGATGCTATTACATGTTCCAGCCATTTGCAGCTGGCATTTGCTAATAAGAGGAATTTTTACATTGATGACGTAGGTGCATCGTTGGATTAGATTGGAAACTAGGTAGCCTTTTTTGGAACTACTTGTATCAATGGACTGATGAAAAACCGCACCTAAGTGTGGTATATCAGAGGTTTCACTAATTTGAGTACCTTAGTCCAACGGGGCCGGGTGCCGAGTTTGCGGGGAGTCAGTGGATGGCAAAAGACACGGTTTCTGGCGTTTTGACAACTATGTAAGTTATATTTGAATACAGCTTAGGAAACTGTCAACCGTTTCTTGCAGGTGCAGGTTATCGCCAAGTTTAGGCTCGGAATAGTATTTGAAAGTGATTGTTATCGCATTGTATGGTAGGCTATATTGTAAACCACTGATATGGTGACTCACTGATAAGATAACTCATGCCTTCTATTGTCTGTTTAAGAGCGTGCGTGCTCTCGTGTGCAAGTCACGTGCTTACACTATACCTTCCAAAGCATAACAAGAGGAAAAAGAAAAAGATACCCAGATAGGAGAGCTGCTAATAAAAGACGCAGTTTCTTTTGTTTGAGTGTCTAAGAGGAACAGGTTACAAGGAAGGGAGGGGGGGGAGGGGAGCAGAACTGCCATGGGCGTACCGAAAACACGTCCTCTGAATATATGCTTAATACGTTGTCGCCGCCATGAAACTCGTGTTGCGGCAGGAAAGAAGTCAGGCGGAAACAAACACTATTGTGTTCGCGTCGGAAAAAAAAAGAAAAGAAAAGAAAAGTAGCGTAGCCACTTTTTATCACGTGCCTTGTATTTACATTTTGGCTCTGTCTCTCTGTTGTCGATGATTCTTTTCTTCGAATTTATATTCAATAAGCTGGAACGCCGAGCTTCTGCACGTGTTTGCAGACTGATTGCATATTGTAATTTAGCTTCCTTTATCTGCTTGTTTTCATCGAGCTCCAAGGGGTAGTTTTCGTCCCACTGTCTTCATTATTTTCAAGCGCAGCGACCAGCACGATTTTATAATCCAGCCCTTATAGGAGTACTGATACCACAGTTTTGCTTCATTTATAATCTTATTAATGATACGCCAGACAGCACTGTAAAAGGATCATCATGCGGTATTCGCCTACGATTAACAAGTAACTTGTAACTGAACTTTTTTTACCCTTTTCAGTTTAGGTTTCAACAGATGAGTGATAGCTATGACGTCAATGTATAAATCATGGGAGGTACGAAAATAACTGCTGTTACAGAATCGCTCGTTTCTTCACCCACTGTGACTCATGCATTTTATACAGGATGTCATTGTCGTTGTAGTGAATAAAAATGACAACGAAGCTACTAAAGGGCTTTTTTAAGTCACCGTTTGTGCGTTTTTCTGAAGCCAGCAAACCTGTAGAAGAAAATTAAAGAAGGAAAACGTGGCTAAGCGGCGGTCAACGTGGATATAGAACCTAAAGCGGCGCGAACAGATAGATCAACTTCGATAGTAACTCCACAAGAGCTCTGTATGCTATCGTCACCACCGATCACCCCTACTCTTCAATTTTCACCCATTCGTAACGGACCCAAAACACGCCACTGTCGCACATTAGTCGGGTCCAAAATTTTATCGCTAAGGCTTCCAGTCACAGATTTCGACGTTCGTTGCCCGATGCTTAATCTTGAAATCGGCCGCTTTTTGGTGGAAGCGAAAAGCAAGGCTCCCGTGTGCTGTAGGATGGCAGTGCACGTTAAAGAATCTCAGGTGTTCGAAATTTCCGGAGTCCTCCACTACGGCGTCTCTCATAGCCTGAATCGCTTTAGAACGTTAAACTCCACAAACCAAACCTAATCATGAAACCCTAGCATCGATCCGAAAGCGAAATGAAACGCGATGTGCCAACGCACATAATTCACATTTGGTAAATTTAGCTTACCAGCTGAAGTTTTTTTCAGCCTTCACGTGACCTATATATAACCTTGAAATTATAGCTTTTGCTCGGCTGTTGAAGCCGAAACAGAAACAAATGAGAAAAGAAAGCAGTTGTTGATTATTTAGTGGCCATGGGCAAGCACACGTGGTGATCCGTATAATGTGTTAGGCAATCATTACAACGAATAAAACTTGTAAACAGAAATTAGGTGTCAGTATTCTGTTTAAACAGCTTTAAGGCACATTATAATAAGAGAGTAGTTACTTATCACCCACCTAAGCGCAGTCACACGGCTAAAAACGAAAGCTATACAGTCATCTCAGAAGCTTAGTAGCTGAAGTTCATCTTGGTCCTGAGTTCCAACCAGCGACCACGTCCTAAAGATTGGATGCAAAAGACGCATTTTGATGTGATGCGGTCTCGTGCTCTTGAGACGTCATTGGATAGAACGCCACACGATAGATCGGTTACGTGATCCATCAAGCCCTTACACGTAACCTTCATTATCTTACAGAACACCAGCCACCTGAAAGCTGACACTGAGCTCCTCATCTCGTTACGTAAGCGGTGGTGGGAAAGGAAAACGTAGACTTAATTAGTATCCTTGTAGGGTCTTCAATGCTGAAGTTCCACATTCGACGACTGTCCCAACCGACGGTTTCGTAATAAAAAATCAAGGTGTGCCCTCATCTCACGACGGAGTCGACAGAGCGAAGATGCTATAAAAGCTTGGAAAAGCTCCAGGAGAGCCGTCACGCGCTCCAGTTATCTCGGCAAGGAGGTCACCCCGTATGGTGCGCGAAGATACTGGATTACTGCAACGCCTGCGGTTTCGCAAGCGATGTTACGAGGCGTGCTTCTCTGGAGCAGTATATGTCGGCGAAAAAGATTAGGCTGAAAACACGTGCACAGAAAGCTAGTCTAAACCCCACGCTGCGGTGTGTCCATAAAAGTCGTTGTTTGTCCGGGAATGGAGTGAAAAAATGGGTGAAATACCAACCTGTAAAGAAAGTAAATTGTTGTTGTTGTTGTTTTCCTCTAAATCTGATGGCACATACCCACACAGGGGGATCGGCCAAGAAGTCAGTGCGTCCTTCACATCTTCATTTTTTTTTTTTTACTTTGTGGTCTTGCGCCATCTTCCACTCGAGGTGAACACTCACCTAGACTGAAATGTGTCATTCGATACCTTAGAAAGCTCTCCCCTAGAGCATTTCGTACCTTTATATCTACATCCTAGTTTACAATTTAATGCCATATGGTCTCATTATTTGTTGGCATTGCGCGAATCGACGAAGAACCGTAATTAATGATGTTTTACAGCGTTTCACTGATTTGAGATGCAACAGGTGCCTGGTCGACATCTTTCATTTACTTTACTCGTACATTTTTTTTCTAATGGTCTGACAAATGATTATTAATTATCTTCGATTATTTAAATGTAGAAAACGATTTCAAAGCCCTTAAATTCTTTTATGAAAAAGAGATGAGTTCTGCATTTACCAGCTGTTGGTTTCCGAACTGCTCCTACTAAGCAAGTTCAAATGTATCACACAGCGAAAATTGTCAATACTTTCAAACCAAACTCATGAATACTGTAGAATGCAGCCAGTCATACCAGTTGGTTTCTGAAACTTATCAATTTCCTTTATCTTATTGATCAAGCTTTCTGCAAAACATATTTGCTCGTATTTTTTGCAATTCTTTTTTTATCCCAAACCAATTTCTATGCATTTCTTTCTGAGCTGACCGCCGGGAAATACGAGTCAGGCCGTTCGTGTTTTTGAAAGGGCCGTGCTGTGTCCACTCACTTTGCGAAAAACGGAGCTTGTACTGTGCTGAATTCTGCTGTCGTAAAAAAGAGACAGCACACCGCTAGATCCCGCGCTTGCAGCAATATTGCTTTTCAAAAATAGGCTGCTTTCTGCGCGGTTCCCTTTGACAAATTACGCTCGAAAGCAACTGACTCGAGTAAAGAAGCGCTTGTGTAGAGAACACATCACATCCTCGTCCGTCCACTACGTCGTTCCGCGTAGAATACCTGTATTCTTACTGTACGAGTCCGGTTTCAGAGTTCACGTGAAGAATGCGAGACGAAATACTCAGTGGTAATGGGCAAGCCCTCCCCTCCCACATGGCGTGTTCCTTAAAATCGCTGGAACACTCAGGCTATCTCTGAGCACAGCAGATAGTGGTTTACGGAGATAACAGTTATTAGGAACCTCCGCAATATGTCGATGAAGGCTAAACCGTAATATCGACAGGCTTTAGCTATTGCAATAATGAAACTCGCACTATTTTCAAAAATGACATTCGAGATTAGAATAGAAATTTTGTTAGGCACTTCAATTTCAAATTCTCAAAATTTATGTGCTATACAATACAAATAAAGAATGTGTATATTTGATACCCATCCTGCAAACTTCTCATTAAAGAAGAACTTACTCGAAAAACTTAGTTATGTTTTAGCTCTGGTTAACCCCAGTTGAATTGCGAAAGCAACGGCGAAAGCTTCTTTTCCCTGCTACATTATTCCCCTATCACGCCCTATCAGTGTAAGATGGTACATTATTGGGGACACTTATATGACGCGAGAGCGTAAGCTAACAGCCCACATATATGTAAATGAGAATGCAAACGATTCTGACAGGCTGATTCTGATATCACCCTCCCATATGAAAGGAGTGACCCTAATTTGCAGCTCCTGCCCGTGGCATAGGGGTAACGTGTATTTAAATGTAGTGGCAGGCTGATTTTCCTTATGAGGAAACCGTAGCTATACGCCTCTTCAAGGCGTAGCTGCGGCCACCCGAGGTCTTGAAGACCTACCGCAGTGTAACTTTCGCTACAAAAAGAAAACACTGGGAGAGACTGTCGCACCTCTCTTCGCTCGAATTTTATTCGCAGCAAAGCTAGTGCAGGCAAACGTCCATGGATGCGAACGAGCTTGCTTCGATGGAAAGGGATGTTCTGCTTAGCGGAATGAGTAAAGTTCTACAATATGTGACCAATTACGGCTCTCCGCAAATGTTTAACTAAGCCATCGCCCAGTTTATTCGGCTGTTTTACCTTCATACTTGTCTCTCACCAGGATAACCAGAATCGGCTTTGTACGAAGCTAACTATTCCACATTCATCTGTTGGCAAAGCAGGTATTCCGGGAAGCGGCCGCTCGACGATACCCGTAGTGTTGTCGCATATGCCTCTGCGAAACCTTACACTGGATGGTCTCATAGTGCTGCGGGGGTACAGTGTAACTATAAATTTTATGCCCGGGAAGACGGTTGCCTATGCGTTGCGCATGAGTACTTGTAAGCTCAGTGTGGCCGAAAGTTCACTGTTAACAAAAAAGGAGCAGCACCACTGTATTTTCTGTTTCCACGCGAGAAGCAAGAGGCGCAGAAAGCACCACGAGTATCGTTTCATAATGAGCATAATAACAGGATATAGAGGCAGTGGTCGGTGAGGCTATGAACAGGTGATACAGAGGAAAATGGTGTGCCACGAAGGCGTCGTAAGAGTGAAGCACACATTAAGGAAAATCAGGCTGCTTGATCATTGTACGAGAGTGCTGAAGTTGAGTTTACGTATTCTGCTCAGTGATGCTATATCGACATGCATATAAGCGTTACATATATATAAGGGCGAAGGAAAAATGTGCATGGTTTCTATATATACGTTGAAAGTCCCTTTCGAAAGCACGGAATGCAACTATCGAGATCTCAGGAGCTTGGAGCAACGTCTTGCTCAGCGCTGCGCCGTTCCAGAGATTCCGGAGTTCGGACGCGCCGCAGGGTCCATCTCGTCGGCCGTGACGTAGAGCTTGGAAGAAAGAGTGGGATCTTCGGCTACCGGCACCTCGTCCGTCGTGGAAAAGCATACGCCCCGCCGCTGATCAACGAGCTTTCTACCGTCTCTCCTTCCCTTGCAGCCCGTGCCCGTCTTCTTCCTGGTATCCATGAGCGGCGTTGATGGTGCCTTCTTGGTCGTGGAGTTGAGTCCATCACTAGGTATTCTTAGCACCGGCACCGGCAGGCTGGGCATAGCAGTGTTCTTGCCAGTGGGTTCGCTGCCTTGCTCTGCTGGGGACTTGAGGTTGTTGTCCGGGTGAGGGTTCTCCGTGATGGCAGGGTTCAGACCGATGGACCGCTGCGGGGTGAGGCGGGGCAGATTTGCCTCAGTAATGCCATTGGTCTGCATCAGCAGCGTTCTTTCCTGGATAGAGTATAGAGTGGAGCGGCGCCGGGCATAGGCGGCCTTCCAGGTGGTGATCTGCGTCAGGGACACGCGCGACGCACTGCTAGAGTCCTGGTGGCTGCTGGTGACCAGTGGCTGCTCGAGGTCTGTGTACTGCTTGAACATGGCCAGCACCAGCACCTACGTCGTGAGAGCTTGATTATCGCAACTGGAACACTAAAGTTAACGGCAAACTCTTCGAAAAATAAGTGCACTGCTGTTCGCACATAAACTATGTGCGCGTGCACCTTGATACGATTTCACATTAGCCAGATATGCATGGCTACCAGTTTGCGCGAAGTTGATCGTCCCTGTAATTCGGTACTGCGCGAAATCCCACTATATTCAAGCTTAATTCAAACTTCTCAGGGGTGACCCTGCTACTTCACCTCCAGCTGAGACAGACACTTAAGGATCTGTGAAACGGGACTTCTGATGCATTCGTCCCAGAGGAAACAGGCAAACAATGTTTGCAGGTACAAAATGTTCCGAAACGAGAGATACTCGTCGAGACGGCACTGTTTTCCGCAACATTAAGCCATATTTTACCGTTGGGGCGAAAATGGCAGAATTCAACGTTTAAGAGGAAATATCAAATACCCTCGATGTAGCCGAGGATTTTATTCGCTGGTCCATTGGTGCTAGCTGCACTGCCCACTTCAGGGCCTATTTCCATTTTAAATATTTTTTCTCTAATTTATTTGACCGTCAGCAGCGCCAGCAAGGTTTTACACTGAAACGGCATTATAAAGGGGGCTACAAAATGAAAACTGAGTCCTCATACGTAGTGTCACGTATCTAGTTATATAAGGCTGACAATACTGGGGTGGCCAAACTGCTGCTCGCGGGCTTCATGCGGCTCCTCGCTGCTCCAAGTGCGGCTCGCGGCTCTCTGGGATCCGTACCCACCTTCCCCATATTCCTGCCTCTAAAGAAAGTTTCTTTTGTGTTGTAGAAGTGATGCAATATATATATATTTGCATTCATCGGAAGCTGTGAGGCTAGCTTCTCAACAATGAAAGCGGTGGAGTCGAAACAGCGTGCAAGCCTTACGGGCAAGCAACTATATATAAGCTGCTACGGACTGCAACCACATTGATTTGAGAGAAAATTCTATGTGCTTGCTGCATGAAAATGGCAGCGCAATGCAGAAGCTCAACGCAGATGCACAATGAGTAATCGCTGCTTGACTGGCATTCACACTAGACACCTGCTTTGTTCGACGGAAAATAATTCGACCATCCCCCCCGGTACACTGCGGCTCTTGACCGAAAATGTTATTTTATTCCTTACTATTTTAAGCCTTCCTGTTCAACCTTGGACCAGCAATTAACTTAATAAGGTCGAGGACAGATGTCCCAAGAGAGTATACTTTTTTCTAAAATGGGAACGGTATCCCCATGTTGAACACTGTTCTGTGGTTATACAGAAAGAAAGAAATTATCACCCCTTCCCTCCCTCCCGACGAAAGGAAAACCGATTATCCAGAGAATCGTTAAAACGTGCATACGTAGCATTGGGGATTTCAAAAGCATTATTGAGATGCAAGCCGGTTGCTACTCGACAGATACATGATATATTTAGTTCGATGGATCGCGTCAACGTTTCGCCCGTCTCCGTGCGTCGGAAGAGGGGAGAGTACACTCCACACTTCCCCGTTCTATACCCTTCCTAGCTACCCAAAAAAAAAAAAAAAAAAAAAAAGAATATCCCGACGTGGTGCATGGTTGGGGGCTGCATAATCTAGAACCTTTCCCGGTTATGCAAACTTGATCGAAACGTGAAAATGAGGAGCATTAGAAAAAGTTTATTTCAGCTCACTGCGAAACTGTTAGCGTCGTTCAAGCGAAACTGCTTGGATGAGAAGAGCCAGAAGTCTGTCATTACGGCCATATATTTTAACAATAAATGGTTGGTTGGTTTGTAGGGTTTAACGTCCCAAAGCGACTCAGGCTATGAGAGACGCCGTAGTGGAGGACTCCAAAAATTTCGACCACCTGGTGTTCTTTAACGTGCCCTGACATCGCACAGCACACGGGCACCTTGCTTTTCGTCTCCATCGAAAAGCGGCCGCCAAGGCCGGTATTTTGAACAATAAATGCTTTCAAATTCACTTTCTCATTAATGAACGGCTTTTTTAGTGCAGTTGCAAGCTAGTTTCAACATCAAGAAAAGAAAAAAAAAAAAACCTTCTCAGTTGGCAGCCGAAAATGTGCACCTCTGTCTTGCTTACCTTCAATATCGTCACGAGAACAATCTGCAGAAGCGACGGTTTTAACTGAATCGTCTGAAACGAGAGCAAACAAAACTTTGCTCAGTCTCGATTAGACGCCATCATCCAGTTTTTTCTATCAGCGGAGGATATTCATTTCGGTGAAAGCGCATAAATTTTTCAGGCTCTTTTTTAGCTATAACTAAAACGTCGAAATAGAAAGATACAGAGAAATTAAGTCGTAATCATACAATTAACTTTGACTATTGATTTGATATAGTGCTTTAGCAATTAATCGGTCTACATTTCGGATGGAATCTCACTTAATCCGTCTGGCCTTCTCAGCTCACGTTATTTCCCCCGCACAACGATAAGCTAGCTGACCGCCTTAAACCAGTAGGCATTCATCAGATGGAACTGCAGATATCGAAGTTGGTTGAAGGAACGCTACGAAAAAGCCGTGGAACTAAGGATCGCAGCAATTAATTGGTTTGAGTGAATTGCACACTCAAGAATCTAAAACGGTACTGTTGCCTTTAATTTTCTGGAAAGAAAACAACACACTTCCTAAAAATAAGAGGTGGAAAGCAGTGCTGGTCGTATGTATATATATATATTTTTTTTTCATGAGGAATTCGGAGCCCTGAAGGAACATTAGCAATACAAATTTTCTGAGAGAAGTACCCACCCCCTCCCCCGGCCTCCCCCCCCCCCCCCCCACCCCCACTCTTTGCGAAAAAATAAATGCTACTGCGTTATAAGTGTGGTACTTGTACCGTGAATCATGACACGAAATGAGCTACGCTGTAATTAATGCGTGCTTATCTTCCGCAATACTTCGTAATAAACGAACACTTCGTTCTGACTTTCGAAACTTTTTTTTTTAATGGTATTTATTGCCTAATGGCATCAGTAGGGTAGAGATGAATAAATGATTAAATGAATGGAAAAAGGTTGGCTGTTTTTATTAAGTCCAGGAGTGGACCTGAATGAGGTCCCTGCGTCCAAGCGATGTATGAGGCAAGATCGGTTGCTGAAAGGCTTTTCGGATCTCTTATCAGCGTCTTTAAATTTCACTTTTGCGGCGCAGTGTTTTGCAGCAAAACGTCCTATGCGCTCATTGGACCAGGCGGGCGATTATCCCGTTACAAAAGTTGCGTACAAACCTTGCTGAAAGCCAGGACCTTGCGAGGATAAGACTCCCTTGTGCTAATAACGACTTCAACCGTGGTTTCATCGTCCTGCATATAATTCAGACCAAATTTTTTTTTCTTCCTTTTTTTAGGCGCTAAAATACGCTTTACGTGCCGCTTCTTGTTACAGGCACAGAACGTTCCTTACCGTGTGAACGTTGCCGTCCTCTGAAGGGTATCTCTCCATCAGGTTGTGTTGCGTGTAGTCCCACGTCGAAGTCGTCTTTAATGAGGGACGAATAAAGAAGATGTTACAGAAAAATTGGAACTAATGCTCAGTTCAATGTAGAGCTAACAGAAAATATTCAGCCTAAGACACAAAGTAGGTAGTGGGAGCAAACGCTTTGTGCTTACACCTTCCTCTGTCGCTTCGATAGAGCTTTTCAAAGCCCTGTAGCCCTTGAAAAGAAAAGGAAGAGAAGAAGTAGATACGCAGTTCACACTTTTTGATATAGTGCATACATATCCGACGATGTTTTCTGACAGTCTGTAATAGTTTTTTTTTTTTTTTTTCTGCATGAGTGGCTAATATAAATAAACAATATGTGGCAAGTATCAGCCGTATACAGCTAGGGAGATTGGTATACGCAATGGAACGCGATCCACCACAATATTATCATGTTTGTTTATCCATAAGTTGGGTGTACGTTCTAGGTTTTAGACCGACGTTAAAAACAACATAAATTCGGCGCTGCGACCTTGTGCCTGAGGCACGGTTTTTCCCCAAAAACTTTCGAGTTTCATCGCAATAAAGTAATTATATAGCATATCTGTTAAAATCACCGAGCTGTGCCTCACTAGAAGCCTGCGAGGAATATAAGCCTTGTATGGCCAAACTTCGCTCAAGTTTCTTCTGCGTCCGTAGTAGACCGGAAAATACCACAGAGCATAACTGATTTGCCCAAACGCAATGTTTCTCCCTTCTGTCAGACATATTCGCACTTTTCTTGAAAATCAAAAAGTGCAGTTGAGATGCACGCATGTTAAAGTGTGTCATCTTTTTCTCCACGTCGTCAATTACTGCCGGCTTTTCTCAATCCTTCACACTCCTTGCACGAAGTTCCAGAACGATCTTTATACATGTGAATGCGCAAAAAAAAAAAAAAAAAAAAAAAAAGACCTGCGTTTGGATTTTTTTTTATTTTTTGCGCAATTTTTCAATTATTATTTCTTTAGAAACTAAAGCAGGATGGCGGTCTCACAACACGCATGGACATTTGATATTGGAGAGAAGGCTCACGATATATAAATCTGTGAGCGGGCAAGACAGTATATCAGAATATAGACCAATTCATCGTATATACACATTGAGGGCCTCGGCAACAGTTAATTATGAAAAAAAAAATAAATAAAGCAAAATCAAATGCTGCATCGTTAGGAGTGCTTTCTCGCGCCGGCATTCTTCATTTCGCTATATTTGAGAAAACTAAAACTCAATATTTCAGCATTGCGCTTTTACGTCGAAATTCTTGCAGAATAATTTTTCTATTGCGGTCCCTTATACTGGCTGTTCCATCAGGTGACGTTATGTCGAGGCTGTGCCCCTGGATTGGTCTTGTGTGGTGCTTATCGCAAGGAAACGCTTGTGTGTTGTTTCGCTCTAAAAGCAATGCAAGATTATGCATTATTCAGTAAGGGTAAACATTTTCCCGCATTTTGGCATTTAAAAGCCACACTGAGGCATTCGCGGCTCTAGTTCGGTGGCAAAATAATAAAAGCCGGTTGTGTATTCCCAAATGTTTTTGTCGAAAACCCGACCCTGGTTAGTCTTTCCTGCATTCACAGAAGGTATCTTCGATTAAGCGTTGCAGAGAGCCACGCCATCATTCTCCTGAACTGATAAATGTTGCTTAAGAAAGATAAAGGAATAAGTATGCGCATCCAGTGGCACTTACATCACCGCATTCTTAATGAGAGCAAAGAGATGAGTCGGTCAAACCAGTGGATGACGCCACAGCGCATATTTTTCTTCTCACGACCGTCGGAAAGTTACACGGAACGACTAGAGCTGATATATTTTAGAGCTTTTTTTTTTTTTTTGTCTTTTTAGCACGATCCAAGTGAAACACGTCACTAGTGAGACCGGAGCATGCGGTGGCAAACGAGGTACAATTGCAACATCCCAGACGTGTACAGCGTAACAACAGAGATGCAGAACAGAAGAATCGTGCAAAACGTCACAAAATGTTACCTACCATAACGCTGAGGGCTTTCCTTTTTTATGAGTCATAAAATGTTTAACAGTCAAAGAACACAATTTCCTGGGACAAGCTCAGTCGAGAACTACGAGTGCGAAGTTCCAGTCTGCTTTCGTTTTTTTTTTTCCCTGTATTGTCAAACTGTCGCAGGAAATTTCCAAAGACCATTCCATTCCACGAATGATGAAGCCAGGTCACAAGACTACCGCTGTGTAATGAACGATACTTGCTATGCAGAGAGCAAACACGTAAGAACCATGAATGCGGGACCGTTATTAGCTTTACCTACTCTTGATCAATTCAAACTCATATGAGTTAATTTTACTAAGTCTTAAAGTTTGGTTTGGTTTGTGGGGTTTAACTTCCCAAAGCGACTCAGGCTATGAGAGACGCCGTAGTGGAGGACTCCGGAAATTTCGACCACCTGGGGTTCTTTAACGTGCACTGAAATCTCACAGCACACGGGCGCCTTGCTTTTCGCCTCCATCGAAAAGCGGCCGCCGAGGCCGGAATTCGATCCCGCGTCCTTGGGAACTGTAGTCGAGCGCCGTAACCACTGCGCCACCCCGGTGGGGCAAGTCACACTTGCATAAAATAGAATAAAATGAATTTGTCTGTGTGCTTTATAACTTGAAATCCACTCCATCTTGACGGATTCCCGTATATGCATTGGACAAACAGTTTGAGCTTCGAGAGTTTGATCAATTAGGCCAATCCGTCACGTCAGCTATCTGTCCACTGAAACCCGCATCCTCATTCCTCTAGTTATCAACTAAATTTTTTGTTCAATTGCACCTCGTTTACTGTATTACTATAGTCTGATTCTTAATCAAGAATCTTAAAATTAGCGACGTGCTGTCTAAAAATAAAGTTGCTTTGTTTTGCTGTGTTTTTTTTTTTTATATAAAATCGGTCAGCAGCTCACAGATCTTTTGGTAGAGGAAAAAAAAAAACGCACTAAAAGACACACATGGAAGGAAGAAAATCCAGGACAGGAACGGAAGGATAGAAACGACAGGAAAACGACAGGAAAACGACAGAAAACTCGTGCGTTTTTTAGTGCGCTTGATTTCCCCTGCCAAAAGCTATACTAATAAGTAGCCCTAATAAATAAGCTTTGTTAAGTTAGCTCCCAGAGCGTCTGCCACGAAAAGGCGATGGTCGGAGTTCGGGGCCCGGACTGGTAGCATTCTTTTCAACTACGAAGTTTCTGTGAAATCAGCGCAAATTTCAGTTGCACTCATTTGTATTACCTAGCTATGTAGATAATAATGAGCAATTGATTCTTCTGCCGGAAATGTTCACAACCTTGTGTGAGCGCCCTGAATACTAATTGCGCTAATGTAAACTTTAGTTGTACCAGGGTTTGAAATATATTCACATCACAATGAATCGAAAGAGGGCATAGAAATGTAATCGCACCGCGACACCACTAAGCACCACGGTGCGTTTTATAATGTGATAATGCACGTATGTTTAGCCAAGCTTACCTCATTGGTAACGGTGCGAACCAGGTAATATAGCGCGACGTCGCACACGAAGCTGACCACGATGTCGAATGCGTTCCAGAGCAAAAAGGCTTTGACGCATGCCTGGTTTCCCTGCGATGTTAGATGGTATCTAATTTGAGTGAATCATAAAGATTAGTGCCCTTTATTTTTATCTTGAAGTCGAAATCTTGAAAGTGAAATCACCAGATGAAAAGGTTGAAGGCGCGTACTCAAGAACTATACTTAGCGCAGTTTAGTATATAGTTCAGTTTGATTTAGCTTACATGGTTTAATGTCCCAAATCAGCTCAGGTTATGACAAACGCCACTGAATTGGGCCCGGATAATTTCGACCACCTGGGGTGCTTTGACGTGCACTAACATCGCAGAGTACAAGGGCGCCTTGTCTTTTGCTTATATGAAAACACGGCGCTGCAGCAGGTGCCGAACCCAGGACCCTGGTCAACAGTCGGTTCTAGACACTGAGATAGCTCGAGTTGC
Source organism: Amblyomma maculatum (assembly GCF_055883805.1). Taxonomy (NCBI): domain Eukaryota; kingdom Metazoa; phylum Arthropoda; class Arachnida; order Ixodida; family Ixodidae; genus Amblyomma; species Amblyomma maculatum. The sequence goes on along the minus strand of NC_139347.1, from coordinate 33,621,091 downwards.
CATATGCAAAAGAACTGAAATTCAATATACACACGTAGACAATGTCTGTATACCGTTTTCTTCGCGCTTAATTCTTGTACTTGTGTCTTCGTTAGCACCATTTTCAGCTTTCAAAGTCAGTTCACTTGTTACTGCGTGAAAAATTCGGATACAGCCGAGGTTCAGTTGTTTACTACCCGTGAACACGAGCCGCAAAATATTGGTTGGAAAATGCTAGGTGCATTTAACTAATATATGCAGCTAAAATACGTCATACCGGGATATTAGCTAGTTTTAAAAGGTTCTAGAGAAATGATGGTTTTCGCCTCCTTAGGTTCTGTTGCGCACGAAGATTGAGATGTCATCAACCGGCCAAATGCTATTTGCACAGCAGTTATATACCTTTGACTGCAGAGGAGGTATATTGCGGTGAAGTTGTAGTGCAAACGGTAAAAGTCATAAAGCAAAGAAAATTGGGAATAACACTGATATGTCATACTAAAACCTGAATGTCAAATATAAATTAGGCACATAGTTTATCCAGTGATGTCACACGGCATGCCTAGGTGAAGTGCTTCTGCCGTTGTCCACGTAACAGTAATTAGTGTGGTAACTTTCTGGGTTGAAAAACTGGGAGGGGAGAAAAAACTAAACAAGACAGCTTATTCATTTACAGTTGCGAGAAGTGACACATGACGTTTCCAAGCCCTCATTTGGGGAATTTTGTTGGCTGTCCGCACTATCACTCTGAGTGGATATTGTTGAAATAAATTTGTTTGGTTTGAGTTGGATTGGATTGGTAGCACTTACGGTGCACTGGGAGCACAGGAAGACAGCGTCGGAGATGCAGCTGAGTGTGGATGAGAATATGGTTACGTAGAGCACGGCAGCCAAAGCTGCCAGGCCTGCGATGGTGAAAGGCGTCATTGTGAAGGGGATAACACAATAAGCAGGAAGAAGATAACTCTAAACCCTGTCTCACCAGACCTGGGCAGTTGATAGCCCGTTTTCTGCTTCACAATACTACGTAGGTGTGGTCAGACGGAATTTAAGGTTTCGGTCCTCTGAATTGGCAAATCAGTACGGGTTAATCGCTGACGGGGGTAGGAAGTAAGGTATTAGAAGTAAATTTGGCAAATATGCTTTAAAGGTCCCAAAGCCAGACACGCAAGTTAATGTTCCAAGAATTGATCATCATCATCATCAGCCTGATTATACCCACTGCAGGGCGAAGGCCTCTCCCATATTTCTCCACTTAACCCGGTTCTGTGCTAGCTGCATCCACTTGACCCCTGCGAACTTCTTAATCTCATCCGCCCACCTAACTTTCTGCCGCCCCCTGCTACGCTTTCCTTTCCTTGGAATCCAGTTTGTTACCCTCAGCGACCATCGGTTACCCTCAGCGACCAAGAATTGATCAGTTGCACGTAAAGGCCAAGCGATACATATGCTCACACGCAAAAAAGGCGTTCGCTTCCTGCGCGACAAGGATGTAAGATGAGTGCCAATTAAAAAAACAAGGATAATAAAAATTGAAAACAATGATAACCAGAGCTCATCGCAGATCGCAGTTCAGGAATACGATTCTTGAACTATCAGCCTCATGGTCTGACAGTATTATTCGGGCTGAGGTTACGCGTCTCCTTCATATCTGTCTCTCACATCTGCCAGGATACTCGAGGATTTGCGCGTCTTCTTGCATCTTGACAGAAGGCTGTTAATTAAAAAGTACAGTTTTGGGTTGAGGTGATACACTTCTCCGACAGCTCTTACTCCACACCATTTGCAAACTTATGTCAAATGCGCGTTGTTCGTAACCAGCAACAATTAATGATATCGCATATGGTTATGTGTCTTCACATGCAAACACACTTATGCAATTTGGCGCCACAGTCTTAATGAAACTATAATTAGAGCGGAAATCAAAAGCTATACAATGTCAGGGTTACTCACCATGAAATGTGTTCGCGTACTCTTTACGCATGTTTATGCGAAGTCGGTTTCCGTAGGCAAGTGCTTTGGAGTTCTCTAGAACGAAATAACAGTTGGTGCACTGAAAAAGAAACACACACACACAAGATAAGGACACACCTGCAGGCACTAAGTGACGCTTAGTAAAGCGTAATAGCAGGTCAGTGGTCCGAGACAAACGGATATATCACGTTAGTCAAATCGCTCATGCATTCCGCAGTCTCTTGACTACAATTTGAGTTGTGTAATAATTGCGCGAAATCCGTATACGTTGAAATGGCAAGCAAAAAAAAAAAAAAAAAAAAAAGGGACTTATCAGGGCACACATGAGCGCAACTAACTACACCTGCACTTACTTACCACTACTATCTGTCCTGCTCCCCGCCCGTGCGTGCTGCTGCTTCACTTTGTTCGCGGGCTCTTCCACTATTGTCGGGCACTGCTATAGAAAAAGCGGATTCTGCCTTGTGCTCGATATACTTTACGATAGCCATAGAGAAAGCTATGATAGCTGTATTTTCTTATGCGTTATAAAACCTGACATGACTAACATATATATTTTATGAAGAAATGTCTATGCTTTGATACAATGCGCCTATTTTCCGGCAGCGATCAATCTGGCACTGGTATTTGGCTACAGTCACTGCAAAGTATGTCCATGAATATATTAGATTTGAATATTGCGCACGTGACGTCTTCGGTTAGCCCTGCCTTAAAATAAATACGCGAGCCTTTCACGAAGCCCCGTAAAAGTTGTCTCAATAAAACTAACGAAGAATGCACAAAATGCGCTTACTGCTAAAAACTACTTCCCCCCACCCCCCTCTCCCCCTATTAATTGTATACCATGCCGTAGTAATACTGTAATTGAGAATTCTTGTTTAATTTTGACTTCATGGGGTCCTGAATGTGCACCTAAGTCTGTGTATAAGGACATTTCAGCGCTTCGTCATTAGAAGCCTGATCGGGGAAAAAGTGCGGCGAAGATCAGTGAGAACCCCCGAAGTGAGAACTATGCGTTTCGATTTATCTACACTACGTCAGTGTTGCCTTTTTTAGACGCCTTCTTACTCAAAAGAATAACACAAAACTTAATATAAAAGCAGGAACTGCTTCGAATACTATCACATTGCCAACACAATGTGTAATTCGATATCCCTATGAAGTGTTCGCAATTGGCCTCCGCCGAAATGCGTCCAGCATGCCTGCCATCAAATCCGTGAACGCGGACTCAGTAAAAAGGCGAGCGCCATGGAACCACAGTGAAAGATTTACTGGCCAAACTAAGGCAGTAGGCATTGCATTTCGCCTTTCAACTTCGCATTTCACAAGGCGGTCAGGCATGAATTAAAGTCATGAGTGATCAAAACATAAAACTTGCGAGGTGATATCTGATAGGCACCTTATACAAAACCAGGCGATGGGTCTATATTGTCCGTCAAGTGTGCTACAGTATCACTCACGAGGCAGCCGACGACGATAATGTTGAGAACGACCGCCCTAGCCATGTAATCCAGGGGCTGGCCTTGCACCTGTTCACAGTCTTAGGTCGAAGACTTGGCGCAAGTGCTTTGAAGTATCGCTTGCACTGGGCTGAAGCTCGAGTAGCGTTGCTTCCCTGCCATGAAGTAGCACAGAAGGCAACCCGTTGATGCTGCTGTGATGGCACTGCGCTTTGACTGCCCCGAAAGAAAGAAGAGGAAAACTCGGAGCACGGCTCCACGGCTGTGCGCGGAGCCCTATGTGGGCGCTACACTATGTCAATAAACATTTTCGGATCCAATCCAATCCACAGCTGTGCAGTTTGTCTCATAGCGCAGCTCTTGCTGCCAAATGGGAAGGTGAGATCAGAACTGAGCACGGGACCCCTGGATTCCGTGTCAGAAAAGCCACGCTTGAGTAAAGCAGGGCTTTATATAACGGGTGTCCCAGCTAAATATATAACCAAGGCTATAAAAACATACGGTGAGCCCATAGCACAGGAATCCAGCTAAAAGCTGATTAGTTTCACTGCTATGGTGTGCAGTACTTTTAAGGCAAAGGCTTTCTAGGCTTCTGTGCGCATGATCAATGCGTCGAATTTGTGCGCTTATGTGTCACTCGCAAATAGCTGACGTGTGAGGCTGGAGATTACGAACGAAAACGACTGATGGTGATAGATAATTAATAAAATTATAAATAGACATGGATAGAATTAATGACTAATGCTGATGACTAATAATAATGATACGAATGACTAAAATCACTTGTAATGACCAATATGTAAAACTACGACTTGTAATGACCGCTACTGAGTGGAAATGAGTAAGCATGCTTAGCTACGAGTAGTAATAACTACAATGACTATGCATGACTACGGAACGACCAATATGTCAAATGACGACTTGAAATGACCGCAACTGATTGAAAATAAGTAAAAATGCTTAGTCATGAGTGGTAATGGCCACAATGACTAGGTATGGCTCATTATGATTATACGAAACGACCAATATGTGAAATGATGACTTGAAATGACCGAAGTTGACTGGAAATCAGTAAAAATGCTTAGGTATGAGTGGTAATGACTAAAATGACTAGGCATGACTCATCATGACTACGAAACGGCCAATGTGTAAAACAACTTGGATGACCGCAACTGACTAAAGGGGTAAAAATGATTGGCGATGAGAGGCAAATGATAGGAGATGAGGGGTAGGCTTTTGACATTCTCCTTGGACATCTAAGAGATCTTCAAACTTTTTTTCGTTCGCGAAAGTAAATAATTAACAACTAATGAACCAACTTTAAAAGAACAGCTAGCTAAGTTGCTTCCGATTTGCTTTTTACCGCGATACATTGGCCGCTATTTTTGTGCCATTAGTAACGAATCCTACCAGTCAGCGTGTGGAACCTTCGTTTTTATATACGAGAGAGCTCAGACTCGGCCAAACTCGTGGGCTAAATGCTTAGCAGTCGCAGGGGGAAAAAGTCTATCCCGGGTCTCGCGAAGAGTTGCCAGAAACAGGAACATTATTTGCAAAAGCTCTCCATGAATTATTAGGTCTTGACAAATGAGCCTCTTCCTGGTAGTCACCATAGCAATTTTATATCAGGATCTCGCCAGTGTTGTCATGTATTCGTGTCAAAGTTACAATTTCTCAAGTGCGCTGACGCCGTCAGAGAGAGCAACCAAACATTAATCGCATTTGTCTTAACTCTAGAATATGAAAGAACTCTTTAGAATAACTTTAGACATCCGCCTGCGCTACATGAGGTTACGAAGATAGTTCAGTTGTACTCTAAAAAAAACTTCGCGTACGAGATGCGGCTTCTCCTACCAGAAGAGAGTGAATACGGTCTGGTTGGTACATGTTAAGGAATAGAATGAAACAGCGCTAAGACGGGATAGACGAGCAGACAAATAATTAGGCTTGACTAGCAAACAAATGATTTACTGCTACAAGTGAGGCAGCATTAAGGAAAACAGGGCGAATGATAACAAAGGAAAAAAAATGAAGCCGCACAACCACATTATGCGATTGAAATCACTCATTGTCGCTGATTAAGATAGTAAGAAAAAAGGCTTTGTCCGTCCTGTCGTTTCCGCAATTTTATTTTACAATGTCCCACCAAATGGTCTGCAGCCAAGCTTTTTAAAGAAAAAAGGTTGCCAGAAGAAGCACAAGTACTTTGTTATCGGTTGCGTTGGCGTTGTTTATAAGATTTCGGCGCCATGCGGTCGTTTAGTTGGTGAAACTGAACGCTGCATCAACGATCGACTATATCATTTATTGATTGATTGATTGATTGCTTGCTTGCTTGCTTGCTTGCTTGATTGATTGATTGATTGATTGATTGATTGATTGATTGATTGATTGATTGATTGATTGATTGATTGATTGATTGATTGATTGATTGATTGAAATACGTATTCATCCATGAAAATTCTAGGAGCCTTGGGTTGTCCGCCTATCCGGCAGCCCAATGGCCTACGACGCAGCGTGAGACCAGTGAACCAGCCCTGGTTGCTTTGCTGGTCGGAGCACTCGCTGTGCAGAATGGCCTCCCATTGTTCCGGATCGGGATTGGGCAGTTTCTCGACAGCGGGATTGAATTGGCATGCCCACATTATGTGAAAGGCCGTAACTATTTATCCACAGTGTGGGCGCTCTGGTTTGTAGAGTGAGGGGTACCATTGATGGTGTTTATGTGGTGTGACAAGAGTAACTGTCTGCAGGCGGCATGCGGGGGGTGTCCAACTTTCTTCAGCGTTTCGTGAGGTGTGGGGTATGTCTGTCTGACCTGTCTGTAGACTTGTAGATGTGCGGCAAAGGTGATTGTGGGCTGTGTGATATGTTCCTCTGCCTCGTCATCTACGAGGTAAGCCCGATGCAAGAGAGCTCGGGAGTGCCGGTGGGCGGGGCGGCAGCATTCTCTCCGTGGGTTTCGTGTGTCGAGGTTACCACATAATTGAGGCACGAGTATGGGGGATGTTTTAATGAGTGTGAGACCGGATTGATAGGTTACTCGGTTGTTAATATTTTGGCAGGAATTTTAGGAACCTGCAAGAAAAAGAGTCGAAAGTCTGCGCAAGAAATGCGATAGACAACATGAACATGCAAAAGATATAGGGGACATGTCACTCAGAAACTATTTAACCATAGATAGTGCACAGTAAAAGATTGTGAGGCGGATCTCATTTGGACCCCTATCATCGCCCGGTATAAGACGAGACCTCGAGACTCATTTCCGAGGCCACAATATACGAAGGTGATCCGTGAATTAGCAGCCCGTCGATAGTTCTTGTTGCAAAATAATGGGCTAACCTTAGTCAGTGACGATGAGTGATTTCAATCACGTAGTGTGGTTTTACAAATTCATTCGTTATTTACTCGATCCAATTTCTTTATAAGCTGCCTCGCTTGTAGCAATAAATCATTTGGTTGCTAGCTTAAAAACAGAATCAACAGAGGAATCCGCTCCTTACGAGCGGGCCCACAGGCTTGTAGAGCGGTACAACGGAAGCCTGTAGAATATTTCCCCAGAAGTGAAAACTATTCGCTTTGTCGAGACACCTCTTTCGCAACCGCGTCCGACCAGCGCTTATATGTGCTGTGATCACAGCCATACACTAAGGCAGCCGAATTTCCAAAATCAGCAATCCTATCACTGCAGACCAAATGGTCATAAATACTGAACCAATGAGACGAGAAATGAACTGGTGCTCTCTTTGCCCGTGTTACCTTTTTTCTACCACGTACGTTAATTCTTCTTGATAACTAATCTCTTCTTTTAGCGTTTACACATTACGAGTGGATGAAACTGGGTGTTTCATCCAGTTGTAATCTGTAAACGCTAAAAGAAGAGATTAGTTATCAAGAAGAATTAACGTGGCTAGAAAAAAGGTAACACGGGCAAAGAGCACCAGTTCATTTTTCGTCTACCAGTTCATTTTTCGTCTCATTGGTTCAGTCTTTATGACCATTTGGTTGCAGTGATAGGATTGCTGACTATCGACTGGATGAAACACCCAGTTTACCCGAACTCGGCGGTTGCGTTTCGATGGAGGCGAAACGAAGTGGCGTCCGTGTGCTGTGCGATGTCAGCGCACGTTAAAGATCCCCAGGTGGTCGAAATTACTCCGTAGCCCTCCACTACGACTCCTCTATCTCTCCTTCCACTTTCACTCCCACCTTCCTCCCTTCCCTTACGGCGCATTTAGGTGTCCACATAGCAAGTGAGACAGATACTGCGCCTTTCCCTATTATTATTATTATTATTATTATTATTATTATTATTATTATTATTATTATTATTATTATTATTATTAACACCCAGTTTACATAAAAAAAAGAAGATAAATGAACATCGAAAAACAACGGGCTGTTTTTCACAGAAATAAATATACCGCAAAGTGCAATGCCCACAGCCTGTACCCCCTTAGCGGCAAACGTTTCAGGACTGTCAGACCGAGCATGCTCATTTCCCTTGCGCCCCCTAACAGCGAGATTTAAAGCCCAAACACAAGAGCTCGAAGGCGTCTTTAAACGTGCAAGGTGAAATAAATAGCCAGGAAACCGTACGTTGCAGGACATGGATTTGGTCGAGTTGGTATGGTGTAATCTGGAAAGTTTTGTGCTGCTACTTTCAAGAAAACTTATGTTGGTTTGTGAAAAAAGTGGACTCTTCCCGAAGGGACCCTCACACAGTGGGCGGAGGGGCATGTAGGCTGAAAACAGAAAAACAGAGCAAATAACAGGGAATGATGAAAAATGCTGGCAGATGTATCAGTTGATGGCTCAACGATTTAAGAGCAACAGAATGAAAAGATCTATCCCGGTGAGGGTTTAGACCTTTTCCTGCACAGCCAGGTTCTTGGCTCTGCTCTTAACGATACTTTTTTTTTTCTAGGGACAGCCGCGTGGTTCAGTGATAATTAATGTGGACAGTTGTAGATAACTGAACGATTAGTACGGTTCCAGTGCCGCAACTTTTTACCGAGTCAAAGAGCTTCTGAATGACCATAACCACCAAGAGAAATTATAACGCCATAATGAAAAAGGAACGAAACCTCCGAAGAAATTTATAACGAAGAGGTAAAAATTACATATCGTTCCTCCGGTAACTTAGACATAACAATATGCTTGCCGATATAGCAGGCACCTTCGCTCCGGTGTCGAGCGACTGAACACGGAAAAAGCGAGATGCGCCAATAACGTTAATTGGTGTCAGAAGCGCGTCGTTTTTCCGCGTGTCTGTTAGCAGGAACCGCGCGTATTAAAGCATGTCCCATCGCCTTAAATATTTCGTTGCTTTTTTACTTTAATCTTGAGAAGTACCAGCATTGGACAACAAAACGGGCAACAATAATAATATTATTATTATAAAAAGCGTTTTTACAACTTTTCTAAAAGTAAATATTGCATAGATTTATTTAGTAAAACATTTTATGCACAAAACTGTAGTGCAAAAGCAGCAGGGATCCTAACTTGTAAATTTTTTTAACGACAAAAACGTTATCCGCTCCTTCTGGTATACGATGCTTTTTTTCCGAGAAACCTACCGTATGTTTTTCAATACTAAGGTTCATTCCTTCATGACAACATATTTGTCCATCACATGTATATAAAAATTTCATTCAGAACAAAAAGAAATGGCCATGTGACCTTGGTTACTGTTCTTACGTGAACACATTCATACATGCATTACATCACGCAGCTTATTATCTATATAATTTGTTGCTTGCATGTGTGGTCGATCCCCATCGTAGGTATGCGCAATTCTTCAAGTGCATAACTGTTTCACTTGTTTCTCCAGCGGCGGGCGTCCAGCAGAAATCCTTGTGCCAGATGCACCAGCGATACTTACCTATAACAAGAGCGGTGGTGACCTACCTGTCCCAGCCCTGATAGGCTGGGATCAGCCACCCTTCTCTCCCCCCCCCCCCCCCCCCCCCCTCAACCAATTTTAAACGCCGCTGACGCTTGCTGTACTGCGTCTATTTCTATACTCCGTTTCATACATCAAGTGCAACACTACCAAAGCTACAGCTCTTGTTTGCGCTCTCCGCATCCGCGATAAAAATAGTGCCTGCTTTTGACGAGAGAAAATAATAGTTGCTTTGTCTGCAAGCTTAATACATTTTACATTTGGCATCAACTTCATAAAAAGCACCATTTTTAGGGAGAAAAGGTCGGATTCGGCTAATTTGTATGTTTTCTTATGTCGTTTTTGTTCGTGTCGCGTTTTGCTGCCCCGCAACCTTGCCAGCTATGCCACCAGATGGCGCTGGCTGTGCCCTCCGCGCTGCGCATCTCTTTTTGAGAAAATGGTTCTTTGATGCGCATTTTTTCTATAAGGTCCGCTCTGTGAAGATGTCTAAGCATGCGAAGCATGTTATTGCAAACGTGTATGCTCGGAATAGAGCCCGTTTCGGCAGGAACCACTCGCCTACAGAACGAGCGCGTAGGGATACGCCTCCAGTTTTTTTTCTTGCGGACTACTTGCGTAGCTTTCGCTACGTTGCACCTGATGTATGAAACGGAGTATATATGCTCTATGATGCGGCGTTCGAGATAGCGCCAAATGAAAGTCGCCGCTAAGTCAACCCAGACTCACTGTGAGTACGACCACACCAACCCTCTAATTAGTTAAGCGATTACTCGCCTAAGTACAATTGGTCTCGTTTGAAATTCGCGGCTTGTGACGTCCCACCTCAATCGACCAACTGGAAAGCGGGAAAAGCGGAGGCAGAGCAGGTTACGAGGCCCATGGCCGGGACATCAATTATGGGTCTAACACAATTACGTTAACGTTCTCATTGATAACAGGTGAATTCTTTAAGACATGTGCTTAATTGTACACTTTGGTGCGCGTGTTTTTTACTCTCCAGGATAGTCCAGACTCTTGATTTTTGACTTTGAGAAGTTTTGACTTTCAGCAAGAAATGGTTAGATGTAGAGTAATATGGTCTCTCACATTGCGTAGTCACGATAGCACAATCGATCTGCACTCTGACACACTTTTACATTGTTCACTGATCAGCCATTTTAAGCGTCTCTTTGTCCAAATATTTGTCTTTTACGGTGACACTAAATTTGGAGACAGATTCATGGCGGCCACAAGCATCCCACCATTCCTCTTAGTGGTCAAGCTTTGCAGGCCGACGATGTGTAGGCATTGTATGACCTGCGCGTTTATCTTTACGCTTAGTGAGACTACACATCCATTCTTTTCATAAGAAACCACTGGAAGGAGTTACACGTGTCTTCAGAACAGAACAGCTAAGGAAACGCTAGTTGATGCTGAAGAAATAATTTAGCATTTATGGCAAAGCCACGGCAGATTACGGTCCCAGTTTCATTAAAAGATATTAATGCGTAAGTATTGTATGGCTATGTTAGCGCTTTCGTGTCACCACGAGCTTGACGCGCGATTACGTTCGAACGAATTAGTTTATAAAAAAAAATATGATTGCATCAGATTGAGCATCAAAAAATCTCGTTTAGGAGATCGGGAGGTGCATGTGGGATAACTAGTTAATTAGAGCCAATTAAGTCAATCAGCACAGGACCGGGCTAATTGGAGGAATATGGGAGAGGCCTCCTTGCAGTGGGCATAGTCCGGCAGATGATGATGATGATGAAGTCAATCAGCCGTCGAAATAGCCGGGAGGGGTAATGTCGATGTCCACATAAGGTCACGTGGGACCAGACTTCTGGTGACGTAGGCCTAACTTGCGGTGGCTGGAAATTTGAGGTTTTTGACCGTGAACGAGCGGGGTTCTGCACTGCAGGGCAGAAATGCGAAAGACTGAGCATTGCTGTTGCACTGGGTATATCGCGCGCCCCTTGTCGAACACAACCAGCGTTTCGTTGAATGCATTAAATGGAAAGGCGCAGTATCTGCCACTCGCGTAATCCCGCGCTGACACATCACGCGGACAACACAATGCTCAGGCTTACGCATTTCTCCAGTGCCGATTATGCAGCGATCTCAGGAAATATTTCTTACCCCCCCCCCCCCCTTCCCCTCTCTCCCTGAAAAATATAAATATCGCAGCTGAAAAAGAAAAACACCGCTGCATATCACGCTTTTTTTAACGATATTTATTGCCACAGGACCTCACAAGTGTATACGAGCAGAAGGATGAAGGAATGATTAAATTAACGGAAAAGTTTGCCGATTTTATGAAGTCATTCAGTGCGCGACAAAGTAGTCCCTGCATCCAGGCAATATATGATGCAAGGTTTCCGACACCTGATATCGGTGTCGAATTCTCGTAGGTTTCAATGTTCGGCAGTCCCAGAGCAAGAGGTGAGTGCTAGCTTCAATATTTTCTATTTGCATATCGGACACCTTGGACATTTATATGTCGGAAATGAGGTCATGTCCGAGTTACAGCAGAAGTGATAGCAACCCCGACTCGGACCCTCCCAAGCGCAACCTCATCTGCACGGGTAAGACCACAATGAAGGGTTACCACAGGGGGGTAAGAGCACGTGTGCGGCGCCGGAGGTGTTTATGTTTTTTTAATAAAGTGAAAGTTGTATTATTCAAATTAAGAAGCCGAGACAATGATGAGTCTCGGTTCCTGAGTTGGATCACAAAATCTGCCTACCTTTGAGAATCCAGTAGGTGCTACGAGACCCACTCAATACGTATAAACCGAGTATCACGCTTTTTATTCTGATTCCTCACACTCAAATCCGGGTCTAGTGCTGAAGGTAATGCTTTGGTTTTTACGATCTCTCATTTACAGGCAGCTTCGGGTGCTTGTTTCTTTGCTTGAGCAGTTTGCGTTACACCTCGTCTCTTAACGCTCGTCCCAGTCAGATTTCTGCTCTTCTGCCACACTACATTCTTTAATACACGCAATGTGCCGCTCTTAATCCATCCTTAAAACTGCTCTTCGTGTGAACGCACAGTCTAAAACACTGCTCAGGAAGTATGACTTTTTCTTTGCCTCATTGGTTATTTCATAAGAGGCTTAAAATGTATACATTTCTGATTGTGCTTTCCTTACTCTCGGTGGTTGCTCTATAAAAGGCCTTGCGATCTCGTCTGCTTCCAAAATTGAGAGCTGGGCCTTGAAGGCGCACATATAAGATAAAACTCCTTTCATAAGATTTTTTAATGTTGCTCATTATTCACGCTTGTGTCGCGTCATTAAGGTGGCAACGAGAAGCTCACTTTATTTATTTCGAAGGTATAGTTTGCGTGTATTAACGCTTAAATACGCCGAATTTTGATTCAAGTCGAACCAAGAGGCAGTTCCGATTGTACTGACTGCCTTGTATGCAATCCTCTATAATTCCACTTATTTGTAGCTCTGCGAGACCCTATGTGATTTCTGTTCCGAGTTCCAGCGGCCTGCAATAAGGCGCTTCCCATCGAAGGGGATTACCCGATAAACTTCAGAGACATTCTACAAAACTATTGCTCCAATACGAACTTCCACACCTATCGCTATCCACCACGCAGTCAACGTTCTGGCGGAGGCTTCAAACTCGCACATTTCCATACCCGATAGTCAAGCACGGGCGTTTCCCCGAGGGTTTCTCCGCCTCCTGCCGGCTATGCGGCAAACCAGTCAGTTTCCTACATGTACGATTCATCTTCTTCGCCTTAGGTATCCGGCGCTCAGTCCCGTTGCCTTTGTTATGTCCGTATGTGTTTACGCGCCTTTTACCTAGATGAACTGTCACCAAATAGCCCCACAACACGTTTCACCTGATCCACTTAACACGTCCCCCATCCCCTGCTCTCTCCAAAAGGTTACACTCACTCACTGAGAACAGCTAATGTCCAGCTTAGCACTACAAGACCAACAAAGAGCCATCAGTTTCTCTAACAGGCTGGTCATCCAAGGGCCTGTACACCTCTTGTAAGGGCGACCCGCTGCGTGGGCTTCTTCCATAGGCCAGAAGAGAGGAAGGGCTGTGTGCCCCACCCATATTTTAATAGCCAAAAAAATTTACACCGCCCACTTGCTAGCATCACAAAGCTTGTGCTGTAGGCGTGGTAATATACCAAAAGAACCTGAATGCTTATAGACAAAATGTGCATTAAAGCGGTACAATTAAAAGAGGCCTCAAGCGATTGAGCTGGTGGGTACGACAAATACAATGCGTTCACCTAATTGAACAAATAGTCTAGGAGAGCACGCACAAACGGGGCACGTTGCACTGCTCGCACAGTATTCCAAAAAGCATGGAGACACTTGCGCGCGGTACACAAACAACCTGCAGCGGTCTCTTCGAGCACGCCCTATCTTTTCCACCACTTCAATATTTAGGTAAGCGCTCAAATCAGTTTTCTGAGACCCCGCATACTGTAGCAACGCTTAGCAACGTTTATCCACGGGTCATCAGGTAGAGCGCCAAAGGTTACAGCGCAGAAGGTTTGGGTATATCCTGCGGCACGTCCTCAGGGCTGACAGGTGGCTGCTGCTGCTCAGGTTCATTCGTCGGCACTATAGGCAGCAGCAGGCCCTCAGGAACAGCGGGCTGTTGTGGTTTCTTGGGGGTGATTGCAGCCTCCATCGGGTCTTCAGAGCTAGCCAGCTGTTTTGGCTCCTGTGGCTCCGATGGGAGCGCTGCAACGTGGGGCCTATCTTTGGCTACCAGTCGTGGGAGCCGTGGTGCCTCCGCTGGCTCTGCAGCCTGGTGTATATCTTTAGCTGCCATTTTTGGGATATGTGCTGATTGCTCTTGTGCTGCAGCCCACGGCATGTCCTCAGCAACCTTATGTGAGAGCTGTGGTGGATCCGCTGGCGCTGCAGCTTGCGAAATGTGTTCACCAACCTTTTGCGGCAACCGTGGTGCCTCAGCTGGCACCGTAGCCCACGGTGCATTTTCAGAACTGGCCGGCTGTTGGGACCTACGTGATTCTTTCACTGGGGCAGCAGCGGGTGGCAGCCGTTCTGAGCTCGGAGGCTTCGGTTCCCGCTGTACTTTTTGCTGTGCCGACAACGTCCGGTACTTCGTGATCCCTTCTAGAATAGTGTGTGTCGGCATGTCTGGAGCCCGGACTATAGCGGCTGCTTCACCAATTCTCAATAATGATTGGTTCCTTTTCCGCGGTTCGGATAATGGGGGCGGAATTGGTGGCGGCGGTGGCGGTATCGATGGTAGTGGGGGCGACGACGTCGAGGGCTGCCCAACCATTTCTTGCGATTTTCCAGTTTCGGGAGGTGGTTTGGCAGGGGCTTTCGGTTTCTCCAGCTGCGCTTCTGCTCCATGGGGAATGAAGTCGGCCTTTATGAGCACCGACTGCAGGGCTTTTAGTCTGGGATCGTGCCGCGACTCGGGCCTTTGCTGGCCATCCTCTTCACCAGCTGGTCTTTGGGCAGTTTCTACCGTGACCGGTGGCAGCTTGGGCTGCTGTCGTACTGCTTCTTCAGCGCCGATGGCCGCTTCCATTGGTTGAGAAGAGGCAAGACCGGCATAGTCATCTGAGAGAGGCGGCATCTGCAATGGAGGACCTGCTTCCATCCTTGGTCCCCTGATCTGGACGTAGTTGAAGCCCGGAGGCTGAACGTCCGATGTCGCTACTTGTTGTATTCCCGGCGATATGTTGAAGTGTGGCCTCTGCGATCGTATTTGTTGTTGCAGCTGCCTCTCGACTTGGGCGGCAATGCTACGTATCCAAGGAGCACGAGGACCGCTTGCGCTGGCCTGCGGAGGCCGTCTAGCAAAGGGAGGAACCTCCGCCGAAGTTTCGTCCGGTTTTCCTGTTCCGCGTGAGGGCTCGAACATGGCTCTCATTTGCAAGAACGGCTTAACCACTGCCTCTTGCGTAGAACGCGACGCTCCGGTTTGTTTTTGGGAGGTTGCTGATGGCGGCTTTGCGTGAAATGACGCTTGTCGCTCCTTCGCTACCACTGCAACTTTTTCTTGCGAGTCGACTGGAGCGGGAAAATGCTCGACCTCTAACTGAGCGTTCATATCTAACCCCGGTGTCTTGAAGAACTGTGCTCTTTCGACTGACCTCGTGGGCCTCGGCCCTTGCCGAAGCTCGAGACGAGATGATGCCCTCGCTACTGTTTCCTGTGGCTTAGCTTTAGCGGCTTCCGACATGTTCGCTCTGTCGCTGCCGGTCGCCGCAGCGGGTGCTGGCCTAAACTGGGCGTTTAAGTGCACCAACGGCGCTTTAAAACATGGTTTCTCGGAAGAAGCTGCTGGCCCAGCTGCTTGTGCTCTCGTAAGTGCGGGTGAAGCCGATCCTTTTCCTCTTTGTTCAACTGCAACCTTTCGCACCCGTTTAATTTTTTTACCTGGAGATCCGAACCAGCTTTTGATATTTACGAGCGGACCCTTGAGTACAGATGGCCTGTGTAAAGGAGCCCTGTGTAAAGCAGTCCTGACTAAGGGAGGCGTGGGTACATGGGACGTAGGCAAAGGAATCCATGGCGGCTGGGGCGTCCTACGTATGATTTGGAAGGAGGATTTAATTCTGGCGAAGGTGCTTCGCTTGGGCTCTCCCTGCTTCTCCATTCTCTGCATGTCATGTTTAACGAGTTCATGTGTCGGCTGCGTCTCCGGTAAGGGCTGTGGCTGTGGCCTTCGCTTCCGCTTGGGTATCCGTTTGGCCCGCTCCGTCAGAGGTGACGGCAATGCTGGGGGCGATGGGGGTACAACCACTGGTGGAGGCGTCGGGGGTACTACCAGGGGTGGGGGCGACCGGGGTACCACCACTGGTGGTGGAGAGGGGGGTTTCACCACTGGTGGCAGCGGTGGCGGTTTCACCACTGGTTGCAGTGGTAGGGGTTTCACCACTGGTGGTGGCGATAGGTGTTTCACCACTGGTAGTTGCAGTGAGGTCTGCTCCGACGAGGACTCCAATTTCCACATTAGCAGTTCACGTTCTTCTTTTGAAGCCATCGCCATGCTGTACGCATAGAGGCACATCAGCAGCATAATCTGCGATAAGATAGTTAATATTTGTAAACGCGTAAACACTGCAGGCTCCACCTTTGTCTCGTGTGTGTGTGCACGGAAGAGTTGTAAATTCGCCATTTAGCAGGCCAGTATCGGAGTAACAGTCGGCCTATCCTATCGATCAAGTTCAGTCTGGCACATACGGAGGAACTACAGTTGTACGATGCGGAAGGTTGATAGGAGAGAACCGCGCGGCTTAGGTGCTATGGCACTGCTTCGTTTTTATTGAAAGAAACTCACTTGGGGGTGTCTAAGATGTCCAGTTATTGTGTTGTACATTTAGTTAGCGCGGTCTGCTTATTGGCTATCTCTGGTGCAAAAATTACAGTTCAGTAGTATGCGTACATTCGGCGAAACCATGGACTCTGCACCATCAGCCTATCCAGCTGACACGTGGAGCTAATACGAGTATATAGCTCGATTAACACCCCATATGCAGACAAACTACAGCTTGCTCGATGTTAGGAACATCGGCATCAACATTCTGCACTATACCTCAAGTGTCACGGAAATGGATGTTAACGATCGGTTATTTCATCTTAAGCGTTTTTTCTTCTTCTGTGAGGGGGGGGGGGGTGCAGCTGTTGCTGCAGGGTAATGTGAAACAGTGTACCCTTATGGCTTGAATGCACTCGCTTAACGGTAACGCGGTAACAGTTAACTGCCTTGTTTTTATTAAGAGTCTTAGCGAGCTTATACTGCAACTGTCAGTGTGCACGCGCAGGTGGCGCCAGTCGGCGGCTGGCGGAAGCCGGCAAAGAATGACGACATGCTGTATACGCTCCGCTAAATGTATCTATTCTTTACTGCGGACTAGATGTGGATGTGATTATGCCATGACCGCGATTCACTCAGAAAAGAAACCACCAGAGTTTTCCTTACCTCCAGGCCGACGAATCCGCTGTGGATCACGAATTCTGTCACGAGTATGGCAAACTAAAGCAAGAACGAAACGTAGCACCATGTCAGGAAGCATTTCGACTGCCACAGATGCCACTGCGACGATAATATAAATAGGTGATCAAGAAATCACGCATGTTACGTGGTACATATGGTGCATGGGGAGTAACGTCACCGGGCGACTTGCAGGGCGAGGTGCGCAGTTCGATATATCGAACGCCCACTGAATGGGAGTTCGATATGCGCTGTATTTCATGTGCATTTATTTTAGTTTACTATTATATGTGTACTTTGATGAAACCAAACCACTCCTATCTTAGTCCTGAATATGGCTGATGTTATTGTAAATAAATAAATTAACATGATTCGCGATCCTATACTTTAGTAGAGGATTTTCAACTGAATATTTGGAGAGTTCGATATAGCTAATAATTCAATATATCAACGATCGATATGTCCAGAATCGGCTGTGTTAAAATAGGCCAAAACCATGAAGCGTACTGCTATCTATACTACTATCGACAGTGATGTGGTTAATTGTGCGAAATATATTGCCAAAATATTTGCGATAATTGACCATGCGCAACATCAGTTCATGTATTATGAACAACTTTTTGGCGAATGAAATGAACCAAATTAACTAATCACACCATAATAACTAATTTTATCGTTGATGCTGTGGTTTTTAAATCACAAAACAAAAAACTACGGGACACTTAAAGACAACCACCCACGATGATTTCGCTCCGTAACAAGATTAATTTTAATAGTACGCCAAAAAAGAGTACTAAAACAAAATAAGGCATTCGTAATTGAAGCTTGTGGTTCAGGGATCGATCGCCAGAACCGTCGTTTTTCGAATCGAAACAGGAAAAAATTCCGAGAGCACTGCGGTAACTGCAGTGGAGAAATACGAAAGCCTGAGCGTTGATGCTGTCGAGGGGAGGCGTTGGTACCCCACGCGCTCCTTGTCGAGCACAACCAGCGTTCCGTTGAACGCACCAAAGTTTACCGGTATACTATAATCGGTTTATAGGAAAATAAAGCAGCAGTATCTCTCACGCGGAATCCTGCTATTATCCTCACGGTAGGCAAGGATAATTATGATGTGCGCGTTTCACGATCCCGGGCGTGGCAGAGTTGGTTAAAGCGCTCAGCTGAGGATCCGACGGGTGGAGGTTCGATTCCCAGTGGAGACAAGAATGTTATTTTTCTGATGACGTCATCAGGATTATTGACAAATGGTATCCCGCTGTATCCCGCGGAATCTATATGCTGTGTGTACTGGGCGGTGCGCTTCCTCCTCCTCTCCTTCTCTTAGTCTATCTTTACTAGACTGTCGATGGAAACACTGCCATAAAGGAGCACTAGTACAAGTAACGCACCGTACAGTCAGACCGGAATGAAAAGGGAGCACATATTGAATGTGCCACTTGTGTTATGAGATTCCGCTGAAGTGTGGCCGTGTGCGCAGATGCCTCAATGAGATATTGCTTGAACACCGACGGCGTGTACGTAACAAAGCCAGTGGCCATCTGGATAAACATTGCGGGACGTACAAAGTGTCCAGTAAGACGTGTGAGCCGCTGTATGCAAGAACCAAAATTAAAGCACAGACTAGGATTGAAATCGAAAGAGCCATCATTCAGGTATTGCTGATTACCAAGGCTGGGAGACCAATGTGTCAGCCCACCTTCAGTGTTGAGGAAACGTGCTGAAGGGTGGCTTTTCGTGTCCCTACGGGGCTGGGACGGTAGGTCAACGCCTATTGCGGCGGGGCTAGCCAGCCACCGGATTTTAATCTGTTGTAGGCCATCATTGCACCCGCCACCACTTAGGTGGTGGACGACGGCTGTTGTGGCGCGCGTCTTTCTCTCCCTTTTCTTTTTCTTCTCTACTTTCTCTCTCTGTTCGCACGAGGCAGCGGAGGTAGCTCAGCTACAGAGCCAGTAGCAGGCCCGTGCATTTTCTTCTCCTTCTTCCCACAGCCACAACAACAACAACGCTGAGAGACTACGCATTGACGACGAGACGACGCCGAGACACCTGCTTTGTGAGCGTGTCAGTTTTCTCTTCGGGCCTGCTTCTCTGCCCGTTCCTGCGTGATGCACGTTGTTGTTAGTCGACGCCTTGTGTTTGTCGGGACTGCTGATGCCTTCCGCCAAGCCACCGAGCCGCAAGGCCAACGCTACCGATGAGGCCTCGAGCCACATCTAACACTATGTGATTAGGATGTCAAGCACGTTTATGATCCCTAGGTGGTTCAAATTACTCCCCTGCTTGATCGCTTTCTTCACTTTAATACCTGAAAGGCCCTCCAGATTGGCGGGTATTGCGTAAGGGGTATTACACCTTCCTTCCCTTATGGCGTGGATCAGGTGTCCACGAATAAGTTGACCGGTACTGAGTCTTTCCTTCTCCTATAAACCAACTAACATTTTCTTGAAGCGATAACTTCACTACGCAAGGTAAAGCCAAGGCCACCGTGTGCTTCTGATGACCTTCAAACAGCTTCAAGGTCAAGTTTAAACTTAAGCCACAACCACTTTGGGTAGCATGTTACCACCAAAGGGCAAGATCAAAGGTCAATTGACGCGGGAAGTATTAACACGTGAGCAGCTGCGTAGCGAGACATGATTGTTGACGTCAATCTCGAGTTTAATATAGAGACGCGCCGCGCGTCTCGGCCGGAGGTATCGCTTCATACTTGGTTTAACGGAAGCTAAACCAATTTGTTTTGTTTTCGAGAATGGCGCGGGGGGATGAAGGGCCCCGTTCTGAACCCACGGCCCCTCAACAGTGGGGATACATTCTGCCGCATATTGTTATGGAACGTAATCTATAAAGAAGAAAGTGAAAGGAAAACAGCAACAAAGAAACTGACTGCATATAGTACGATAATGAATCTACCAGCTTCTATCACACTAGTTTTCAGAAAGCTTGACATAACAAGCGCATATAGAAACTTCTGCAGGCAGCATTCGGTTCGCTCGGCACTGTGGCACAATTTTACTCGTTCTGTATCGCCGTATGCTCTAAAGGATGGAGCAATATTGATTACAGGACGACGGCACAGCGGCTTTAGTCATTGTGAGAGTGCATTTGAAGCCCCATCCGACATGTACGCGCCATAAAGGCCGAGTCACACTGCGGAAACAGTTGGTCAACTCTTGAAGACTTACCACGGTACCCGAGTGCGAAGATAAGGAGTCAACGCAGCTTCGGCTCACCCAGCCTATGAGCTAGAAGGTCGAAAAAGAAATAAAGAAATAATTTCTTTTGCAAGGGTGCTTCAAAACGAGGGTTTCTACAGCAGCACAGTACACCAGTAGTGTAGTAGGTTTCTCGTCACAAAATACCGGGAATATCACCATTGCTATGTCACACGGCCCCTTTAATGACAAATAAGGGTGGGACGCTTGCTGTTAGGTAATTCGAGTCTAATGCAAAAGGTGGTATTCCTTCGTTTTGGGGGCACTCAACAGTTCGAAAGTTGTTTGTTTTGGTATAATTGAAACTAATCGTTACGCTCGTTATAGCGTTTCCCATCGGCCAGATTTTATTCAGTTCAGTTTGATACAAAACTGTGAAGCATGCAAGGGAGGGCATGTAGACCATTGCTTTGACGTCATGCATATATTTGCGTCATCCACCGGATGCTTTTTCCTCCAGCATTTCGTTTAACGGTACGCTTGGTTGGTTGGTTGATCGATTATCGATCGATCGATAGATAGATTGATTGATTGATTTGAAAGGTACTTTTATGTATTCCTTTTTTGTTCATTCGGTAGTCCGCTTATTGATCCACTCGCTCATTCGCACATTCCCGCGGCCGTTTCTCACAGCATACATACGCTCGCAGATTTGGCGTCCCAGTATTTGCCATCGCACGCCAAGGCTAGCGACTCCGAGCAGCGGATAATGTACAACACCATGAGCAGACAAACACCATTTCTGACCAAGGAAGAGATGGCTACCCTGGGGTCCTGCGATGACAAAAGAAAAAAAAAAAAAGCACCCTGTAATGCACACAAGTCAGTTGAAACTGATCATTGGATATAATCGCTATCCGAGCAAGGCAATCAGAATTCTGGATATGGCATTCAAACTATAATAGGACCGTTTCACATGCATGCTGCCCATTCAAACTATATTAGGCCCGTTTTACATGCATGCTGCAAATTTTGTCCTGCGGCGCTGCGATTCTCGTCGTTCTAGCCGCAGATTACCGCAGAGCGAGCGTCGCTCCAGCCGCATAGCGTCGATGTGATCGTTCTGCGATTGACCAATGAGGAGCTGAGCAGAGTCGTGACGTCATGTGACGTCTGGTGACGTGGAACGAGCTGGCGCGGCAGAGCCATGCCGTCTCGAGAGAGATCGCGCCCTTGCGTGCTCTCCTTGAGACCGGCCGTGGCAGAGCAGCGCCTTGGCAGCCACCCCTATTTTCACGTCCGAATAGTTTCATTCGGCGCAGCAACGCACATTTTGTATGCTGAAAGGCTGCCCGTTTTCGTAAATACGTATGAATTATCGCTTACCACCTAAAAATACCTGTGAGTATATAATACACGTTCTGTGTACAATCGACACGAGTAGAATACACGAGTATAATACAGAGTACACGCTTTGTGTACGCGTTTTCTACAAAACATCAAACAACTCTGAGGGTATCTCTCACTGAATTCGCGCGCGGGTTCGCTGCATGTGAAAGGCCTGTGCGAAAATCGCACTACGGCGTTCCCGACTTGTAGCGAAAACTTTCGGTGCAGTTTCAGCATTTGAAACGGGTCTTACGTCGTCTAATGCGTGTATTTCTGAAGCCCCATTTTTTTCCTCCGCTGTTCAACCTTCCCCGGTACCCAGCTCAACTCTTTAACACTATAGCTTCTTCCGAGTTAACTAAAAAAGTGCATTAAATTGCAAACAAAGAGTCTGAAAATCATCTCGCGAGGGTTGTCACATTTTTCCGCGCTCAGTCCAGGTGCCGGAGAAAAGGAAAGGGAATGAAAAGTCCAAAGTCCAGCATAGCCCGCGCATTTCGCCTCCACCCCACCCCTCCCCTTTTTTTCTTTTTCTTCACTCCAATTCCTCTGCAGTTAAGAGTGCGAAAAGAGGTTATACTGCTATTTTAAGCTTGTCACGCAAAGAACCTTTAAACGCTGAATTGCTGGTAAGACAGAGTGAGCAACCAGGCAACGTCGAAAACATGAACCATGATAAAGAGATGTGACATGGACAGATACCAAAACATCCCTAGGACGGCGCTTCCAGAAAAGGGGCTGGAATATTTAGGGCCAGGTGGCCGCGTGTTTGACGACAATTATATGTACAAGTGATTGCCTTTCTGCACAATGTCGTACGTGAATACGCTTACCCACCTTTTCCAAGGATTATGTTATCATGGGTGCACTAGGAGAAAAAAAAGTGCTCTGTATCGCAATAACAGCGGCATAAACTATAAGCCCGTAGTTGCAAGATGTGGCAGGCCTCTGGCCCCATCTTACCTTTAGTTACACGTCCTGAATATCTAGAGGAAAAATCTCTAATGTTCGTTGCTGGCTTTTTTCAAGCCGTAACCGTCAGATCACAGAGTAGTAAGAAACGCTATTTCGTGTGCAGTCGATAGACAAAGCCTTGTTTCAAATGCAGTGGAAATAACCATCAATTGCACCCCCCAGTAATAAACTTACGGCAGGTTCCAGCCATGAGGGGTACGTTATTGCTGGAAAGGCTGGCGTCTCCCAGAACAACAGACTCTGCAAAGCAAGGGATCAAGAAGAAAATCAGAAATAATACGTAGCACGAGCATTTACTTCAGATTCAACCTACTTCTACAACAGACAAATAAAAATAATTTTAACTGAAGCTGTAATGACGAGATGCAGTCCAACGAACTATAATCGAGTGCAACTAAATATACTAGCAGTTAGAAACAATGGATCATGGCTCGCAGAGTGCTATATTAATCTCTTAAACAATCGTAACACTAACGGGAATCATCGTTTCAAAGTTTACCGCAATAATCAAGTGAACGGAAGTCAATATCATTGCCACCAATCATCACAAGATTTTCTTTATCGGTAACAAGAAAAATATTAGCATCGGACTCCTACCAACGACATAGAGGAATTCTGTGTGGCGGTTTCGATCTAGGAATATCGGTGGGCTTCACTGCAGACCACCGTAGAGTTAGGTTTATCCGCGTACTGAACAATATACACCGAGATTATAGGCGTGCTTCGAGAACATGAATGGAAGTCGAATTTTGGGCTGAAAAAGTTTTGCGTAGGTGGTGGTGGTAGTAAGAACATTTATTTACACAAGGGCCAGGAGGTATGTTCGGATCGGCCCATAAGGGACCGATCCTTACAAGCACTAGGTGGAGGTCCCTAGTTGGGGACCCCAGTGGCGGTTGCCGCCGCTCGGGCGCGTCCGACTAAGGCTTGTTGGGCCTGTAAGTCGTGGCAGCCGAGCAGGACCGCCTCCCAGTTCTCCCGGGTTGGGTTGGGGATGGGGGGAATAGCCGGGTTGGAAGGGCAGGCCCACACCATGTGATAGATGTCAGAAGACACCGCTCCACAGTGTGTGCAGCTGCCACTAAAGGAGGGGTCAAAATGTTTTAGGGCTGCCGGGCACAGCAATGTATTGGTGAAAAGGCGGAGAAGGAGCCGCTCATCCGCCTTTTTGAGACCTTTACATGGGCTGGGATAAAGGCGATGACAATTTTGATAGTACGTCGTGATATCTTTGAAGGTGTAGGCCGGATTAAAATCGGGTTCCTGATCGGGTAGGGAGGAGAAAACAGCCCGGTGAGAGAGCGCGCGGGCGGCTGCGTCTGCTGCCTCGTTTCCTGCCAAACCCTGATGAGCAGGGGCCCATATAAGGTAGCGGTGTGCGGAGTCCGTATCCCGTATGCAATTTAAGTAAATTTTATAGGCTAGTAAGGGAGTCCAGCCTTGTCTGACGTTCCGACAGGCTCCTCGCGAGTCGGTAATTATGTATTTTGAGTCGGAATGAGAGGCCGCGAGAGCAATCGCCACCTCTTCTGCGTGTGTTGTACTTTGTGCTCTGAAGGTGAGACCGTTAATCGTTTTGCTGTTGCGAACTACAGCGGCCGTGTACCATCCCCCGTGGTGAGGGCCGGAGGCGTCCACGTAGTATACACCTGTTTTGTTGCCATAATGTCGGGCTAGGGCTTCCGCTCGTGCCAAGCGCCGACCATTATGATCTTCGTGTGACATATTCGCTGGCAGAGGTCGCACGCAGAGGGCGCGTCTCCACAATTCTGGGATGCGAAACCTGTCTTCCATGAGTGTGGTGTGTTGGATATGGAGTCGAGCAAGAAGGCGGCTACCCGACTCCGTTTGCGACAAACGCGTGCACTGATTTGTAAGGTGCGCCTCCCGGAGCTCCCGGAAAGTATTCACCACCCCAAGGGCCATAAGACGGCTGTTTGAAGTAGTGATGGGGAGGTCCAGGGCACGCTTGACAATTTTGCGAAGGATAACCTCAAGGGCATCCTCCTCTTGTTTCCGTAGGTGGAGATAAGGTGTCGAATATAGAATCCGACTGGTCACGAAGGCGTTTGCCAGCCGCAAGGCATCCTTACTTCGCAACCCCCCGCGTTTGTTTGAAACCCGGCGGACCATGCGGCCCACCTGGTCCCCCACCTTACGGAGTTTGGCCAATGTAGTGTCTGACCGTCTGTGTTTGTGTATGTAGAGTCCGAGTACCCGTATCTCGTCAGCTTCGTGTATGGGACCACTGTCTAAAGAAAGAGTGATTTGAGTTGTGCACTTTCGCGAGGGGCGGAGGTGCACAAATTCTGATTTTTGTGGGGAACACTGAAGACCACAGCGACGGGCGTAGCGGTCTACTATCGTCGCCGCTGTTTGCAGGCTGGTTTCAATGTCCCCGATACAGCCATGCGTGGCCCACAGGGTGATGTCATCGGCATACAGGGCGTGCTGCACACCAGTGACACCATCGAGCTGGGCAGGCAGGTGCATCATAGCCAAATTGAAGAGCAGCGGGGAAAGTACTGCGCCTTGGGGGGTTCCCCGCGTGCCGAGTAGGTAAGGACCATGCTCATTATCTTGGATGCGAATGTAGGACTGACGATCCGTGAGAAATTGCTTGATGTATTGGAATGTGTTGAGACCACAGTCGGTCTGGCTTAGGTGGGTGAGTATAATCTCGTGTGTTACATTATCAAATGCCCCTTTGAGATCTAAGGCGAGTACTACCCGGTCATTATGGGGGCATTCGAGTGGGTCAAGGACTTCCCGATTGAGTTGCAGGAGGACATCTTGGGCGGATCTGTGTGGGCGGAATCCGAACATGGTGCCTGCGAATACATGTTTTTGTTCAAGATATTCAGATAGCCGGTCTCGCACCATCGTCTCCATTAGTTTGCCCACACAGGAGGTGAGAGAGAAGGGGCATACGACGCTACAGAAAGCATCCTTCCTGCACAGCTTTTCAGCTGTTGCAGCGAAATTATACTATCCAGAAAGGGCCGACTCTACATATTACCGGATGTTTTAATTCAAGAGGTGACCTGCTGACACCCGTTGCTGCACCACTACATTTTTCATACGCTCCTGGCCCTTAGATTTTCGTAGTGAACGTGGAGTACTTATCAATGTAAACTGTGGAGACACGACCATGATGTGTTCTGCATCTCTCTTGAAATTCTACTGGATGGAGCAACTGACACTGCGTCCAATCTGAACGAAGACGCGGAAAACAGACACTCCGCATTTGTTAGGCCTACAACACACAAAACAGTTTAAGGATGCACTATTGCGTCATATCCAGGACACATTATGGTCCGAACGCAAAAATGCCTACTGAAGAAGCCGATACCGTCTGGGGTGCTTACGTGATAGACCGCGGCGAGGGCAATGCAGCAGAAGTAGCACAGGAATGCTCGGATGACCACCGCGGTGAAGTGCGCACCAGATCGAACTGCAGAGGAGCGACAAGCATTGACAGTGAGTGACTGGCAAGCAAAACGGTGTTCAAGTACTTAAGTATCAAGCACACTGGCTGGCCTATGACGTCAGTGGGAGGTGACGACACGTTTGCAATGAAAGAGCGCTCCCAAATATTTTCACCTCCGTAACACTCACCGTCGCACCATTTTGAATAAACATTGTGGAAACGATGTTATTCGACCAATGTTACGCAAAAACACAGTTTTTTAACTAAGCCCTTGGAAAGATGAATTCAAAGCATATGCGAAGCGTATAATGAAAGAGGTGCAAGTCTTAACATTGTAGCGGGAATTCTCGTGATCAGCCGCAAATAAAAATTCAAACAGCTAATGTAGTACAAACGTCACAGCCTGCAACAGCTGAAGAGAAATCGAATAATAACGTAATGCAATATATATGCCATAGTGCTCTGAATCTGCGAGTCGATGTCTCAAACATGAGGATGTGCAAATATTCGGCACGGGCTAACCCGACCGCTGGCGGCTGCGTTTCGAGGACGCGATACGAGAGGCGTTCGTGTGCTGTGCGATGTCAGCGCACGTTGAAGGTTCCCAGGTGCTCGAAATTACTTCGCAGCTTTTTACCACGACTCCATTTTTCTTTCCACTTTCCTTCCCACCTTCCTCTTTTCCCTTACGGTGCGGCTCAGGCATTTTTCTTTCCACTTTCCTTCCCACCTTCCTCTTTTCCCTTACGGCGCGGCTCAGGAACAGCCCCGCCGCTGTGGTGCAGTGGTAAGACGCCCGACTACTGTGCCGGAGTACCCAGGTTCGAACCCGACCTCGGCGGCTGCGTTTCGATGGAGGCGAAACGAAGAGGCGTCGTGTGCTGTGCGATGTCAGCGCACGTTAAAGATACCCAGGTGGTCGAAATTACTCCGTAGCCCTCCACTACGGCTCCTCTTTCTCTATTTCCACTTTCCCTCCCATCTTCCTCCCTTCCCTTACGGCGCGGTTACGGTGTCCACAGAAAAACAAGTGAGACAGTTACCGCGCCTTTCCCTTCCTATAAATAAATCAGTCCATACGCAGAAACAAGTGTGCCAGGTACTGCGCCTTCCGTTCCTGTGAACTAATTATTATTATTATTACGTGCGACGTCTGCCCCGCAGCGGTGGTTCAGTGGTTAAGATGCCGGCTACTGCGCCGGAGTACCCGGATTCGATCCCGACCGCCGGCGGCTGCGTTTCGATGGAGGCGAAACGGAGAGGCTTGGTTTGTTGGGTTTAACGTCCCGAAGCGACTGAGGTTATGAGAGATGCCGTAGTGGAGGACTCCGGAAATTTCGACCACCTGGGGTTCTTTAACGTGCACTGACATGCTTTTCGCCTCGAAAAGCGGTCGCCGAAGCCAGGATTCGATCCCGCGTCCTTGGGCACAGTAGACTAGCGCTATAACCACTGCGCCACGCCGGCGGGGTGAAAAGGAGAGGCGTCCGTCAGCTGTGCAATGTCAGTGCTGCTGTTGTGGCTGTAGGAAGAAATAAATAAAATGCACAGGCCCCTGCTACTGGCTCTGTAGCTCAGCCACCTCCGCTGCCTCTGATTGATTTATAGGAAGGGAAAGGCGCGGTAACTGTCTCACTTGTTCTCTGCGGACACCTCAACCGCGCCGTAAGGGAAGGGAAGAAGGTGGGAGTGAAAGTGGAAAGAGAGAAGATGGAGCCGTAGTGGAAGCCTACGGAGTAATTTCGACCACCTGGGGATCTTTAACGTGCGCTGACATCGCACAGCACACGGACCCCTCTTCGTTTCGTCTCCGCTGCCTCGTGCGGACAGGAGAGAGAAAGTAGAGAAGAAAGAAAAAGAAGAGGGAGAGAAAGACGCACGCCGCAACAACCGTCGTCCACCACCTAAAGCGGTGGCGGGTGCAATGAGGGCCTACAAATTTGGTGGCAGGCTAGCCCCCGCCGCAAGAGGCGTTGACCTACCAGTCCCAGCCCCGTAGGGCCAGGAACAGCCACCCTTCACCACCTCCTCCTCTGATTGTCACGGAGATACACGTTAAAGATCCCCATTTGGTCAAAATTACTCTGCAGCCCTCCACTCACCATGGCTACGTTTTTAGCAGAAATTTGATCCACCCATTTGAGACACAATGTGCAATGTCAGCGCACGTTAAAGATCCCCAGGTGGTCGAAATTACTCCGTAGCCCTCCACTACTGGCTCCTTTTTCTCTATTTACACTTTCAGTTCCACCTCCCTCCCCTCCCATACGGCGTGGTTCAGGTGTCCACAGAAACAAATGTGACAGATACTGCGCCTTTCCCTTGCCGTGAACTAATTTATTAATTAAATTATTATTATTATTATTATTATTATTATTATTATTATTATTATTATTATTATTATTATTATTATTATTATTATTATTATTATTATTATTATTATTATTATTATTATTATTATTATATTGGTGTCAGGTGGTTAGAATCATATGGCAGGCGCGCAGAATTATTTTTTTAGCTGAATCCTAACATATGCAAGGGATTCGCACAGACAACCTTTGGCGCTGGAAACCGTGATGAATACGACCTTCGGGAGGCCGTGGCGGACGAACCAGTGGTCGTAGAGAGGTGCGGGTGGTACAAAACGAATTGTTTCATGACACGTTGCTGCCAGAATATGATTAAATTCTACAAAACTCGAACGCTCTTAATCATATGCCTGCGTCGGTCGAGCTCTTTTTTGCTGTTGTCGAAATTTGCTCTTTTGGTTAGGTTGGGACAAATTCACTTACTATCCGACCATTTGATACAGCGAACAGAGTTTGTGTGACCGTAAAGTTCGTTATAGGTGGGCTCGTCTGAATACGTAAGGTAGTTACGCTATAAGTTTACTTGGGTATTAATACCCTCTCGGCACTTGTACACGCGGGAGGGGGGGGGGGGGGGAGTAGAAGTTATTCAACAAAACCGTTTACTCTAGACGGAAGTGATCGTTACGCCACCTAGCGGCGTAGCTAGAACATTTCTCGCACTTACCGAAGACCAGAACTTCTGCGTCAGACTCTGAAACAAAATGCACATACTGTCACGAGTATAGTCACAAGAAGGCAACAATCGAAGACTGAGATTTCACTGAAATAAACCGTTTATGGAATGACGCGCCTACAAGAGAACTAAGCAATTCGGTGGCGGCGATAACAGCAAGAATGATCGGCGCTGATCGAACTGCTAATGCCCGCAGCATTCGGCGGCGCTCAATTTATTATCGGCGAACTGCTAATGCCCGCAGCATTCGGCGGCGCTCAATTTATTATCGGCGAATAAACATCTAGATAAAGCGGTCAAAGAAAGTTGGAGCAGTCTGCAACGAGACGGAAGCTGCTGTGCTTGCCTGTAACCATTCCAGGCTGGTCTCTGCGCACTCCGCTCTACAAATAAAGTGATTAGGCCGCGTTTCGCGACACCAATCATAAACAAAGAGAACAAGATCATTTCGTGCGCTACAATCATAGCGATAAAACCACATGCTGGAGGCTGTTGAAAACAATAAATAAAGATTTGAGTTATTCGAGGCAATAGCGTCTAAAACCATCGTTTGTTCTGCCATAAACTAATTCAACAACTTTGGTTTAGTGTAAAGACTCAGATGAAAGAAAACCGAAAAAGGCAGCTTCACTCACCTGGTATGTTACTGATAGCAGTCTCAGAGGCGATAGCGAATAAAACTAATTGAATTAGCTGAAAGAGAAAAAAAGAAAAGTTACAAACGTCATTTTTGTGAGATATATCTAGTCCCCCGCCTAAAGCAGTGAAGCAGGGGCGTAGCCAGAAATACCTTAAGCGGTATTATACGCCACCGGTAAAAAAGAGGAATGGTGGCTCCGGTTACAAAATCAGTCATTTTTCTGCTTTAATATAACAGAATTCGAGTTAACTGGTTAGTTCACTGCAATATCTGCATAAATGTACGAGCACACACGACTCCGAGGACTTAATTCGCAAAGAGCGCGTATTTTCTGGCAGGCACACAGCTCGTACGAAAAAGAGCGGTTATTTAAAACAAAAGCATATCCTTTCTGCAAGAACATCCACTCCCTATTATAGAACCGCGACAGAGCGCATCAATATTTTCGAAAAAAAACAACAGAAAACGCAAATATACGACATTTCTTGAATAATTACTAAAGCATAAAAGTATTAAGGGCCACTGTTTCAAATTCAACGCAGAACGTGCGGAGGACGAAAAAGACCGATATTAAAATATAGTCACTGAAAAGCATGAAACTTTTGTGAATTTCTCCACGACTGAATATCAGGTGAAATCATATATTTATCTCCGATATGCTAAGGCACGAAAAGTTGGGAAGGAGTCTCCCTCTTCGCGTTCAGGCAAGTTTGTGGGCAATTTTTTAACTGATAATATCCTTGTAAATGTTACGAAGTGCGTACCCCAGCAACCGCTTCTGCTGCGTTGTACTTCTGAGATAGAGCTTCCAGGGCGTTCAAAACAAAAGTTCCCTTTCGGCTTCGCTCCACCTCGTATTTTAATTGTAAGTTGGTCTATGGAAAGTAAAGGCGCAGTATTTGTAACACTGCGGACACCTAAACTGCGCCGTATCAGAGAAGTGAGGAAAGGGGCAACGAAGGGAGGAGGCAAAAAGGTGTCGTAGATTTTGCATTTTTTGCATTTTGATATATCGATGCGTTGTGTAAATATGGGCGAAAAAAGGTCGAAAATAGGGAGGAGGGGGATGCCGGGCTCAGAAATTTTCGGGAGGGTGACCTGAGACAGACCCCCCCCCCCCCCCCCCCCCCCCCCCCAAACCACCTTCCCTTACCACTGCTTCGCCCCTGTAGCGAAGTTGAACTGAATTATGACCGTGCAGTAAAATAAAGCTAACCTGGCAGAAAACCAACAGGTCAGGTGGAAATGTGAAATTTGCGCGTATGTGTGTGGCTTAACACTGCACGAGATCGTGCTTGGTCAGAAAATGCGTTATTTCGCTGGGCCTGTACCAAACTAAGCGTGAATACTTTCCGTATATTGTTACACATTGCACATGTGGCGTTCTACCAGCCACACGTATAAAACAGGACCGCAATGTGGACTGAGAAAAGAAAATTATACTCAACGCTTACTAGCTCACTTTTTTTTCGAGTCTTGGTTGTGTTTTGTTTTCATAATCTAATAATGAGGAACAATGCTGTTTTCATTTGTCCTATACTTTCTAGAGCTTCAAAAAGTTTGGAATATAAGCTCTGTAATATATTTCGAATGGCTAAAACACAACTCTCAGTTGACGAACACTGTGTGTTTAACAGCGTGGTTTGTACATAGCAGCGTCACTGCGTGTACGAGGTCCAAATAACCTCGGATGCGCACACTTGGCAGTGTTGAGCGATAATGCGAAGATCGCTTTCTCAGGTTCCAAACCGTAAAGTCGAGCAACGGGCTCTGTGTGTCTGCCTGTGCACCTAAAACACTTTATTCCAGGCGACCACAGCAATTGGCTGAACTACTGTGGCGTTCGTAACACCTGATCCACGGTTTTATCTGTTGTAGGCCGTCATTGCACACGCCACCGCTGGTGGTGGGCGACGGCTGTTGTTGCGGCGCGCATCTTTCTTTCCCTCTTCCTTTTCTTTCTTCTCTATAATCTCTTCTATCTGCACGAGGCAGCGGAGGTGGCTCAGCTACAGAGCCAGTAGCAGGCCCGTGCATTTTCTTTTCCTTCTTCCTACAGCCACAACAACGACAACAACAACCTGATCCACGGTCCGTTTGGACACGTTACCGTTGATCTGCAGTTAAGGACATTTAAAGCCCTCTAGAGGGCCTTTATTCGACTGCTCGGCGAACAGCCGTTTGTACCACGATCCTCTAAAACTCCGGTGGGGGCCCCAACAGTGCACTGATTTAGCTTACGTTGGCACTTTTAACACATGCTACACAATGAGCAGGCACTATTGGTTTACGTTTGCATTCAAATGTGACCATTGCGAGGACATGAATTCTATTAGGCTCTATTCTGTCGTGTTCATCAAAAATATTTATTAGGAGCGTTTTAACGTGTCTATTCTAAATTCGAACTAGGTGGACGATCATTAGAGCTTTCACTTTTATCTTAGTTTTGGGTCGCACATAGTTATTTGCGCGCACTCGTAATATACACCATTATGTTCAAGGCCACTTGATAGATATAAAGTGCAACTTTAACCAAGCAGAACATACCTTGTGGGCTAGGATTAGAGTGTGTCTCAAGATTCGGGGGCCCCGTGGATATGATTAACATTTAAGAAGTGCTGCACAAAGTGGCAGCCTTTGCTTCCTCTCTTCGAATAGACAAACATCGCCGAAAGCACTGAAAGTGGGCTGTAGTGACAGCGCAATACCCTGCATATACATGTGCCACACCCAGCGTAAATGCAACAGTAGTAGCAGCGTGTTAATTTGCAGTCTCTCTTCGCAATAAATATACTCAGTACATGATTTTCAGGTGTGTGCAGTGCAATACGACGCTTCGCATGCATCTGGATCTCCTCACTTGTGGGCCGCTTACGTTAGACGCATTTATTTTTAGATTTCTTTGGTGACTGCGAAGAGCTTTCACTCGATAAGTGTTAAATCATCAGCCGCGCAGTAGGTGATTAAAAAAAGCGAATAGGTTAGGAGTGTTTAAAAACGCTGTGCGTAGCATTTATATACTTACGGTGGCAAAGAGGAGCAATCCGACCATCAGCTTGGTGACGCTGTCCCTCAAGTCTGCAAGAGCATTCGAGCGAACAGGTTTAATATGGACTAAAAATCCTAAGTTGTACAACAGGCACGAATATTCGTTTACTACTGCAGATAGTGATTGAGCCAAGCAATAAACCCAACCAATCATTGCTACAGTCTTTCTGGGACTCGAGCAAATGCGCCTATAGTCTAATCGATTTTTTTTTATCATTATTAGGCTGTAGTTGCTCGCAAGATTGTCAGCAATTATGGTAGTTTGTCACCGCATCAACTGCTCTTAAGGCAAAAGCCTTTATATGCTCATGGAACGAAATCTCGTGCGCGGGAGCTGTGTGCGAGATCTGCCATATTACGCGAGATTCCGTGAAATGTGTACTTTAGCGTTCCTGACATCTGCAATCCCACAGTTGAATGCGCGCCAAGGAACGCCACGCGACATGAGCGATGGTGTACCGTCCAAACTCGCCGGTGATATTGCCCCGCCGGGGTGGTGCAGTGGTAAAACGCCCGATTACTGTACCGAAGTTCTCGGGTTCGAACCGGACCACGGCTGCTGCGTTTCGATGGCGGCAAAACGAATTGGCGTCCGTGTGCTGTGCGATGTCAGTACACTTTAAGGATCCCAGGCAATCGAAATTACTTCGTAGCCCTCCACTACGGCTCCCCTTTCTCTCTTTCCACTTTCTCTCCCACCTTCCTTCCTTTCCTTACGGTGCAGGTGTCCACAGAACAAGTGTGACAGATACTGCACCTTTCCCTACCTGTGAACCAATTATTATTATAGTGCGTCAGATACTGCGCTTTTCCTTTCCTGTAAACAAATTATAATTATATGTAGCACTGCAACGAACGCCGATAAGAGGCAAATGATAGGAGAGGAAGGGTAGGCCTTTGCCATTCTCCTCTCAAAATACATATAAGAGACCCTATAATTTTTTTTCCCGTCTTGCTTTACGCGTCGACAGCGAAATCGCCACAGCCAGATCACAGTGTCCTTGAAGGTAATCGGCATTGCAAAGGTGCCATTCTTCGCTCTCCAAATCAGTGATCGTTCTGTATGACTTAAAATGTATTTTATAACACAAATTCCGTATACAAGAGCAGCGCTCAAATCTCACAAAAACTTGGTTTCTTCAAATCAATGACGTCTCACATTACTGCTTCCTAAGTATGTGCGAAATTATATCAGCTAGGTTAGCTTAAGTTTACTAAAGTGTCTAGGGCGTAAAAAATAATGGGGACGTCCAAGCTTCGCCTTAAGAGTACACGCCCGACGCCCTTTCTTTCCGCGAATACTTTTGCATACTTGTTCGAATTAAATTAAATTGCTTTACAGGAAAAGAAAGGCGCAGTACATCTGTCACACACTTCTCTGGACACCTAAACCGCGCCGTAAAGGAAGACGGAAGAGGAGCCATGCACGGAGTAATTTCGACCACCTGGGGATCTTTAACGTGCACTGACATCACATAGCACATCCATTTCGCCTCCATCGAAATGGAAAGGCGTCCGTATGCTGTGTGATGTTTTGTTTTAGTTTTATGAAAGGGAGGACGTATCACTTCTCAGTGAACACTTACACTTATCTCCGCTGCATGAGTCGTCGATTCGAATCCCTATCGCAAACTATAGCCTTCAATTTTCAGATTAACGCTATTGGATTGGTCTGGAAAACATTTATTGTCAGCAATGAGCAATTTGTGGGCGCTACACTTAGATGACCTCAAGTCCGTCGCTCTCGACGACCTTTTGAGCGCACTCAGTAGCCCGAACTTGCGTTAACGGGTCTGAGCTGGCCAGTATAGCCTCCCACCGCTCAAAAGAAGGGACAGGTAGTAGGTCCGCTGGTGGCGGCGCTTTTTTTGCAGCTTCATAATATGTGATCGTATCCTGCTATTTTGCCGCAGTGTTTACCATTTGGATTGTATTAAAAAACTGATTTATTTATAGGAAGAGAAAGGCGCGGTAACTGTCTCACTTGTTTTTCTGTGGACACCGCAACCGCGCCGTAAGGGAAGGGAGGCAGATGGGAGTGAAAGTGGAAAGGGAGAAAGAGGAGCGGTAGTGGAGGGCTACAGAGTAATTTCGACCACCTGGGGATCTTTAACGTGCGCTGACATCGCACAGCACACAACGCCTCTTCGTTTCGCCTCCATCGAAACGCAGCCGCCGAGGTCGGGTTCGGGATTGTATTGTGCTGGGTACATGTGCGCTAATTTAGAAGGGCTGAAGAAGGCACGTGTCTGGAGCCGACGCCAGATTACTTTCTGCCTTTCTAGTTTAAAGTAATTGGTGTAGTCATGAAATGAGATT
This sequence comes from Amblyomma maculatum, assembly GCF_055883805.1. Taxonomy (NCBI): domain Eukaryota; kingdom Metazoa; phylum Arthropoda; class Arachnida; order Ixodida; family Ixodidae; genus Amblyomma; species Amblyomma maculatum. The sequence goes on along the minus strand of NC_139347.1, from coordinate 33,585,823 downwards.
AGTGCATCTCTCGATTAATTGGGGGAATCAACCTGGCTCACGGCTCGGCTGACATAATCTCGAGCTATACTGTGAGCCAACTCGTTTCCTTTGCTCCCCGAGTGTGCCGGCACACATATTAACCCTAAATTGGAAGCAAATTAAACGCCCTGAACGCGACGCAAACAAATATTCCATTACAATTTTACTCAAGTGACTCACGGCTTTCAATAAACACGTATTTCAGTCAATCAATCAATCAATCAATCAATCAGTCATTTCAGTTTTAATATGAAATTACGTGCATACTTTCTCCGACACCGTGTTTCTCAGTTGTATAGGTTAGGGCTACAGCGATGCCTTTTCGACCGAAAGAGCCGTATACGCTTCGCTTAATAGCGTTGTCTATTGGAATATGTGTGGCTCACGGCAACATAATTTCGCACTCTGTCGCGCCGTCCGATTAGGCTGACCACTGCTCATACCGCGCACCTTTTTTTTGTTTGTTTGTTTCAGCACCGCTGTGGAAGCACCCTTACCTGCTGTGCCTTCACTCTCCGTGCTGAAATCGGATCCCGAAGCGGCCGAGTGGACGTCATGCTTGTCCTTCCCGAGCGCCTCCTTGGCACCCTGAGGCATCTTGACGGACGAGTACGCGCCGTGCAATGTCTACTCGTGCACAGACACGTTGGTCGCCTTGATGAGCCCCGTCATCGTGGAAAACGCGTGTCCAAACTCCTTGGATAGGACACTACCTTCAGAGTATCCCGAGCAGATAGGCCTCTTCCACGGTGGCACCTCACGTCATGCACTGCCGTAATCTTCCTTCTTAGTAAGACAACGTCATGGCTCTCGGGAATGAGCTGTGCGCGGAGGAATATACGTCTGAAGTACAAGAAAAGAGTCCGTTGTTAGGGCTTTTCTGGTTACTGAAATAAAGCTAAACGTCAAATGAAACTCAAAAAAGAATGCAAGATCTTAGATGTCTCTGGTTTGTTTGGTAACGCCAAGAATTAAAAGCTGATTTTGTTTACTGTTCAGCGGAGTAATACACACGCCGCGTACCACTGCCCATAGTTAGCAACTGCTTCTTTTTTTTTATTTGTAGCCTACTATAGTACGTTAGTTGTATCCGGACTTAAAATTGAAACGAAAAACAGTAGGATAGCGACTCTAAGTCGGTTATTGAAATTAGAAGGGGCGTACAGAGAGCGCAGAATAACAAGGCAAGAGTGAAGTAAAAGAACAAAAACAGTGTAGCAGTAGTTGTTATTGCTGCTGTTGTTGTTGTGTTGTTGCGACTGAAGGAAGAAGGAAAAGAAAATGCACAGGACTGCTACTGGCTGTGTAGCTGAGCCACCTCCGCTGCCTCCCACCCATCACCCATCATCATCTTCATTCTTCTCCCCTCCCCCTTCCCCAGTGCAAAGTAGCATAATAATAATAATAATAATAATAATAATAATAATAATAATAATAATAATAATAATAATAATAATAATAATAATAATAATAATAATAATAATAATAATAATAAAATAATAATAATAATAATAATAATAATAATAATAATATTTGGGTCACAGGAAGGGAAAGGCGCAGTATCTTTCGCACTTGCTCTGTGGACACCTGAACCGCGCCGTAGGGGATGGTATGAAGGTGGGAGTTTAAGTGAAAAGAGAGAAAGGGGAGCCGTAGTGGAGGGCTACGGAGTAATTTCGACCACCTGGGGATCTTTAACGTGCGCTGACATCGCACAGCACACGGACGCCACTTTGTTTCGCCTCTATCACAGCCGCCGTGATCGGGTTCGAACCCGGGTACTCCGGCACAGTATAGTCGGGCGTCTTACCACTGCACCACCACGGTGGGGCCAGAGTAGCAGGCCAGATTTAAATACGGAAGGCTTTTGGGAGACTCTACTGTTGAGCTCAATCCCCGAGACTCATCTAGGTATGATCCGACTGGCCGAACACGCAGCCCAGGTCCAAGGGCTCCAGGCCGTCGTGTAGGCGGATAGGTTGACGCCGATCCTGTATCTGTTGGAGATTAAAGTTTTACCACCACCACCAACGTTTTAACAAGTGGGCTTGTCTTCGTCTGGGCAGAGCGATCATCAGTGGATGCATTGGTTTCGTATAAGCCACAGTCACAGACTGCGAGGGCCGGGAGGTAGTTAGCGCCTCAATCCAAAACTGTACAGTCACGGAGGCTGAGGAAGTGGCTATCGCACTGGCCATTAGGCAAGTCAGAGAAACGGGAGAGAGTCTGACGATACTGTCAGACTCTCAATCCGCGTGCAGAAATTTTCAACGGGGTAAATTATCTAAGGTAGCGCACCAAATTCTTACTTCCACAAGCGAGCCAACAAAACAATACACTCAAACACTAGTGTGGATTCCGGGTCATGCAGGGATCACGGGGAATTTGTACGCAGACAGGGCATACCCGAGAACATGCAACCTACCGTGCGCCCAACAGTTTCGCGGCAGAGGACCTGATTCCGCTTGACCCTGACTACACCACAATACTACAACACTACAAAGGCGTGCGGAAAGTATATCCGGAGCCGCATAAAAAGCTCAGCAACGAGGAGGCTATAGATCTGAGGTGGCTACAGACGGGCACCTTCATTAATTTACACATATTACACATGATGCACCCCACGACATTCAGAGACGAGTGCCCGTGGTGCGGGAAGACCCCTACCCTGTACCACATAACATGGGAATGCAGCTCACATCAACTAAAAAAAATTGAAAACCCAAATGAAAGACAGTGGGAGGCTTTGCTGGCCAGCTCTGACCCGGAGGCTCAGCTCTACCTGGTCACAAAAGCTCGCAAACTGGCGAAAGCCAGTGGTGCCCTGGACTGGGGGCGCCAACCGCTCGTCAGCCTCGGCTGAAGAGGCGAAGAAAAAGATCCCCGAGCAGTTAATAAAGTTCACTCACTCACTCACTCACTCACTCACTCACTCACTCACTCACTCACTCACTCACTCACTCACTCACTCACTCACTCACTCACTCACTCACTCACTCACTCAGTGGATGCCGTGTACGCATCTTCTTCCTCTCTTTCTACCTGATTGTCACGTGATACTCACACTCTCCCTCCTGGAAGCGGTGATGAAGCCGTTGTCGCAATCCCTACGTTGCCATGGAGATGTTGCAAGGAGAACCAGGATGTTTCTCACGTGCCCGGCATGGTTCAGTTGGTTAGCGCTCTCTTTTGGTTATCGGAGCGGTATGAGTTTGTTTCACAGTGGCGGTGGGCACATCTATCGCTTACAAAATTCAGGAACGATAAACAAAGCACGAACCCCAGATGAGGCAGAAGAGGCAGCTGTAGCTCTGGCGATTGTCACGACTAGAGTTACTGTATATGCTATCATATGCAGAAACTCTAGTCACGACGAACTCAAGCGTCCTCTTAAGAAAAAAGAACACACCAATTTCTCCTCAATAAAGTTTTCTCCTTCTCCTCTTCCTCTAAAGGTTAATGTATCTGCTGGATTTCCTTAGGATTGAATTGTAACTCTCATAGTAACGTGACATTTTGAAGCAGCTTGACTGCCGCATGACTTTGTCTAGTGATACTCTTATAGCCACATTTTATAATTAATTTTTTTTTTCACCACCACCACCCAATGATCATCAATTATTGTATTTAATTAAAGACACGACTGATCATGACTTATGACTAATGGCTATAAATTGATTATTCATTGCCTTTACATATTTCCCCAAACTACTCTACGGATCCTGAATGGTGACGTCATCAACTGATGACGTCACAATTGGCGACACCTTTTGCGGAAACTTCCGTTCCGACATAGCCTTGTAAGGCTTCATCAAATATGCTCATCAAATAGCAGAAATGCTCCTTTTTTTTCACGTCGCGCTCAACCTAAACAAATCCTAAATTATAACAAGGCTGACTTCAACGCTATAAATCGTGGTCTGGAATGTTTCTCTGAACAGTTTTTTCGCGATGTTTCCTCCCGGTCTGTTAACAAAAACTGGTCTTTGTACAAGGAAAAAATGACAGAACTCGTGCGCAATTACATTCCTCTAATAACGTTTCGTGTTAACGTATCTAAACCTTGGTTTAACAAATCACTTCGTACATTAAAAAACAAGAAGAAACGCCTTTTTAAATCAGCGAAGCGACTTTCCACGCAGAATTCGAAAACACAATATAAGTTATGTGAAGCATCATACTGCCATGCCGTCCGTAAGGCGAAGCGGAAATTTCTGTCACATGATCTTCAATCGCTCATGAAAAATAATCCAGCCAAATTTTGGAAAACCGTCTCCCCCCCATCACGCACGTCTGACAATATTTATTTACTGGATGCAACCGGATGTCCCATTCCTCAGGACAGCTGTGCAACAGTTTTTAATGATTTTTTCACATCTGTTTTCACTAACGAAGACTATTCCAACCTACCTAGCCCACAAGAAACCGATTTCCCTTTCATGAGTGCAATAGGCATCACTATAGAAGGCATTGCATCCCTAATCCAAAGTCTCAAAATATCTACTTCTTCAGGATTAGACGGAATAAACACCAAAATTCTAAAACACACTGTAGATGCCTCCAGCCTCATCCTCTGTCATATTTTCAAACAGTCATTAGAAACTGGCGAAATTCCGCATGACTGGAAGATTGGTCAAATAATCCCCGTGTATAAATCTGGTAACAAACACTCTGTCAGTAACTACCGCCCCATATCGCTAACAAGTGTTCCATGCAAATTACTAGAACACATCATTGCATCTAACGTTGCCTTCCACCTGGAGCGAAACGGTTTCTTCTTCCCACACCAACACGGTTTCAGAAAAGGGTTCTCCTGTGACACACAATTAATAGAATTTACTACTGACCTCTTTAAGAACATGGACGAAAATTGCCAGACTGACTGCATATTCATTGATTTCTCTCGTGCATTTGACCGCGTCGCCCACTGTCGCCTCATAGCTAAATTATCATTGCTTAATTTAGACAACCTAACACTCTCTTGGATTAGAAACTTTATGTCATTTCGCAAGCAGTTCACTGTTTTCAATAATTTTTCATCCCCCCTTAGCGATGTCACATCTGGAGTTCCTCAAGGTAGCGTCCTCGGTCCTTTATTATTTTTAATATACATTAATGACCTCCCATCTCACATAAGATCATCAGTTCGACTGTTCGCTGATGACTGCATAATTTATCGTAAAATCCGTTCTCTCACTGACCATGTCATCCTTCAGCAGGACCTGGAGTACGTAACTAACTGGTGCAGATCATGGCAAATGACACTTAACACGGAAAAATGCAAAATAATGAGTCAGTCGGAAGCATTCCCTCTCAACCTACGATTATTCACTCAACAGAATTTCACTAACCCGCACATCTTCTTATAAATATATCGGCGTTCATCTTACCGAAAATCTTTCATGGGCGACGCATATTGAAAATATAACCGCCAAAGCATCACGCACGCTCGGCTATCTAAAGCGAAATCTACATAGCGCACCTATTTCTACTCGTAAGCTCGCATTTCTAACTTTCGTTCGTCCTCAACTAGAATATGCATCAGCCATCTGGTCACCACATCAAGAGTATCTAATCAAATCCCTAGAAGCTATTCAAAACCGTGCAGCACGTTTTATTTCCCATGATTACAGCCGCCATACGAGCGTGACTAACATCAAGTTGTCCTTATCACTCACAAGTTTACAATCACGTCGGGATATCGCGCTTATCTGCTTGCTACATAAACTAATCTACAGTCACCATGCATCAACAGTGCCACTTACTAGACCGACTCGCACCTCCCACCGCCTGAATAATAATATAAGTTTTCAACGTCTATTCGGCCGAACACATGCATTCAACTTCTCTGCCTTGCCACGGGCTATAAAGGGTTGGAATGGTCTTCCCGAACGCATCGCTAACATATCTGACCCACTAAAATTCAAAAACGAATTGAGTACCTTTTTGCAGTCAGAATAACTTGTTTATATTGCGTTCACTGTGTCAGGTTGATTTCGTCTAATGCCGCTAACTATTGTATAATGTCATAATCCTCGGTTTATTACCTCCCATGTATGCTCTAATACTTATTTGCAGTTCTAGTCCTGTATTACTGTTAACTTTTGTATTTTAAACTATGTACCATTGTTTCTTTTGATACACTGTAACCCCTCCCCCTCACACAATGTTCCATGTTTGGAACCTGTGAGGTATTTGTATAAATATAAATAAATATTAATCAGCCTCAGGCCAGCACTAAAATTGAAATCTCCCTAGTTGATAGCTTTTTACTTTAGCTAGCACACTGCAGAAGTGACGAGAAGCTAAATCTTCCCCCCAAACTGCTTCGCTGCAGAGAATATAGAACCGCATAGCAAAGTGTCAAGAGGTACAAACCTCGCGTGTTAATAGGGCTTTAGAAAGCATGTGCATCGGAGATAATTGAGGCCCCTAGAATATCGCCCAGGGCAGCCAGAGCAGACAAACCGATTTTCTGGTTTCAATTACTGCGCCTGTGGCCTCGCGGTCACATTTTGTTGCTGTGGTGCCAACGATTATTGGTTGCTGAAGAACGCATGTATTTTTAATCAACTTGCTTTTATGAGTAAGGTATATTTGAAGAGTGTGAACTCAAAGCAAATTAACTGATGTTACTCCTAAAAATAAGTTTTAACTCACAGCTGGCCCAAAATGCCGTGCTCCACGTTGCCTTCGCGACTCTTCGTTTGCCTGGTCGTCAACAGTATTGTACCAGGAGAAATATCTTACCTATATATACATTAATATCTTATTTTTCTATCTTCTTGAGGCGCCAAAAATTTCAATGTTCTGATTGCGTCGATATACTGGGACAAAAATAAAGGCACGCAAAACTGACCGGGTGCTTCAAAACACCATGTCATCATTCGCGCTGGACAAAATGCTCACGTTTCGATATATCGACACGAAGATAAATTATATTTGAGAACACACGCATCGAATAACCGGTGTGATCGGCTCCGATGTGTAGTTATTCTTGCATTCCGCTGAGCGCATACACAAAGCAAGGCGGCTCTGTACTCGACATCCTGCGCACGCGTAAAATAGCTGTTCCAATAAGTCCATAGTGCGTGCACTCAGTCCATGACATTTAGAAGCATGTTGGCCACCCCCACATTCTGCGACTTTGTAAGACAGCAAAGATCACACAAAATATAAATAGCGTGTCATCTAAAACCCAGCTACAACTACAATCAGCAGCACGAGCGCCATGCATAACAACCATCGTCTACGAATTCTTTTTCTTCGGCTGGGTGCTCTTCCGGAGGTCTCACTTCATCTCCGGCGGTGTTCTCAGCTGTCAAGAGCTTCGATGAGCTGATTTTTTCCATCACTTGCCCGCGAACAGAACCGGACGAGCAAGCACCATCCGGAGGACCACCAGGTGTATTCACCCTTCTCTTTTCATCGCATAGATCGTTAATCTCCTTCACTGCATTCGCAAGACACGCTGGAGAGAGCAGAACGTCCAGCGTCTCGGACGCTGTGCGCGTTTCACTTGGCTCAGGTGATTCGCCAGCGACCACTTCCTTCTTGGCACCTGACTCGTCTGACTGATCGCTGTCAGGTCCCACCGGCGTCGCTAAGCCATCCTTGAGCAGTACCAGTCCAGTGCTCGTACCCTTGCCATTGGACTCGTCCGTCAGCTTGGCCGAATGCTGGACGCCGCTGACAGGAAGAGGTTCGGCCGAGCCGCGCTTCTCGGAATCTGGCGCAGGCGCAACGAGGCCTAGACAGTTTTCTTCACCTATATCCGGACACGAAAGCTGCGCCTCTTCGTCGATGCCGTTAGCCTGCATCTCGAGGGCGCGTTCTTTGATGGACTTAAGCGTTGTCCGGTGCAGCTCGTAGAGAGCCTTCCACGAGGCGATACGCGAGAGGGACGAGGTGCTGGCGTCTTGCAGGTAGCTGTTGCTGCCGAATTCCTCGCGGTCAGTGTATTGCTGGAACATGGCGAGCACCATCACCTGCACCACATCGATAGTATAAGCAGTTGCAGAAGCTCACTTACTACAGAACCTGCAGTGTACTGCATATCCTAAGCACTTGCGCGTGAAGCCTGGTTAAAGAAAGGGGAACACTGCGCTGTTTTTGAACGTGAGGGAAGAGCACACTTTTCAGCGTCGAACCATACGTATACAGTACACCATTATTGATGATGGATTACATTTTGTGCAGCACTGCCCTACTGACAAAAATTGTATGAGGCAATAACCTCAAATTTTCTCACACAATCTCACTCAATTCTCATAAGAAATCACATACAAGTCGAATATAATTGCATATAAGGTCTCATAGCTTCATGTACATCATAAATTATGTACGATATTTTATGATAATGATGTGAACCGTATGAGAGTCTATGCGATTAGATGAGATTTTATGAGGTTATTGCCACGTAGGACTTTTGGTTTTTCAGTAGGGTGCTTTTCCATCTGCTGACCATTTGAACGGGAGAATCTACAGTAACACGGAAAATGATTGAGAAAAGATTGGAACTTTGCCACTTACCTTGAAAATGGCCGCCAAGAAAATGTACGCCATCGACGGCTTTGGGTGCACCATCTTCAACAAGAAGAATTATGTCGCTTGTCAGTAGGCACCTAATAAACTGCAGCGCTTAAAGGACTAACTGGGTTGTAAAATACGGGCAACAATGCATTGTCACAATATTATATATGTGCGAAACCACCTCTTTTTTACGCACACGTCGCAGCTTTAACACGACAGTCGGTTTACCATGGCTAGTGAACAAAACTGCCCATTAACCTCAATGCCAAGGGAGTCGAAATTTCTTCTGTTATTGTTTCTGATGAGCCTAAAATGAATATTATGCTCTTTTACTGAGCACCAAGACAGCTGTTAGTCTATTTTTTTTTTCTACCGGGAAATGGCAGAAAGCGAAGCGGAACTCAAAAGACTTCTGATGCGCGTACAAGAAGAGAGTGAGAAGTTTGGGCTTAAACTGAACATTAAAAAGACAAAGTTCATGGCGCCTTGCCCTATCAAGCCCTGGAGCATCAAGGGGCAAGAAGTGGAAGCTGTGACAGATTTGGTTGGTTGGTTTGTGGGGTTTAACGTCCCAAAGCGACTCAGGCTATGAGAGACGCCGTAGTGGAGGACTCCGGAAATTTCGACCACCTGGGGTTCTTTAACGTGCACTGACATCGCACAGCACACGGGCGCCTTGCTTTTCGCCTCCATCGAAAAGCTACCGCCGAGGCCGGGATTCGATCCCGCGTCCTTGGGAACAGTAGTCGAGCGCCGTAAACACTGCGCCACCCCGGCGGGGGTGTGACAGATTTTTTTCTTCTTGGGAGCTCCAAGATTACCCCAGAAGGAGACTGCAGCCATGAAATTAAGAGACGCCTGCTTCTGGGAAAGAGAGCCATGGCTAGCCTTGACCGCCTAGTAAAGAGCAGAGACATTACACTGCCAACCAAGATCCGTATAACTCGTGCAATGGTCTTTCCAGTTGTGATGTATGGATGCGAGAGTTGCACTGTGAAGAACGCTGACCGCCGAAGAATTGACGCGTTTGAAATGTGGTGCTGGCGGAGACTCTTGAGAGTTCCTTGGACGGCCAGAAGATCAAATCAGTCGATATTGTCGACCATAAACCCTGACTGCTCATTGGAGGGTCAAATTCTAAAGTTAAAGCTCAGCTACTTTGGTCATCTGATGAGAAGAGAGGAGTCGCTGGAGAAAGATGTGATGTTGGGAAAGGTTGAGGGTCACCGGAGAAGGGGTAGGCCGCGAACGCGATGGTTAGATATGTCATCCTCGAGGCGCTGCAGATGAAGTTATGTGATGTTAGAAAGATAGTGAGAGACCGGAAAGCGTGTCGTTATATGGTCCATAGGGACACGAATAGTCGGACACGACTGAACGACTGAACTGAACTAAACTGAACTGAACCGGGAAATTAGGCACGCACTTTTTTTTTTTTTTCATGGATATTTCAAGCATTCGTAAAGTGCAATGAAAAGATATAATTTACAAACCTTAGTGAAGGCCAGGACCTTTTTGGGGAATGCCTCACTTTTCGCAGGGGCGTCGACGGTCGACGTTTTTTCCTATGAAAATCGAAGAATCCACGTTTGTTGCGACTGAACCTCTTTGCCGTTACTTCGGCGTAGAAATATTCTCTAACGAGCGACATGCAAGCCTTACCGAACTAAACTCGCTGCTTGCTGAAGGGAAGCTGCTTAAAGAGTTGCCTTGCAAATAGTCCCACGATGAAGTTGTAGTCTTTAGAATTACAAAATAAAAAAGTTTTCTTTTAAGCTTCTGTGGACTGAAAAGTGATTGACACTATACAACTCAGCTGCTTCAAAGTAAGTTCTACTCGCGTTGCACTTCCACATGCCAAAACAGTGCAGTGTCAACTGGAGTAGAGTCCCTGCCTATCCTGTCACGTAATGGATTCATTCAGTAAAAATGTTTAGGAGTGCTACGCGAGTCTCCATAAGTAGCACTAGGAACTCAACTACTGGCACTCTTATGTGACACTACTACATTGCCCTACTTATTAGTGTTACTAACCAGTACCAATAATTAGGACTACTAATTATAGACAAATAATACAATCACTTAACAGTACATAATGTTTATACGAAAATGTCATCACATCACTTTTTAAGGATACTTAAGCATATAAGTTTACGTCTAATGAGAATAAGGCGATTAGATATTTAGAAAGTTTATTTTGTCGGCCATGAAATGTTTTAGAATATGTTGTACTATAGTCGGATACAACATTAGTCTGCAGTAGCCGTCACACACAATTATTCTGCGACAGAAAGTAGTCCGCTGTCAATTCCGGTTGCCTAAGTAAGAAGCCAAGAGCTCAAAAATTTCGGTGCGTCTGGCTTGTTTCGTATAGTCAAATATTAAAACTAATCCTGTTTACTGCTAACCGGAGAAATAAACATGCCGTGGGCCAATGCCCATATTTAACAATTGCTGCTTTTTTTTTAGTACCCTACTACAGTATTTCTCAAGATTGCTAGAGACTTGTATAAGCAATACGACCACCATTCGCGTTTTTTCTTGCCAAAAAAAAAAAAACTATATATATGATTTTGCTCATTTATTGCCCTAATTCTGACAACTTTATCTGATTAATAGAAATATTTTTGGCAGCGTCAAGTTTAGGAAATTAAAGCATTCTGAAAAAGGTTTAAGGAGTAGAAGGGTCTCATGCTTACCTCCTCCTCTGTGGTCTCAGTGGCGCTTTTCAGTGCTTTGTATCCCTTGTCATCGCGAAAAAGAAAAAGAAGCGCATATGTTAATCCGTAGAGCCAGTGTCTTACAGAAGTATGGACCCTTAATTTGTTTGTGTTCTCTTCATATTTATCAGACAATGTATTTTATGCGGCAATTGAAACCCAAGTGCATGTTGCTGGGCCAAATGTAATCAAGTAAAGCTAGCGATCTTCCCGGGTACGCACGGCGATCGCTGTTTTCCGATCTTCGAAAAAGTTACGCGCAACTCATCATTACTATTGGAATGCCATAAGCAAGAGAAAGATAAATTTGGATACATTCTTTACTCTGTGTGTGTGTGGGGGGGGGGGGGGGGGGAAGGGGAGGGGGGTTAACGTCCCAATGCAACTCAGGCTATGAGAGGCGCCGCAGTGGAGGACTCCGGAAATTTCGACCACCTGGGGTTCTTTAACGTGCACTGACATTGCACAGCACACGGGCGCCTTGCGTTTCGCCTCCTTCGAAAAGCTGCCGCCGAGGCCGGGATTCGATCCCGCGTCCTTGGGAACAGTAGTCGAGCGCCGTAACCGTGTGTGTGTGTGTGTGTGTGTGTGTGTGTGTGTGTGTGTGTGTGTGTGTGTGTGTGTGTGTGTGTGTGTGTGTGCGTGCGTGCGTGCGTGCGTGCGTGCGTGCGTGTGTGTGTGTGTGTGTGTGTGTGTGTGTGTGTGTGTGTGTGTGTGTGTGTGTGTGTGTGTGTGTGTGTGTGTGTGTGTGTGTGTGTGTGTGTGTGTGTGTGTGTGTGTGTGTGTGTGTGTGTGTGTGTGTGTGTGTGTGTGTGTGTGTGTGTGTGTGTGTGTGTGTGTGTGTGTGTGTGTGTGTGTGTGTGTGTGTGTGTGTGTGCGTGCGCGCGCGCTTCGCTTTGCTCAATGTGCCTAGCTCGCTCAGTTTTCCTCAAGGTTGCAAATTAAAATAAACTGAAAGAAATTATAAAATATGATTCAATTGTTCACATATACAAAATATGACAAAGTGAGCTAGTAGGCCCAGCAGGGTCAATTGCTAAGGGACCTTTTTTTGTTTTGTTTTGTTTTATTTTTGCCGTTCTTCGCAGGGGGCATGAGCATGCGGTAACGGCTAAAAAATTACAATTACAGCTTAATTAAATATTTTACTCATGTAATACAAAAAAGAAAACCGGCACAAAATGATATTCAGGAAAGCTCAGTTTCACGCTAAATATATTGAGTGCTACGCCGAAAGATGGAAAGCCCGTCCATTAGAAATCGCGGTGGTGTCGTAAATACACTGAAGAAAATTTGTTTACTTCCAGGAAACACACCTTAGTGGGCGGTCAGTGGAATGTTGGGATCGTGCTCTTAATAGTGTTGAGAAGTTCCGCTACTGTTTCATTCATACTATATTTGAGTGCACATAAATGTTACAGAATTCTTCTCCCCATCGGTTGTGCAGCTGATTCGTGTCAGAGTTAGGCAATCATTAACTTAAAGCGATCAAAGATACGGGTGCTGTTGCATGATTCCAAAGGAAAACCGCAGCACAGTGAAGAAAACGTGTAATGTTCGCGCACATTGAACGTTTCTGGCATGTCCAAGAAAGCAGCATTCTTTTAAGGCGAAATTATTTCATACTCGCGACGACCATGATCCTGACCGTCCGGCCACGAGAAGTGCCACACTACTTCGCGTGATTCCGTCGGATAGCGCGAGATTACGACGTCATCACAGAACCCGTGGTGATTGTTCGACTCGTGGTGGAGACAGGATTTACTTTTAACTATCTTCCTCGCGTCATCACAGAACCCGTGATGACGCGAGGAAGATAGTTGATGACGCGAGGAAGATAGTTAAAAATAAACCCCGTCTCCACCGGGAGTCGAACCATCACCTCTCGAATCCCCAGCGCTTTAACCAACTGCGCCGCGCCCCAGATTGTGAAATGTGCATCATAATTCCCCTTGGTTACCTCATCGCCTCATCGCACTTTAGTGGTCCAAAGTGCCCCTGATAATTTTTCAATCTGTTTAATTTTGAAAAAAACTTACCTCATCGGTTACAGATCGAACCATGTAATACAGAGCAATGTCGCACATTAGGGTGATGAAGATGTCGATTGTATTCCAGACCAAAAAAGCTTTGAAGCAGTACTGGTTTCCCTGAAAAAAAAATGAAAAAAGGCTTGAGGAGAAAAAAAATGACACAATAAGGGCGTTTTGCTCTCAGAAGCATAGCTGTATGTTATTCCTCACGGTGCATTGGAAGCAGATGAAGACCACGTCGGAGATGCAGCTGAGTGTGGATGAGAATATGGCTACGTAGAGCACAGCAGCCAGGACTGTCAGACCTGCAAGGAAAAAAAAAAGCTTCAAACTTCAAATAGATTCAACGCGACTTCCTCACCCTTAGTAGAACCGGTAAATAATTTCCAGGCAACGAATGTAACGCTCAAAAGTGAGAACAATAAATAAGAATTCATTTAAGGTAACAGTAGTGACCAAAAAAAAAAGAAAGAAAAACGAAAACAACAGCCGTGTTGGCCGGAAGAGAGTTGTGAGAATAGGAAATTTAAAGAAGTACAATTATGACGATAGAGGCATCACAAGCTAGGGGTGTAGAAGGGGCGAGTAGAGACAAAACTTTATGCACTATAGAAGGGAAGGTACATTCAAGAGGCAGTAAGGGCACGTATGCACTAGCTGCAGCTTTATGCTTCATGTTGCTGAAACTGTTTTGGCAAGGGCGGTCTACGAAAGGGGTGAAAATCAAGCAACAAGTATGCGAATGAAAATGTCTTACGGCAAGGTAATTAGTGCGGACACTCGGATTTTTATTCACAAGTGCAAAACATCAAACTTCAAAAAGACGTCTTCTTCGTTCGCACTTTCCTAATAAAGGCCGCATTTTCAGTTATGCTATCTTAGCACGGTGCAGTGTGGCATGTAGGATTTGAAGTCACAAAACAACATGGACTGTACTCGACGCTGCAGTGCAGGGTTCCGAATTAATTTATACTTGCTGGGGAGCTTTAATATGACATCCTACAGCGCACGGGCGCCGTGACTCCCCATCAGTTTTGTCTCCATCGAAACACAGCCATTGCAGCTCAGAGCATTTTCACCTAAACATTTGAGAAACTCAGCTTCGAAATGAGGCTAGTTTTAATACGCATTTTTGGGGGGATGGATCGATGGATGGATGGGATGGAATATAGGAGCGTCCCCTTTGAAACGGGGTGGTAGCAGTTGCTATCATGCTTGTTTTTTTCCCTACATCTTAATTATAGTTTTAGATCGGCTAACTATACAATCATTTTATTTATTGAATTTTCGTTTCCACATTACTAACATTATGTTACTTTTCTGTTTTTAAGCCACCAATCTTCCAATCGTTTTCTGCTAGCTTCCACCGCAGGTTCATTCACCCAGCCACTGGTATCTCTAAACCCCAGGGCCTCAGGAAGAGTGACTGCGCCTGCATCTACTTCCGAATGGATACCATCACAATCGAGTATAGGATGGTTAATTGTTTCTGTGGATTTACCACATACTGCACATGTGTCATCTCCATGGTTAAATTTCTTTTTGTAGCTGCGTGTTCTAAGGCACCCTGATCTAGCTTCAAAAAGTAGGGCACTGACTCTTGAGTTATCAAAGAAAGCTTCCTTCTTGATCTACCTTTTCTACCTTCGGTATAGTTCCACACTGTTTATTTTACATAAAATTTATCCAATTTTTACCTTTGTGCTTTTCACCTGTTGCTTAATGCCCTTTAATTCTTCGTCCTTGTGACCAGCATACTTACTGGTTAGTTTCCTAGTCTAGGGGTAATTCACAAGTCCTAGGGTCTTGTGAGTTGTGGCGCCATCTAGAAACAGCCAATAAAAGCTGCCATTGTTGTTACTGCCTTCTGAAATATCGCGTCCGGTGCTCTGGTCATCTCGCTGTTCAGAAAACTTGCAACGTATCGGCACCTCGTCAAGCTGTTTCCACTTGTAGTCCTGCGGTCCTGCTATTCAAGGGAAATAAATAAATTGACATTAAAATTGAGCACAAATTGGCACTTATCCCGACGTTGCGTTGAACAACGAAGGCCCTCGACAAAAACAGTGTTAGGGACGACTCGGAGTCACAGGGTGCAGCAGTGTGAGTGTAACATAGCGCGTCGCCTTTAAAAATGGGACTATACGACGTGAGTTCTCGATTTGCGGTCATGCTATAAATCAAATTCGGCACCAATGAAAGCCGTTGCTGATCCATGAATGGAAAAGAATAAGAATAAAAAGAAAAGTGCGCAGGCTCACCACGAAAATTATTCGCCTGCTCGCCTCCCACGCTGACTCTGAGGCGATTTCCTATAGCCAAGGACTGCGAATTTTCAAGAACTGAAAAGCCGTTGTAGCACTGGAAAGGAAGGGAGACTAGATAATGAAAGCACCTAAATTTTCCGCCTTTGCTGCATTTAAAGTTCGAGCACTAACGCACTAATGAGGGGCACATGCATAAATAATTTACGTTTGTTGTATTCTTCCAAGAAGCATTTTACGGCTGGGATCAGTAATAAAGGAAGTCACTCCGATGACACCAAGACATGATTATCCGTGTCGATCAAGTTTGGGGGTCTCTCACATTACTTTTGATCCAACTGAGCACACCGCCTTGATAGCTGACAGCTGACATATGAAAATTGTTTTCTTTGACAAAATATATCTTGAAAGTTTGCGGCACCTTTGCCCACATTTGCAGCGCGGACAGGAACAGGAGAGAACAAGACGAGTGTTTGAAGACGCGATATTCGTCGCCTAGGTAACTTCATGACGTGAATATCTGGCAGTCGATAAATTCCGGGTCATTGGCATATCGACAGTAACGTTTCTTTTGATGGTCATTTGCCTGCAAGCCATCTGCCCTAAGTTGCTCTGTGCAGGCAAACCAGATGTGTGAGCAATGCTCGTGAAATTTATGGTCTTCGTACCTCGTCAAACAGATGCAAAATTATATCGAAAATATCATCATCATCATCATCCTCAGCCTGACTATACCCACTGCAGGGTGAAGGCCTCTTCCATATTCCTCCAAATAACCCGGTCCTGTGCGAGCTGCATCCACTTGACCCCTGCGAACTTCTTAATATAAAAAAACGTGCTTTTCAATCAATGGTTTGAGTTTCTCTTTATCCTGAAGCCTGCGTCATTATACCTATCGTCTTGGTAACAGGTCTTGCTGGTGGTGAGCATTCCGCATATGACCGGGTACAAGCAACAGATTATATGAGGTCAACTGAGAGTGAAGAGTAAGATAAGATGCCATCTGCACTGTGCTTGCGGGAAAAAAGCCCACACATACTTACAAGACACGCGACGACTATCAAGTTCAGAGTGACCACCCTGCTCATCAGTACTGTGTGATCGTCGCACTTAAAGCTTCAACTCGTAAGGCTCTCTTCCCAGGTCTTCCTCTGCAGTCAGATTCTTCTTCTTCTTATGACCATTGCATGCACCCAGAATTGCGGATGGCGGATAACATTGTAAGAAAAAAGTAATTGCTATCAAATGGATTGATACGAAGGAAATTCAATTTCATTAAATTTAATATAAATTTTATTACGAAAGCAATACTACGCCAGGTCTAACCGCTTGTCGCTGCGTGCCGTGTCCGTGTCCGAATTAAGAAAGAAGAAGACGAAGAACGCTCGGTCACCCGTAACTACTAGTACTAAGTGTACTAGTAGCTAAGGCTTTCGCTCCATATTCGGTTCAGCAGAGTTTAACCATTCTTAATTATTTTTTTTATTTGGCTATCCATTGCCTTTACTTTCGCTATCGTAAACATGTGGCGACATCTACTGTCAGCATTTTCATCTTCCTCTTTGAAATGTGAGCATAGGGCTGTATGTTAAAGAGAATAGGCGAGATACTGGACACCCAAGTTACGATGATTGGTCATACTAAATACTTACACTAACAGGGAACCGCAAGGGGAGCTGCAGACGAGAGCTTTCAACTCTATTGCGTCATACCCTTAAAGGCGGAGCTTAATTATCTTCCATAATTAAATTATCTTCTCTAAATTAATTATCTTCCATTAAAATATATCTCTCTCTCTCTTCCATAATTTTTTCTGTGTCAGTAGAAAGCTGCGGCGCTGAGACACACAGCAAAACTAATAAATACCCAATTTTTCCACACGACAGTCCCATTCTCTCAATTATATACGGCGTCTGCAAACCTTGACATTGGCATTTGTTTTTTGATAACTGCAAAAATTTTTCAACATTTTCTAAATATTTTTCAACACTTAGCGCGTTTTTGAAGGCGCTGCTTTTCGTTACGGGGCCCACAAAGACCATGTCTCGTAGACAGGGTGTAAGAATTGTATAGCGTACGCACGCACGCACGCACACACACACACACACACACACAAACACGCGCACGCCACGCACGCACGCACACACGCACACACGCGCGCACACACGCGCGCACGCACTCGTACAGCCTTTTATCAAAAGTGCTGAGCCCAGCGGGTCTGTTCCTTAGACGCGTGGAAGCGCTGATATGTAGAGGCGCCTTAGAGAAGCACTCCAACGCAACGTACACAACATTGGCGCTTATTCGGCTCATTATTTGTCTCGTATGTATTAGCTTGCAATAAAAGCTCAACAGGAAGCTTGCTACACGTGGCTCTCTATGTGACATAATAGTCCTTACAGCCACATTTGCTCACTAACCACCCGTAATCAACTCATATGAAAATGAGAACAAATAATATATGCACTGCATGGGCATGTCGCTTTCTTCAGAGGGCATAAAGCGGTAACCGCATGAGGCGACAATCCCTGGCTATGCGTCGCGCGACGACGACGCAAACGCATGTCGTTGCCGCTGGTGCACATAAGGCCCGGTGGATTCTTCCACCGTGACGTATAGCGACGGAGAGGCGCGTTTTCAGCCTCGCTCTGTTTGCTCTAGAAAAAAAAAAAAAAAAAAAAAGAATAAAAGGTCGCAGCGGTGCGCTACTACACTTCGATGCAGACTTATATTGCAAGCAGTAACAATATTTAACCACACTAGCCTTTTTTTTTTGTTCCTTTACTACCCTACCAAGCTTTTACTGAATTATCTCGATGCGCTCATATATGTACGGATCAGACGAAATGAGCGTCTGCAGGTACTTCGCTCAAACCGGACTACAAAAACAAACTTCGCTCGCAAAAAAAAAAAAAAAAAAAAAAAAAAAAAAAAAAAAGAGAGAGAAAAAAAACTTAGAACGGTAGTTGGGTGCCCCAAAACATTCTGCGGTTGGCTGCCTCGCGAACTGCTTCCGGGAGATACGCGAAATTTTCTAGAAACCCAGAACCTGAGCGACAGCGGCGAGTCCTCAGCCCACGACGTCGCGCGGCCTGTCAGAAACTTGAAAATTCTACAGAAACCCAACGTTTCGGAGCCGGCTCTTCCGGGGTGCATGACACTGGGCTTGGTGCCTGATTGATTTATAGGAAGGGAAAGGTGCGGTAACTGTCTCACTTTTTTTCTGTGGACACCGCAACCGCGCCGCAAGGGAAGGGAGGAAGGTGGGAGTGAAGGGGGAAAAGAGAGAAAGAGGAGCCGTAGTGGAGGGCTGCGGAGTAATTTCGACCACCTGGGGATCTTTAACGTGCGTTGACATCGCACAGCACACGGACGCCTCTTCGTTTCGCCTCCATCGAAACGCAGCCGCCGAGGTCGGGTTCGAACCCGGGTACTCCGGCACAGTAGTCGGGCGTCTTACCACTGCACCACTTCGGCGGGGTGCAGCACGGCTTGGTACAGCAAGGAACGGAGAGGCGAGGAGAGGAGGGGTGGGGGGGGGGGGGGGGTAGAAGAGAGAGGGGAGAAGTGGTTTAAAGGGTGTGAAAGAAATTAGAAGAAAAAGGGGGAGGGGGAGGGGGTTAAAGTCTATGATGAGTCATGGTGCTGCAGGTGAAGGGGTGCCGGCTGGCGTCTTTTTTCCTTTGTTCTCTGAAGTGGCCACGAGGCAGCGAAGACCTTGTCAGTACACAGCAGGAAGGTTACCTACTGTCCGGTTGACATTGTGTAGGTCCCATTGGAAACGGTAGGAAAGAAATTAAAAGCCGCATTATCATGGCTCAGAAGCAGACCCCCTCGGCTCTACGCAATTTTGACAAAGACTACGTATTTCGGTTTTGGTTTAGTTACACACTCCCCCACGAGGTGTCGCCGCTGCTCTTATAACGCCCGATGGTGAAAAATCAACATATGAAGCCGCAATTGCGCGTCCTTTTCCTTATAAATGAAAGAAAAATTGCACTGTAGACTTATAGACTGACGTCTGGTAACCGCCGAAAATAAAATATTTAACGCATATTGCAAGGAATTGCTCAAACTGCACCATACCTTAGAATTTTCGTCCGCAATATGTGTTGCTTAAAGCGCGGTCAAAGAATAGGGCTTCGAATCGTAGACGACACTTGGGTAAGATCATTCTTCATAGGATCATTTCTGTAGGATGATCGCCGAGTCGCAAGTCGCGATTTCGGTACACACCCAACCACGATGATGAGTTGAGGGTCTTCGCCTGAGCGCGAAGTCGGTTTTCGGACTTAGTTTGTCCTTAACCATTGATGACCGTGCCTCTAGACTTGCTAGTCTGGTGGGTGGACGAAGATCCAGTCTGAGTGGTTGGTTGTGCTAGACTTTCCAAAATTAGAACCTTTAGACCTCCTTCAGCGTTTCATGCTGCCGTGTTAGGAATGCAGTTGAAGTACAGTGCTGTACAGTGTAGTGTAGTACTGTACATTGTAGCACAGTTCGTAGTCCAACTTAAAGGCTGTTCACAGGTCAGAGTAGTTTTTACATCCCGCTTAATTGCTTCTTGAGCCAAAGAAAGTTGTAAATATTATGTACTCTGAGGCTAAGTGGGATTTCATCATGTTGTAAAGGGGTCCCTATTAAAGTATACAGTTTGACAGGGTCAGGCACCGCGTTTTTGCCAACGAAGCCGGGATTTCCTTCCGATGAAGATTTTATACTCCACCAGTTAAACTCACAGCGGCGTCAGCCGTGCGGCGTGTTTCGTACTCCTTTCTTCGCGCCATGTCTCATTCACGCATATCTACAGGATGTTCCACGTAACTTGAACCAAGGATTTAAATAAACCGCCGCCTGTAGCTGCCTGAGACCAACGATATTGTTTGTCGTCATGTAGTGCTCCTTACAGCATCTTTTATATTACTTTCTATTACCTAATTAACTGAGATAATTGTGCAAAATCTCTGCTATTCGCTTTATGACCAAGTGTACTCCGTTAAACTGCATATAGGGTTGAGGTACCACCGACCCAGTTTTTTTTTTTTTATAGGTGAAAGCTTCAGACTACGCCAGGTATAGTTCGAGCCGTTCGGGATGGTCTTCACCTTCGTGACATTGGCAGATACTGCGCCTTTCCTTTCTTATAAACCAATTTACAATGGAAACGAAACTTTCACTACGCTAGGTAAACCAATCATGAATCAGTCACCTGTCATTGATAGCCAATCACATCATATATGGTTAATTCATGATATTTTTCCTTCTGTAGCCGTATAGCTGCGCTTAGGTGGATGGCAACGAGTAATCCCTCCCTTCTTACACTATCTACTGGGGATCGCTGATACGTAACGAGTTTCTGATAGAATTGTTTCTGCTTACAGCCCCGTGTAGCAGCCGGCGCTGGTATATATGGCGCAGCAGCTCATTCGATCTCGTACTCTAGCTCCGCTGCTAAAGCGTCACTGAAGTAAAACCTTCTTTTTTCTATGAGACAACTGAATATAGACTAAGTCAGTTCCCGAATAGGAAATTTACTATAGCCCTGATCATTTCCAAAGCGCCGTCCACTGCGGCTTCGATGCACAGCAATGTAGGCCTAGCGACGACCAGGGCGTAGAGCACGACCAGAGCGCTGTCTTCCGCCGCTCTCGAGGGCAGCACTTTTGCGGTAAGCACGCGGCATACGGGGCGGCAAGCGTTGCGAATTGGCGTCAGGCATGTTTCAACGATCATTTGCACCGAGCAAACGATCCGGCGATTATCGATAGGGTCTGTAGCTTACTGCCCGCCTTCAGGTGATACTCGAAGGTTGAATAAAAGCAGCGTCGGACACTGCCTACTTCAGGTGTTGCCCTTGGCACTTGCTTCAGTACGCAAAGTGTACGGTGTTGATCGGCCATCTCGGGCGCTTTTCGTATCCAGGCGTACGCGCTCACCGTATACCATTTCGTAAACAAACGCCACCGACAGCCGCCAATTACCTTAATTAATTGTGTATAATCGTAATAAACAGGTTAGTTACAAGGCAACGCAAGACATGAATATAAATATAAAAGCTGCTTTCGTTCACAGCGAAGTAACTTTCGCAAGATATTGAATGCGCACCAAAATTTGCGCATGTACGTTTTGGTCATGCAGCATCGCATAGAAAAAATGGCATTGAATTTAATAAATATATTTTGTTGGAAATGCAATTAACTGGCCGATGAACAAATAACCGTATAAAACAGCAGCGTCAGAGAAATTGTCTCAGTATCATTTGTAATGCACAATTATGTATCTTGAAATTGTCTACGCAAAACTTCGGCGCCCGAAGTTCATTCACAGTCTCTTCCTTCTGTTCACGAGTTTCACATGTTCAAGGTTGTTTGTGAAGAAGGCTCCCTTGGTTACTGGTCACCCTCATGGCAGCCACTTCCTCTCGCTATTTGGCGAACAGCGAGCTCAACCGCATCGACTCCCACAGGTCGTCGTACTGGTCGAACAAGTGCATCATGATGATGGCCGGCACGGCCCATGCATGCAAGCGAAATGTCGTTGTATAAGCACGCGCCTATAGCAATTTGACATTGTTATTAACTTTATATAATGAAGTTCAACACGGTTCTACACGGTACGGTTCTACAGAGATAGGACTTCTAGCCAGTCCGCCGTGTCTAATATAAGCTAATCTAAGCCCAATGATCAGGAATGAGTGAAAGCAATTAAGAACTGCCACAGCTGTTAACTGTCACCACCAGGTTGCACCATTTATTCTGGCTACACGCATAATTTCATGCCTTGTATTCTTCCCTCGCCTAACAAATAAGCGTATCTTGGTTCCACTCGGCGAGAATCAAAGGCAAGCAGAGATAGTGGTGGTGAAGTTCTGGGCGCAGGATCGCTTCTTCATTTCCTTGGTAAGGAAGATATTTCGCGAGAAGTCAACTGCCAACACTTATCTATTAGGAAAAACGCAGAGAATAAAAAGCAATTCCAGCGACAGAACCGTATAGCGCACTTTCTAGAAAGGCCCCTTGTAAAGGAGCATTGCTTGTAAAACTGAACCTGCGTGACAAGTGGAGATGCACCGCACGCAGAGGAAGTTTGTGTAGAGTAACAGCGATTGCGATTGCACCGGCTCTAGATGCACGGTCATGGCCGCTGGGTTTTTTGGTGCTATGGGGAACTTTATAACTGATTTTTTTTTTCACCAATTAAGGAGTAAGTTAAGAAACTTGCTGTCCAAAAACTTAGAAAATAAATCAAAGTGCTTTTGGCGTTACCATCAGTGGATAACTTCGGCTCAATCCCTGCGAAAGGATACAATCTTCATTACGAGGTTGGTCATGTGGCGACGAAAAACATCCGCAAATCCACGTTATAACAAAGGGATAAATAGTGTACGCCACAAATTGGACCAGCGCGTCAGCAGCACTGGGTGAACTATATATGATTGATGATGGGCATATATTTCAGTGGTCACCATTTAAAGAGTTGAGATAATAAAGTAGTGCGTTTCACTTTTTATTTATAGTTGAGCAGGTAGGCCGTCATTGCACCCACCACCGTTTCGATTGTGGGCGACGACTGTTTTCGACGAGCGTCTTTCTCTCTTTCTCTCCCTCTTCCTTTTCTTCTCTATTTTCTCTTCTGTGCACGGTGCAGTGGTAAGACGCCCGACTACTGTGCCGGAGTACCCGGGTTCGAACCCGACCTCGGCGGCTTCGTTTCGATGGAGGCGAAACGAAGAGGCGTCCGTGTGCTGTGCGATGTCAGCGCACGTTAAAGATCCCCAGGTGGTCGAAATTACTCCGTAGCCCTCCACTACGGCTCCTCTTTCTCTCTTTCCACTTTCACTCCCATCTTCCTCCCTTCCCTTACGGCGCGGTTGCGGTGTCCACAGAAAACAAGTGAGACAGTTACCGCGCCTTTCCCTTCCTATAAATAAATCAGTTTAAATAAATCAGTGGTAAGACGCCCGGCTACTGTGCCGGAGTACCCGGGTTCGAACCCGACCTCGGCGGCTGCGTTTCGATGGAGGCGAAACGAAGAGGCGTCCGTGTGCTGTGCGATGTCAGCGCACGTTAAAGATCCCCAGGTGGTCGAAATTACTCTGTAGCCCTCCACTGCGGCTCCTCTTTCTCTCTTTCCACTTTCACTCCCACCTTCCTCCCTTCCCTTACGGCGCGGTTGCGGTGTCCACAGAAAACAAGTGAGACAGTTACCGCGCCTTTCCCTTCCTATAAATAAATCAGTTAAGCAGCGGAGGTGGCTCAGCCAGTAGCAGGCCCGTGCATTTTCTTTTCCTTCTTCCTACAGTCGCAACAACAACTACAAATTAGAGTTGCGTGTAGCGTTTCGTGACGTATATACTGGCACCACAAGCAAATCATTGCAGGAACGCGCGCGTTCTATCGACTGTTCCCACTGTATTATTGACTATTGTATAAACATCGCACCCACGATCGTCTGTGGTTTCAAATGTACGTTCAAGGTACCAAATAAACTCTTTGCTATGCCGGCACGTATAGCCGGGACTGCATCGAAACTCTGTACAAGGATGAAAATAATGTGCGCTGTCGAATCATTCGAATAAACGAATGCAGTCCAGAAACACTGTTTTATAGAAGCACTTCTCCATGCCCTTCGCAATTTTTCATTTCCCTAAACATTATTTGGAACAAACTTTATCGTCTTTTGTGAAACTCTGCGTTATGGTGAAGGCAACGTTCTTAGATATATCTAAAAGAACGTTGAGTGAAGGTGATTGCGAAAAACATCTGTGTGCTGCCCGATGCCATAGCGCCTCAGGAGCTCTGCGCGTACAAAAATTATTCCGAATCATTTATTGCGGAGTCTGCAACAGCTAATTTGCAGCGTCAAAAATGACTAGATGCAATATTTTTGCGGGTGAAGAGCGATAAAGAAGTGGCGCGTTCGTTTGTGGAAGGTCAAGGAAAATGTGTCGAACTGGACCTGCATTGCATGGCTCTCTCTAAAAAACAACATACATACATACATACATACATACATACATACATACATACATACATACATACATACATACATACATACATACATACATACATACATACATACATACATACATACATACATACATACATACATACATACATATAAATATATATATTTATTTAAATTTATATATTGAACCCTCTGTTGTAAATATATTTCGCCCTGTTACTATATTATGCCAGAAATTTAAAACTCGTGGGCGATTCACAAATGAATCTTCATAACCGCGTGGTGCGCTATGCCTTGCATAAGAGCCTTATTGAAGTGTCCGTAATTAGTAGTGCAACAAAATTATGCAATTTTTTTTAAATGGTTTTGAAAGCTTAGGTAGAGGAGAATAGGTGGACAAAGTTTAAAAATATCAAAAAGGTTTTTATTGTCCTGAGATTTCATCGTTTGCTGTTTCCTTGAAATTAGCTCGGCCGTATCTATGTATTGAAACGTTATATAAATATGAGCTTTCGCTGTTTGCCTAACAACTTTGCTGAGAACATATTGTAGAATTATTTCTGATCTGCCATAAACCCTTTTTGAAATAAAGGCATGCAAAGTAGGTAAAATTTCGTTTCCTGTGCTGAATTGAAGAAATTTGATAAAAGCGTCTACACTACCCAGAAAAGCGAAAATTAACCTAATACAAATGAAACATACATACATTTAGTCAGACAATTTTCAACTTCCTAACTTTAACACATTTTATGTAATTCGTAATCAAAGTTGGCCAAAACAGCAAAGAAGATAAGCGCGACATTCCACCTCTTTGAGGCATTATTAATTCCCTGTGCCTCGAAAATATTTTTGGCAGCAAAACCTATTGTGGATCTCTTCTTGCCAGTCATAATGCAACAATATAAAGAATCTTTAAATAAATATAAAAGGTCGACTGATCATCCTTTGTTCGATCTTACGTGGAAACACCGAGTATATGGATTGCTGGTGGCAATTTCTGAGCTGTACAGTGTGATCCTGATGGAGACCCTTATGGTCAGAATTTTCGAGAAAGGCTGCATATATAGGCTTTTCATAGGCTTTTTTTCTAAGTGCACCAGATATAGGGAAAATATGCTAGGATGGACATGTAAAGTCTGTGGAAATAAATTGTAGGGGTTTTTGTTTTAGTTAGCCAAAAGAATGAATATTTGACATTGAAAGAAATTTTGTAGGACACTACACTCTGTCATGGACATTTCTTGACTCCTGTATTAATTCATTTTTATTCTCGATTGATAACTGTGAATCACTGAAAGATGAAATTCCATTCCAGCGCTGTGGTGCGCTACTACACTGCGATGCAGACTTGCATTGCAAGCTGTAACAATAGATACACTAGCATTTTTTTTTTTTCATTACTACCCTACCAAGCTTTTACTGAATTATCTCGATGCGCTCATATATGTACGGATCAGGCAAAATCAACGTCTGCAGGTTCTTCGCTCAAACCGAACTAGGAAAATAAACTTCGCTCACAAAAAAAAAAAAAAACTTAGCTGTGATTTAGCTTGTGGTTAAACCTGGAGTTACGCGAGAGCGATCTGCGTGGCTACGCTTAGCTTCGGCTTGAAAGTAAAGACATGGCTTTTGCACATAGTAGTTTACTCTATGGTTTCAGCTTTATCTATGCCATAGGGGAATCAATTCACGTATGAGCACCCTTTTCCTCTCGTCGTTGACCGTTATCATTCGGGCGTATGAGACTTCTAGTGGTATGACGCTTCGTCTCTGCGTCGAACTCCGGGGCACACCGCCCTCCCAATGTTCGAACAAACTTTGTGTCCCAGTAACCTGCTGTTGTCATTCGCCTCTAC
Source organism: Amblyomma maculatum (assembly GCF_055883805.1). Classification (NCBI taxonomy): domain Eukaryota; kingdom Metazoa; phylum Arthropoda; class Arachnida; order Ixodida; family Ixodidae; genus Amblyomma; species Amblyomma maculatum. The sequence goes on along the minus strand of NC_139347.1, from coordinate 33,559,430 downwards.
CAATTACAGAGTTATCTGTCTTCTTCTTCTTTTTTCTTCTGACAGGCACGTGCTCTTCGGACAGGCACGGACAGGTATGGCGAAATGGCGAGACTGTGGCCAATTTAGCTCTCGCTAAAGAAAAAAAAAAAGGGGGGGGGGGGGGGGGGGGGCAGAACGGAAGTTGAGTACCCGAAGGTGGTGGTGGTGGTGTAAAACTTTATTTAGTGGAGCCGCGAAATACTCGTTACAAGGGCTGGGCCGGCTCCTGATCACGGGTGGTGGCCAGCAGGCAGTGCCTGACGGCGACCGCTTCAGCCCAGGCGACCAGTCTCCTTTGTGGAGCCGGTTCTGAGCTGGAGACCGCGATCTCCCAAGCCTCGTTGTCCGTAAGGCGCCATTCGGCCGGTGGTTGAAACTCCGGGCATCTGAACATAATATGTTCGAATGTAGCTCTCGGGGCCTCGCAGAGGGAACATACGGACTGATGAGTAGAGGGGGAGAAGAGTGCCAGCAGTGCTGGGGAGGGAAAGGTGCGGGCTAGAAGGTGTCTCCATGTTATTTGTTGTGGTTTAGTTAAGGAGGGGTGTGGGGGAGGGTAGTGAAATCTTTCAGACCGGTAGTGTACTGTAATGTCGTTGTAGGTGATCAGCCGATCTCTGGCACTGCCTAGGTCCTCGGTATCTGTTGCTCGGTCGACGTATGCTCGAGCAGCAGAATTGGCCGCTTCGTTACCGGGGTTGCCGGAATGGGCTGGTACCCAGACAAGGTCTATGGGTCGGGGCGTTTGAACGTTGGTAGTTAAGATTTTGTGTGAGGCAGCATGTAGCTGGCCTCGGGCGAAATTTTGTATGGCAGTTTTAGAATCGCTGAGGATAAGGGTGGCAGTGGAAGAGACTATCGCGATGGCTATAGCGGATTCTTCCGCTTCTACGGACGTTCGGGTCATGATAGAGGCTAATGTGATGTGTTCGAAGCGGCTGGATACCGCGCATATCGCATAAGCTGAGCGGTGTGGATATTCTGCGGCGTCCACGTAGACCGTGTCGGGTTCGTTCGCATGTGCTATGTGTAGAGCACGTGCTCTCGCTTTCCGTCTGGCCTGGTTATGAAGGGGATGCATGTTTTTCGGAAGTGGGTGGACAGTGAGGTGATCGCGGACTGCCTTTGGAACTGCATAAGTTTCTACTGGAGGGGCATCTAACGGTCTAAGTTGGAGAAAGGAAAGAATGTGGCGACCAGTTGGGGTAGTGGAGAGCCGTCCTAGTTGGGCGATGCGGTGGGCTTCCACCAGTTCGCTGAGGGTGTTATGAACTCCCATGCCTAAGAGTCGATAGGTTGGGGTGCGCTTAGGTAAGCCGAGAGCTGCCTTATAAGCGTGTCTGATGAGAGCATCCACCTTGTCGGTCTCTGTTTTTGTTAGATATAAATATGGAATCGAGTAAAGAATACGGCTTATAATAAATGCCTGTACTAAGCGTCTAAGGTCATGCTCGCGCATTCCACAGTGCTTGTTGGCTATACGTTTGATTAGGCGGGTGATCTGATGTGTTGTGTTAGTCAGTCTGGAGAGTGTATCCGTGTTAAGGCCGTTGTCTTGTATGAACATACCTAGTATTCGAAGTTTGTGAACTTGTGGTACTGGCTGACCATCTACGGTGATGAGCATAGGGGGTTGGGGGTGTTTCCGCGGGCTTGGGTGGAGTATCAGGAGCTCGGATTTGGTGGAGGAACATGCAAGGCCTATTGAAGCTGCGCATCTTGACACCATGTCTGCCCCCTCCTGAAGAGTTTCTTCCATGCTACCTACATTCCCAGTGGTGGTCCACAGGGTGATATCATCTGCATATAGAGAATGGGAGAGGTTTGGGATCTGTGACAGCTTTTTAGCCATGGGGATGAGTGTGATGTTAAATAAAAAGGGGGAAAGGACTGATCCCTGCGGGGTGCCTCTATTACCCAGGGTAAAAGTGGGGGATTTTAGGGGACCGAACCGAATTTCTGCTGTGCGATCCCGGAGAAATGCTGAAATGTAGGCATGTGTTCGGTTTCCCACATTCAGAGTGGATAGTGCATCCAATATAGAGGAGTGATAGACATTGTCAAATGCCTTTTGCAAGTCTAGAGCCAGCAATGCTCTTGTGCGTTTGCAGTGTCGGGGATGGAGAATTTCTTCTGATATCTGTAGCATGACATCTTGGGTGCATAGGTGGCTGCGGAAACCCAGCATTGTGTGAGGAAAAAGGTCGCGGGTTTGCATGTGTGTATGTAGCCGATTCAAGACAACGTGTTCAAAAAGTTTACCAAGACATGAAGTTAGCGAAATGGGCCTAAGGTTTGAAAGAGTGAGCGGTTTGCCGGGTTTAGGTATAAAGGTAACCTGAGCGTGTGTCCACTCTGAGGGAAGCGTTCCCTCTTGCCAGTGTTTGTTAAAGAGTTCTGTTATTGCCTGGATGGAGTTTTCATCGAGGTTTCTAAGTGTTTTGTTCGTGACCTGATCGGCTCCTGGAGCAGACGTAGTGCAGAGTTGGAGCATGGCTGCTCTGACTTCATACTTTGTGATGTCTTCGTCTAGCTCATGGTTTTGGGTTCCAAGGTACTGTGGTAAGGGTGTCTTCGGTGTGGTTGTGAGGTATGTATCTTTTAAGGATTGAATAATGTTGTCGTTGTCCATGTCTATGCCATGGATAAGACGCGTCACATTTTTCTGCTGTACATTCTTGGCGTGATCGGGTTCAAGAAGGCATCGTAGCAACCGCCACGTGTCCTTAAGTCCTAGGTTTCCAGCAAGGCGGTCGCATACTTGACCCCATTGCTGGTGACTGAGCTGTGCCGCGTGCGTCTCCATTTCCCTTATGAGAGCGGAGATGCGGAGCTTCAGGGCGCGATTGTGTTTGTTTTTAAGCCATCGCTTCTGTAAGCTCGAGTGAGCTTCCCACATATGGAGTAATCGGCTGTCAATCACCTCCGAGGATTGTGTGCACGGCATTTCCGATGTGGCCATGTTCACGTCCTTGTTGAGGTTAGCCAGCCAATTTGTAAGGTGGTCTATCTGCTTCGGGGCCGCGGTACGAAGATCGCGAAAGCGATCCCAGTTGGTGATTTTGAGTTTCCTCTTTACACGGGGGGTTATGGAGGATAGTGAGAAAGAGGTCTCAATTATATAGTGATCGCTACCAAGAGAGGTTTGCGTGTTTGTCCAATAGCATTGTGTTATGTTTTTCGTGAGTGTAAGATCGGGGGTGGTGTTGTTCTGTACACTGTTGCCGATGCGAGTGTACTGTTGTGTATCATTGACAAGGGTTATGCCCTCATTTTGGAGAAGTGTCCAGAGTCGGGCGCCTTTACTGCAAGTCGTTTTGTATCCCCATGTGATATGGCGGGCATTAAAGTCTCCTGCAACTATCAATGGTTGGTTAGCGCTGATTTGAAGGGCTTTTTTCATGGCCGCCATTAGAGGAGCAGTTTTTCCTTTCGGGGGGCTGTAGATATTCAGAATGAATAGACTCGTTCCTTTCCGCTCTTTGGGAAGCAGCTCTATAAAATGGAAGTAGATATCTGCAACGTCCATGTTATGATCAGTTGCTGTGTAGTTGCGGTGAACCAGCGTCGCCACTCTGTACTGAGTACAGTTTGTTGGTGTATGAGGAGTGTAATTGAGCAGTTTTATAGGGGAGTTTGTTTCCTGCAGTGCGATTACCACTGGTGTTTCATCGGCCGGAAGGGATTGAATGTAGAGCTGCAGATTACTACGCTTGGAACGAAAGCCTCTGCAGTTCCACTGCCACACCTTAATGTCCTGTCGACGTCCTGCCATCTTGGGGCTGAGAATCGGGTGGGATCATTTGAGATACTGTGGTAGAGAGTAGCTTTTCTAGAGCAGTTTGAATCTGGATCTGTTGCTGCTGCATCTGCTGCTCGAGCATCGCTATCCGCGCGTCTACTCCAGCTGCCCATGCGTTCGTGCTGGTGGTCATAGATTCAAATTTTTCCGCAAGCTTCTCTTCGAGTAAAGCTATGGAGGCGACCAGATCAGGCTTTTGGGAGTCGACCGCTGTAGGAATGTCTTGGTGAGGTGCCTTCCGTTTGGCGGGTGTGTGAGTTTTAGTAGTAGATGCTGTGTTGTTGCATGTGGGAGGAGGAGGCGGAAGTGGGGTGGAACGACCTGGGAGGGGAGTTGAAGAACTTTCCATTCCCTCTGCGGGGGAGAGCCTGTGAATTAGCGTTTGCATTTGCTGAGTGAGCTTTGCAATATGATCATTGAGTTTTTTTATTTGATCATTCTGTTGCTGAATTTGCTTGCCCTGAGTTTCTAGCTTTTCTTTAAGTTGCTTATTTTCTCGGACAAGGGAGGAAGATCGTGGGCCCCAGCTCACCTTATTTTCCGGCGGAGGCTGGTCGGTCAGGGGCGGGAAAGATGGCGAGCGGTTCTTGGCGTTGGTGGAAGCGGCGGACGCGGCGGACCGGGAGCGGACGCGGTTAGTGGAACTCGTCCGGTGCTTGCTTCGGGATTGCCGGGTTGTTTGCTCGGCATCTGCACCAGCTGTCGAGCGTGTCAGTCTCTTGTTGCCCGGTCTGTTGAATCGCTCCGAGCAATCGCGGGAGCCCGTAAAATGGGGGCCGCCGCATAGAATGCACTGGGGTGGACACGTTGGAGGGTCGGTCGGTACATGGGTCTCCCCACATCGTTGGCATAAGTCCTTTTTGGGTGCCGTGCACACGTCGCTGCGATGTCCCGGACGACGGCAGTTGAAGCAGGCTTCTGCTTTGGCGATGAATGGATGGCAGTGGTAGACCGCTCCATAGAAGCGCAGCTGTTTAGGTACTGATCCTAACTGGAAAGGCATTATAAGCCGCACGAAGTGGCTCAGAAGCAAACTCCCTGGGCTCTATACAATTTTGACAGACTGTACTTGTTTCAGTTAAAAAAAAAGAACATACATACATACATACATACATACATACATACATACATACATACATACATACATACATACATACATACATACATACATACATACATACATACATACATACATACATACATACATACATACATACATACATACATACATACATACATACATACATACATACTTTTTTCATCATAAGGATGACCTAAGGCGCTGTGGTGAGCAGATGTGGACTTAAAACAAAAAAAAATTGTTTCAATTATGATTTAGTTACACGCTCCCCCACGAGGTGTCGCCACTGCTCTTGCAACGCCCGATGTTGAAAAATCAATTTATGAGCCTGCAATTGCGCGTCTTTTTCCTTATAACTGAAAGAAAATTGCACTTTAGACTTAAAAATTGACGTCTGGTAGCCTTCGAAAATAAAATTTTCCACGCATATTGCAAGGCTTTGCTCAAACTGCACTATACATTGCAATTTCCTTTCGCTACAGTTGTTGCTTAAAGCATAGTCAAAAAATAGGGCTTCGAATCGTAGACGAAACTTGGGCAAGGTCATTCTTCGTAGGATCATTTCTATAGGATGATCGCCGAGTCGCAAGTCGCGATTTCGGTACACACCCAGCCACGATGAGGAGTTGAGGCTACCCGGCTCTTGTCCGTAACCATTGATGACCGTTCCCCTAGGCTTTTTGGCCCGGTGGGAGGGCGAAGGTCCAGTCTGAGTGGTTGGTTGTGTTACATATCTGAAAATTAGAAGCATTACATCTCCTATAGAATTACGCTGCCGTGTTTGGAATTCACGGTTTATCATTCCTGTACGCTTTGTAGTACAGCTACAGTGTACAGTTCCGTTGTGGTGTGCCGACCAGAGCGAAGCTTGGTGAAACCAGCCTTTTTTTTTTTTTTTTTCACATTCCGCTCAACTGGTTCATAAACCAAGATAAAGTTGCAAATATTTACTTTTGAATCGAAATGGGTATCATCTAATTGTGAAGGGGTCCGCAAACAAGGTATATAGTTTTCTTCTACCAATATACCTATGACGTGCCATTTTTTCCGGCTCTTGAAGCAAGCCCGCGAAATATAAAAAAAAAATATGTCACGTGAATGCGCCCATACATTATAAAAACGAGCCTTCCTTGGAATTAGGCAGCTTGAGCTTTTCTGTTTGTTTTCTGTTTTGTTTTTTTCGTCAGTCTCTGACAGCTCGATAAATTCTCCGTCCGAGATTGCTGTCGGTGACCTGCCCAGCGCTGATCGCGGTTAGGGCTTTGTGTTCCGGCAGAATGTGCTATCCTGATAGTGGCGTCTATCAGGCGCTCATTTCGAGACAGACCGTTGTCACGTGGTATATTTATTTTTATATTTCGTGGGCTTGCTTCAAAGCAGATTAATAAAAATTAGCTGTGGTTCAGCTTGTGAGCCCCGCCGGGGTGGTGCAGTGGTAAGACGCCCGACTACTGTGCCGGAGTTCCCGGGTTCGAACCCGACCGCGGCGGCTGCGTTTCGATGGAGGCGAAACGAAGAGGCGTCCGTGTGCTGTGCGATGTCAGCGCACGTTAAAGATCCCCAGGTGGTCGAAATTACTCCGTAGCCCTCCACTACGGCACCCCTTTCTCTCTTTCCACTTTCATTCCCACCTTCCTCCCTTCCCTTACGGCGCGGTTCGGGTGTCCACAGAGCAAGTGTGACAGTTACTGCGCCTTTCCCTTCCTGTGAACCAATTTATTATTATTATTATTAGCTTGTGATTAAACCTGAAATTACGCGAGAGCAATCTATTAATAATGAACATAAATAATTGGTTCACAGGAAGGGGAAGGCGCAGTATCTGTCACACTTGCTATGTGAACACCTGAACCGCGCCGTAAGGGAAGGAAGGAAGGTGGGAGTGAAAGTGGAAACAGAGAAAGGGGAGCCGTAGTGTAGGGCTACGGAGTAATTTCGACCACCTAGGGATCTTTAACGTGCGCTGACATCGCACAGCACACGGACGCCAGTTCGTTTCGCCTCCGTCGAAACGCAGCCGCCGTGGTCAGGTTCGAACCCGGGAACTCCGGACAGTGGTCGGGCGTCTTACCACTGCCCCACCCCTGCGGGGCCGAGAGCAATCTGCATGGGTGCGCTTATGTTCGGCTTGAAAGTATCCATAGTATCCTACTCTATGGTTTCAGCTTCACGTACGAGCACCCCTTACTTCTCGTCTTTGACTATTCTCATTAGGGTGCGACTTCTAGTGGTATGACATTGTCTTTACGTCGAACTTCGGGGCACACCGCCGTCACAAAGTTCTAACGAACCTTCTGTCCTAGCAACTTGCTGTTGTACGCCTCTACCAACTACCAAGTTGTCATTTTCTTTCTTTCTTCTTCTTCTTCGTTTCCTTCTTTTCTTCCTCTTTTCTTCTCCTTCTTCGGACAGGCGCGGACATGCACGGTGAAATGGCGAGACTGGGGCGTTCAAGTGTGGGATTGCAGATGGCAGGAACGCTAGGCAAGAACACATTTCGCAGAATCTCACGGAATATGACACATCTCGCGCACAGATCTTTCCACTTTCTCTCACACCTTCCTCTCTCCCTCCACGACGCGGTTAAGGTGTCCACAAAAAATTGTGACAGATATATGCGCCTTTCCATCTCCTGTGAACCAATTATTTTGTAGCGAGAGCTACATTGGCCGCAAAGTCGCATTTTCGTTGTGGGGTGGCTGCTCCTGGCACGGGGCTGGAACTAGTAGCTCACCGCCGCTTAATTGAGGCGGGGACTGTTATGCTGTAGGAAAAACTGATCGATTAATAAGAAGGGAAAGGCGCGGTAACTGTCTCACTTGTTTTCTGTGGACACCTCAACCGCGCCGTGAGGGAAGGGAGGAAGGCGGGAGTGAAAGTGGTAAGAGAGAAAGAGGAGCCGTAGTGGAGGGCTACGGAGTAATTTCGACCACCTGGGGATCTTTAACTTGCGTTGACATCGCACAACACACGGACGCCTCTTCGGTTCGCCTCCATCGAAACGCAGCCGCCGAGGTCGGGTTCGAACCCGGGTACTCCAGCACAGTAGTCGGGCGTCTTACCACTGCACCACCCCAGCAGGGCGTGCTGTAGGTAGTGCTGTAGGAAGGAAAATAAAATGCACGGGCCTGCTACTGGCTCTGTAGCTGAGCAGCTGAGCCACTTCCGCTGCCTCGTGCGGAGAGAAGAAAAAATTAGAGCACTGCAGAATCTACATTGGAGTAATGCGAAATCACGGATGCTGCTGTTGGTTGCTTCTGGTTGCTTCTAGTAGCTTAATTCACTTCTTGTTTGCAAATTTAAATGGGCCTTATACGCCTTATATGCATCATCCAGCATACCGTAAGGCTGCGCCCAGACTACTGCGAGGAGCCGAGCCACAGCCCCATTTATCCTCCTAGCGTGACGTCACAAACAGCTAGCGCCCTTTGTCGGCTGCGACACAGTGCCGTGTATGGACTCGCCGTCACCATTCGATGGCGCGAGCTGGGGCCCCGTCTCTCGGTCTGGCGTGACGTGACACAGTGGGGCAGTGGTAAGACGTCCGACTTCTGTGCCGGAGTACCCGGATTCGAACCCGACCTCGGCGGCTGCGTTTCGATGGAGGCGAAACGAAGAGGCGTCCGTGTGCAGTGCGATCCTCCACTACGGCTCCTCTTTCTCTCTTTCCACTTTCACTCTCACCTTCCTCCCTTCTCTTACGGCGCGGTTGAGGTGTCCATAGAAAACAAGTGAGACAGTTACCGCGCATTTCCCTTCCTATAAATGAATCAATCAGTTCAGGCGTCTGCGGAACAAGTGTGACAGATACTGCGCCTTTCCTTTCCTGTTAAGCATCACTAAAGCTGCGATAGCACTGATCATTTCCAAAGCGCCGTTCACTGCGGCTTCGATACGAAGCAATGTAGGCCTAGCGACGACCAGGGCCACAGCCTCTCGATGGAAGCGCATTAGTGCGCTTCCATCGAGCGGCCGTGCCAGGGCGTAGAGCACGAGCAGAGCGCTGAAGTTCCGCCGCTCTCGATGGCAGACCTCTGCGGTAAACGCGCAACATTCGTTGCGGCAAGCCTTGCGAATTTGTCGTCTACCTTCTCGATGAGGCTCGCGTCGGGCATGTTTCAACGGGCATTTGCGCCGAGCAAATGCGAAGGTCGATGGGGGCTGTAGTTTACTGCGCGCCTTCAGGTGATATTCGACAGTTAAATAAAAGCAGCCTCGGACGGTACGCTATAGACACTGCCTACTTCAGGTGTTGCTCTTGGCACTTGCTTCAGTGCGCAAAGTGTATACGGTGTTGAAACCGGCCAACTCGGGCGCTTTTCGTATCCAAGCGTATACGCTCACCGTATACCCTTTCGTAAAGAAACGCCGCCGATACAGCCGCCAAATACCTTAATTAATTTTGTATAATCGTAATCAACAGATTAGTTAAAAGGCAACGCAAGACATGAATATAAATTTAAAAGCTGCTTTCGTTCACAGCGCAGTCATTTTCGCAAGATATTGAATGCGCACCAAAATTTGTGCATGTAAGTTTTTGGTCATGCAGCATCGCGTAGAAAAAATGGCATTGAACTGAGCAAATATCTTCCTGTGGGAATGACATTAACATACCGATGAACAAATGAACGTATAAAACAGCAGCGTCAGACAAATTGTCTCAGTATCATTTGTAATAGACAATTATGCATCTTGAAAATGGAATGTATGGTCTACGCAGAATATTGACGCCCGAAGTTTGTTCGCAGTCTCTCCATCCAGTTCATGAGGTTCACGTCTTCAAAGCCGTTTGTGAAGGAGGGTCTCTTGGTTACTGGTCACCCTCATGGCAGCCACTTCCTCTCGCTGTCTGGCGAGCAGCGAGTTCAACCGCATCGACTCCCACAGGTCGTCGTACTGGTCGAACAAGCGCATCATGATGACGGCCTGCACGCGCCATGCATGCAAGCGAAATGTCGTTGTATGAGCACGCGCTTATAGCAATTTTACATTGTTATTAACCTTATATAATGAAACCTATAATACGTTTCTACACAGGTAGGACTTCTACTTTAATATAGGCTAATCGAAGTGCAATGATCCGGAACGAGTGAAGCAGCAATTAAGAACTGCCACAGCTGTTAACTGTCACCACCAGGTAGCACCATTTATCCTGGCTACACGCATATTTTGATGCCCTGTATTCTTCACTCGCCTAACAAATAAGCGTATCTTGGTTCCACTTGGCGAGAATCAAAAGGAAGCAGCGATATTGGTGGTGAAGTTCAGGGCACAGGATCGCTTCTTCATTTCCCAAGTAAGAAAGATTTTTTGGTGAGAACTGAGCTGCCAACATTTATCTTTTAGAAAAAGCGTGGATAATGAAAAGCAATTCCAGCGACAGAGCCGTATAGCGCACTTTCTAGAAAGGCCACTGGGAAAGGAGCATCTTTTTTTTCTTTTTGTATCCATGCAGCCTGCGAGATAAATGTAGATGTACTGCAGACAGGGATTGCGATTGCACCAGCTCTAGATGCACGGTCATGGCCGCTGGGTTTTTTTATGCTATGAGGAACTTTACAATCGATTTTCTTTTTTTTTTTGCGCCAATTAAGGAGTAAGTTAAGAAACCTGCTGTCCAAAAACTTAGGAATACATCTGAGTGCTTTTTGTGTCGCCATCAATGGCGAACTTCGGCTCAACCCCTGCGAATGATACAATCTTCATTACGAGGTTTGTCATTTTGCGATTAAAACCATCCGCACATCCATGTTATGACAAAGGGATAAATAGTGACCCTATAGCTACGGCACAAATTTGCCCAGTGTTTCAGCAGCACTGGGTGAACTGTATATGACTTTGAGGGGCTTATACCTCACTGGTCACCATTTAAAGAGTTGAGATCTCTTGAGGGGCAAAGTCGCTTTCACCTTTAGTTGCATCCGACTATATAGCGTTGGAATATATAGAAGCTATTTACAAGCGGTCTGGAAACCGCACGCACAATTTCGCCCCCATTTTCCTTCACTCAGCGTACCCCCCCCCCCCATAAGCCCAATGACACCACATATTAATGAATAGGAAGTTCTGCGCTACATAAAACGCGAAGACCTTACAATTATTATATAAGGTCCGCGTAGTAATGAGCAAACGGCATGCAAACGATAAGCCGGGTGTTGGCGACGCTGGTATCTATAGTATTCGGCGGATATTAAGTAGCTTATGCTCAGCAGTTTCTATTTCAATTTCTGTAATTCGTCCCTCTTTAACGTATATCGGAAAACTCAACTGAGCCTTTCAACATGTACGTGCGAATCAACAGTCGAATTATATTTCCTCTGCCATACCGGTCCAGCAAAGCAATATGCGTAACTTCATTTTGTGCGTAATATACACCGCTCGCGACAGATAGGGTGATATTACTGACCCAAAAAGCACTGAGGTAATTTGAGCATATGTGCATGACGTCATCCCTCACGATGGATTTAAGCTGCGAAAAGATGTCAAACGATAGCGGGTTTGTCCAAGAATCCATATACTATCAAAAGCGAGCACGGTCGGGAAAGCGTTATTGAGCACATTACTCATGCGAAAACCTTATAGTATCCGCATCAGTGTCGTGTTATCTCTTTATGTGCAATCTGAAATATTCAGAAGCGAACCTCTTTCACTAGGACTGATATTTGGGCCATTAATATTTCAGTCCAAGTGAAAAGGTTTTGTACAGTTTCATGTCTTCCACTGACCGATTTTGTCCGCTCGTAGGTAAGCGGATTAAAAACAAGTTATTCATCGCTAAATGAAAGACACGGACATATGAAAAAATACACACAACAGGCGCTGTTCTGTGTCCGTGTCTTCTATAACTTGTTTCTAAACCATGCTTCACCAACTAACCCAGCAACGTGTTTTGTTTACTTAAGCAGAGCTTACCTTAAACCCGGTCACCAGGCAGTTGATTATGGAGAATCCCACGTACCTTGACACCTGCGATAGTTCAAACAATAAACCGCTATATGCACTATACGGGTGACACTGTATTCCGGCGTCACTCAAGTGTCGGATGTCCTCTAGTCATCAACAGCGATGTATATCGATCGCTACGCCAGGCACGTAGTCGCCTGAGGATAGTGCACATTAACGTGGGCACATTGCAGAACAAGCTAATGACGCCAGAAGGCCGACTTTGGAATGGATGGCGCGCATATCCGCACTGTCAGTGATAAGTCAGCATACACGTGAAAAGTGCGGTTAGTGGCACTGTTCTCAAAGTTGTGAGGCCTGTCGCATTTTAGCACAAGTTTAGTGTTTGCGAACGAGCCATATAGGCTGTCGCGTATGTTTTAATTAGCAGCTGTTGTGAAGTTGAACAGTTGCCATTTACTGCGAATGCAGCAGTGTAGGACCATTATGACAAAACGCCGGCACCGTTGTAGTAAGAGAGAGTGGGGAGAGCGATGCATGGAGAAAAGAGAGTCGGCAACGAAATTGGAGAAAAAGGGGGAGGTGGAGGGGGATTCAGAGAAGGAAGAGAGGAAATTGTACGAAACTCATAGTTATCAATGGAAACGCTCGAGACAGGAACAGGTCTCGGGGTACATTAATGAACCGCCGCGGCCCAAGCGGAGCGGAGTAGAACCAAAAACTTTCCGAAAGTTGGAGCCGTTCTCCTCTCGTCCTGGAAAATCGAGGGCAGGTGTACGATATCCGACCCCATCTTGACCGCCATAGATTCCTAGGCACCTACATGGTGCACTTGGTGCTCTGAACAACCGCGGCTGAGGCAACTGAAGTTGTTTTATTGGTTTGAATGTCCGCCCATCGTTTTTCTTTTTTTTTTTTATTTTAACAGAAACAGCGAGCGGGGTTCAGAGGAACACGAAAGATCAGCACATGACAAAACCGCACGCGTCAAAATCGTGCGCGCACGCACGTACGCACCCAGCACGCCCACTCACACACACAATCGGAGGCCTGCTTCATATACGCGTAGTTATATTACGCGGTTCGATATGGCAACGACGTCCGCGGCCCACATCTGTCTGTGTGGGATTTGTAATTATTGAGGGAACGGTAATCCGAGGCTTTGAAGGTAACATGCAGCTCGGTAGCTCCGCACACTGTCAATGCTTCTCTCAGACCGCGTTGCACCCGTTTCCATCTTCGGCCGGCGCTCATAAGCCAGGCAAACCAGGCACTCTCTGAGCATGTGAAGACGCCCTTCGACGAAGAATTTAAGCTGCACCGTTTCCCATCCAAGAGCGGATTACCTTAAATCGCCCGGAAGTGAGGTGGCTCGTCAGATGATCGCAAAAGATACCACAGCTCGAACATGAAGGCCAGTGAAAGCACCCGCGTGTCATATCATGATAGCAACTTGTTCCGGCATTTAACAGAGTGCAAGGCGACATGATTTCCCAAAGCAAGTCTTGGAAAGTATTTAGTTTTCTTGTGCATGCCGAAAGGTGTTTTCCTTAAATCATATTCTGTGAGCGTGTTTAATTCCGAAGGAAACGAATAATCTTCATATTTCTAAGACAACCACGCAAATCTGAGCTTAGTTTTCATGAAAAGTTATATAGGTGCGAGCCGGTAGCAATGACGCACAGCCAAGTTTGAGATAAACAAGAAAGTGCCACTTACTGTGTGAGCGCGGTATTCAGGGTTTTCGAAGTGTCCAGTCATGTAGAGAAGCTCCTTTATCTAGAATAAAGGGGTAGCATTTTGCAGTATAGACGCAGCGCTTTCTTAGCGACCCATACTTAAGCGCATGCACGACACAGGCAAGCTGGAGTTCCATTCATAATTTGCGACTCCGCTCGTCACCTATAGCAGGCTGTGCACGGGCGTGCGGCATTTGTTGTTCATTGTAGTTGATCCCTCGCACGCACCGACATAACTGGCAACAAGTGCTCAGTCACTGGACGGGTGCCTAAAGGTTTCGCTAAAGCAGCATGCGAGTGCCCAAGATCATTTAGCTGATTTCTGTTAAATAAAATGAGAATTTCATTCCGCTGAAGCTGTGCGATGGGCGCTCTTCGTCTTGAAATCGTAGAAATTGTGCGTTTTCGCATGCACGCACAAAGACACTGCCACATTCAAATATAATATCTGAAAAATAGTTCCGAAGAAAACTTCGCGCTCAGTTCAGATGCCTCGACCACCGCCTATCCGGGCGGTCTCTCTGAGAGACAGAGCGAATATATTCATGCAGGGCGACTATAACAGACCCCTTGCCCTATAGTTAGCTGCGTGTGTGCATGCAAGGACTTACATCCCATAAATGAACCGTGTCGTAGGGCGAAAATGTCAACACGTAGATCTCGGCCGTGCGACAGATGCCCGACGCTATGGTAAGCGCCACGGAACCGCCCAAGAACATGGCCAAAGCATCGCGAACGTCCTGCATGCGCAATGACAATGTAACATACAATGGTGGCATGTACAGAAAAGTCGAGACATTGTTAATTACTATCGTTAATCACATTATATAACTGGTCAATGAACAGCATTGCGGTGTCTCCATGCGCAGATTTTTCCTATCACTGTTTCTATGGACATTGTTCAGATACACCGTAAATATGTCATGACTCGTGAGACGAAGTATACTGCATGCTTTCTGCTGAACTCTGTCGCTTGAAATTCATTGCACATGGACACCGGACGTTCACAGGATGTGGATTGGATTTAGGAATTTGCGCAGTTCAAGACCGGTTTGTTTGAATTAAGCGGTCGCTATTAATTGCCTGCTTTTGCTGCTCAGCTCACAGGAAGCAAATCGGCATCAACGAGTTCGATTGATTAAAAGCTTGCATGGGATCGTTTCAATTCGTGCGGTTCCTTTATCTCATCACAGTCTTCCGACATTCACGATTTAATTAGCGCAATTAACGCCAAGAGGTGAAGCTACCCACATGATATACGTATACCATAAGTGCGTTTACATTAGATATATTTAGCTTTCTTGGGACGTATTACTGTTGACGTATACCACGCAGGCGCAGTGGCCGCGTTTGCACCCACCCCTTTCAATGCGCGGGCGCTCTGATACGGCAAACCGGTATACGTCTACACTAGTACGTCTACGGCAAGATTAATATCTCTATGAATTGCAGTTTTCGTACACAAAAGGGCTCCAAATACTCACGTAACATACTCGGTTGATGAGCCACCGACTTCGCGACTTTATAATCCCGTTGGTAAATGACTGCACAGAAATAGAAGTGAATGGCGGGATGAGCGCTTTGCTCGAGTTGCCTAATGCATGGGCGTAGATTTCCAAATAATTGCTGTGTATATATACGCCACTGCCCTCTTCCTCCTCCTTCGTCCGTAACAATATATATATATATATATATATATATATATATATATATATATATATATATATATATATATATATATATATATATATATATATATATATATATATATATATATATATATATATATATACACACAGCAATTATTTGGAAATCTACGCCATTATATATTATATCTCACATGCGCAGTTTCACGCCGTAAAGGTAGCGTGTTGTTTTTTGTGAGCCGAGACACAACAAAATCGTAAGCCTATAAGAAAAGGAGGTGACCGTCTCCCTGTCTGGCCTTTCCCCTCCCCTCTCCCTCCAACTTCGTTCACCCTATTCACTTCTCATTGCGCTATATATATATATTTTTTTTTCTGTTACTAATGTTACAGAGTGTATTATGAATGTTGGACTGCGGTGCGTGATGTTACTGAGCACCTAGATTACTACGCCGAGAAGGCGTTACTTAGAAAACGCTTACCATCACCAGGGCGGTGAGTGACATGGCGTCGACGAATACGTTGACGATGTTGAGGGCGGTTCGTATGGAATAGAAGGTTATGCTACCTGTAAGTAAAGGGACAGATATATTGCAAGTTGTGTCTAGCTGGAACAGGAGGTTGCAGCGCGGTGCAGGCGTGTCCCGTTGCGATTACAAGTCGGTGGTGACACATTACAGGTTTGTAAAACAAACAAAGTAGTGAACCCGTGCTTGCTATGCGAGTGGTTATGCATACGATACGTTATCAGACGTATTATATGTGTGCTGAACCTCCATACCCTTTACATCAGGAAACTGCATAATATATCTCGCGTTAAGTAGGCTGCTAATTTATCGGTTATCTCAAAATGCCGCCATTTTTTGCGTAAAATACGCATGATACTCCGTCGTGGACACACTGTTTTTTTCTTTTTTATTAACAGTGGCGAACTTTTGTTTGTTTGTTTGTTTTCTTCTAAATATCAAGTGTTACGTAGAGCGCGCGGAAGTGTAAGAACCTGCCAAAATTAAGGTGATTGCGAGCAACAGAATACAGTACTGCTGCCTCATTGTCGGAGTGGGAGGTATGTTTTAAGAAAGCACCGATGTCCTTTGATTATTGCTACACTTATAAAAAATCTCCCATGTTCAGATGCTCATATAGAGTGCATATATACAGGCGAATATGCTGTGAACCCAATTCATGAAAACATGAAGAAATACTTGCCCCTAGATGAGCGCAATTGTTGGTTATCAGTGATTAAACCTAAACAAAATATGTACAACAGCAAATGGCCACTTTCCTATGGGCCTTAGCATTCGGGACGTAGCTCCCTGCGGTGTAAGTTTCGTGATATAGCTCGTGGCATGTTTCCTGCTTGGCTGCAGTCACCGTGGATGCATAAACTTGTTTGCATTATTTTGAGATATGAAACTTCACACCCTTTTCACACGCTATCAGAAGTAAATGAAAGGCGACTGTATCAAAAAAGACAAATAAATTTGAATCCAAAGCGTAATGATTAGTATTTGTTGGTATCAGGCGGAATATTTTTATTCTATGGTGCCTGAAACGAGGGCGATGAATCAAAATTTAGGACCGCAAATGTAGGTTGCATTCGCAAAATATGCGGCCCTAACTCAAATAAAGGCAGGCAGGGTATTGAAGTATCATCATGATAGTCGCGGTTGTTAGTGCATTAACTGTGACTAAGGCTTTGGTGTAAGGCCTTGACAGTGAACGGCTGTCTAATACCTACCCCATTCTCTACAGAGTGCATGATCCGTAGTACAATGACCATCGCCTTTGGTAATCTTTGGAACTTTCCTTTTGGGGGCTGCGGTTTCAAAGGGCGCTTTCGTTGGTAAACCTGCCGACCCTTATTGTGCCTCAGTTAGCCTTTTTCACTTCTTTTAGAAGATTCATATGAGTGTGAATTATACGATTTGGACCAGAACAGCTTCAGAAAGAGCACGTATGTAGTGCTTCATCTTGCAACGTTGTTTGATAAACTAACACTGCATGTCCCATCTAAATGTAACCAAGCTTTTCAAAAAATTAGATGCAAGAACGTGCCTTCCCTGCCAACTTATAAGGCTGTCGAGAGTCAAGCGGCCTATCGTCGGTAGCATTTGTTCTATGATGTTAAATAACTGCAGGTAAATACTAATTAGCTATCTTTATGATTATTGGATTAAAGAGAAAAAAACAAACTCGAAGTGCCAATTCACAGGTTAAAGTTGTCTTGAAAAACAACAGAATGGAATGTTCGCACCAAGCCTTCGCTGGTTTCGAAAGCTTGGTTATATTTAGCTGGAACACCCTGGCAGACTTATAGAATTAAATAGGGTGCGCATGACTGAATTAGTGAAATAAATACTCACTATAGTAGACTTTTGCTGCTTGCTTATTGGTGTTCTTGTTGAGCCCTGCAAATAATGCATAGGGAGCTAAAGAAAGCAAATTGCATTGCAAGCTCGGGAGCCCAGAAGCTCGATGACATGGTAGCTTTAAAGCGCTTCAAAATATAGTATCACAAGGAAAGAGACAATTTTATTATATAAAAGAGACTAAAAATATAAGTACTGCGGCTGTTGGCAGAAAGCTTGCATGTTGATAAATTTTGCGCTAGAATTGCCTTATACACCGCGAGAAATGATGTAAGATGCCTTCTTGTCGCGCTTCTCGAATTAATTCGCCCTTATTACCCGTAACTGCCTTCTATATATTGTTACATTTGGTGGTCGCGTGCTCAACCCACCGCTGACGCCAGTTGTTAGGTTTGGGTCGCGAGCGCCGGGGTAGCGTACCGCTGCGGCGCGCGGCCTCTCGGTAGCGTTGGCCTGGCGGCTCCGTGGACGGCGGACGGCATCAAAGGTGCCAGCAAAGACGAGGCGTCTTTTAACGAAACAACCTTTACTGTAACATCAGGAAGAAACGGGCAGTGAAGCTGACCCGGAGAGATTACAGACACTCTCACACAGCTGGTGTCTAGCGTCGTGCCAACGGCGCGTCAAAGTAGTCTCTGTCCCAGCGGAGTCGGCCGCTGCTTTTTATAGTTTTTCCAGTTCACAGGGAAAGGGTAAACCCTCACAGGAAAGGGAGAGCCAAACATGTTGGTTCACGACGAATGACTCAATCGCAGGTGTTCCGATCTCATCTCCTCCACCTCCTGCAGACAGGAGAGGGCGACGCACTTTCCCTCGAGCTCCAGGCTTGGCCAGCTTTTGCACACACACGCACGCACAGGAACACGCTGAGACTTGTCGGCGGGAGGAAGCGTTGCGCGGCCGATGAACGGCGTCGAAATGGCCGATCCGCTCGCGGTTCTGCCTGTTGCTATGCGGTGGCCGCGTCAGTTGTCCCACTTCTCGGTGGAGAAACGTAACAGACTGCCCCGCCGGGGAAGGGAGATCCCGAAGGGCAGGGGACTGCATCCGCTGTCCGGAGGGATCGGGATGTTGCTGCTAGCCAGGGTCGTCCGACTCTGTTTCTCTTGAGCCAGTCAGCCTGAAGAAGTCCTTGGCAAGTCCGTGTTTCCAAGGCACTCTGCAACTTGTCTTCAGGAGAGATTTCTGACAACCTACAGCATCACAACCACGCTAAAAACTCAACCGGTCAGCCAGCAAGCACGGCACAAACTTCACTAAGTTTTGCCAGACTATTTCCCTCTTATGCCCCCATCTACATTAAAGGGCAGCTCAGCAGCACTTGGAACGCGTCCACAAATTTGAAAATCGCGCTTTCAAAAACGTCATTCTCAAACAAAAATAATACAATGCAATCTGTTTAAAATCCTAGGCCAGGAAGAAAAACACCAACTAGTGAATAAAGGCTTCTTCTCAAGTTATGGGCTTCGACTTAAGCCATCGGCATTACCGTTGAGATCACCCTTTTCACTAAAGCTTCGGCTGTCCGTTTCACGGAACAACCGTACCTTCCTGTTTCTGTGCAAAGAAACGCATGAGCATAAGTCACTAGCTTTGCTAAACAACCTATCCCTCTCCTTACGCTTGGCGCACCAGTCACGCATTTTCTGGGCACGGGCGCATTTCTGCCTTTGGGATAGTCGCTTTCTCTTTCGCGATAGCTTCAACTTGTTCCATTCTTTCTCGCGCCTGCCTTTCCGCTTTTTTCTGCGGCAGTACTGGAACACATGCTTTCTGCTTTCTTTTTGCAGTCTTTGGAGTTTGCTCTCCTTACGATGGTAGCATTCTTCCTCGCGCCTGCCTTTCCGCGTTTTTCGTCGGCAGCACTGGAATACTAGCCTTCTGCTTTCTTTCTGCAATCGTTTGAGTTTGCTCTCCTTACGATGGCAGCATTCTTTCTCGCGCCTGCCTTTCCGCGTTTTTCGGTGGCAGGACTTGAATACTCTAGTCCTACTTTCTTTCGGCGCGAGCTCTGGCAAGCTAGCGGTAACCGTTCTAGCGGTAACCGGAGCTAGTAGGGTACCGGTGTCGTCAAAGTGGTCAAAGTGCGGCGCCGCGTCTGATTCGCGGCCAGCAGCGCATGACTCACTTTCTGTCAAGTTCGAACAACAACCGCTAATGCCAGTCCCCAAGCTAGGCATTTCCTCTGGCGGCGCCGCGGCTGCATCGCATGACTCACTTTCAGTCAAATCCGAACAACCGCTCATGCCAGCCCTCAAGCTAGGCATTTCCTCTGGCGGCTCGCCACTCACGTTACACGGGTCCTCTGATGAGCCGCATCGCTCAGCGTTAACCGGCGCACGATCAAGCTCCTTCCACAGCTGGGGCGCTTCGGATTGCGTGAGGGTCATGTGTGCCACGTCCGCGTTCGCACTGGGGTTGCTTTCGCGAATACAACCTAGCGTAGTATCAGGGCACGAACGATTCTGACTCTGCTCTGGTCGCTCGCTGTCGCCTTCGCAAGTCTCGCTCTCTACAGCGGACGCACACTCCTCGTCGGTCTGCCCTGGCTGATCACAACTCGCGGGCTGCGCAGTCTCCCTGATCGGCACTTCGTTTTTCTGCGTGCCCTGCTCTACGACGAAGCTGATTTCGGAAACCGCAATTTTGTCATTTTCTAGCTGGTTTCCTTCTCCGCCACGCTCTACATAAGCTTCTGCTTTTAACTCGAGAGGCGGTTCAGTTACTACCAGTTCCCCACTCTCGTGTGATGGAACTGTATCTCCTACAGCTACTTGGGTCGGCATGCAGTTCACCTCGCTTAACGGCGTCACTTCGGACTTCTCGCCGATTAAGCCTGTGCTAACCGTCTCAGCTAGTGGCTCGACCAAGGTAACACGATTCTCTTCTGTTAGAGGCTCGGTCGGCTCGCTACTGCGGTCACGTTGCTCGGCCGCTTCCCGAAGCTGTTTCTCACACTCCGGTGCAAATTCGATTTGCTCCGGAACTTCCGCACTGTCTAGCCATTCGCTTACAGCGGCTTTCAACTGATAGGCCAAATCAAAGTATGCCTCGTTACAATGTTTCTCGCTCTCATATCTCTTCCGAAGATCCTGAGGCGTTATCTGATATCGTATCAGCAATGACTCTTTTAGTTCATCGTAATTTTTCAAGCGGTCGCCAACCAATCGCTTGATTTCTTCCGACGCTTCAGCGGAGAGAAGAGCTACCAACACCTGCGCCCAACTATCTCGCTCGAAACGTTTACTTCTGCAGACATTCTCGAAGTCTGCCAAATACTCGGCCACATCCTCGGCAATGAGGAACGGTGGCGGGCCATCTCGCGGTATTGAACCGTTACACTGAATGGCATTGCAAGCTTTAATCCTTTCCACGCTCATTCTATGTGCTGATATCTCCAGCTGCATCAGTTTCCTTACGCGGGCGTCCTCTTTCTCGAAACGTTCCCTACGTTCGCGCATCTCTTTCTCGTGACGTTCTCTACGTTCACGAATCTCTTTCTCGTGACGTTCACGTTCCTCTTTCTCGTGACGTTCTCTACGTTCACGTTCCTCTTGACGTTCGTCAATGATCTCAAGGCATTCCAAAAGCTCGTCATCTTCAGCTTCCAACTCAAGAATAGCCTTTAACACTTCTAGTTTTCTGAGTTTGTCTGACAAATTCAGACCCAACTCCTCCGCAAGCTCCAGCAATTTCGGCTTGCGCAACGACTTCAAATCCAAACCCATGGCTGTTCCGAGTGCTGCCTTCTCTACTGCCCACTATTGCCTTGCTGCAATTAACCCAGCAACAACGACAACACAATTACCAGCTCTGTTCTCTACTTAACAAAAGCCTGGCAAAACTCAGCAGAAGAAAGTCCCGCACTCACCAAACCTCGCAGCCAAGAATCCAACGCAGTCGTTCCGCTGCAGGCAACCAGTCATCACACAGGGCTCGTTGCACTGCTCCCGCCTTTCCGCTGAGCTGCTTTGATTCACGAGTCACGCCTCGGACATCTCCGCTCTTCCCACCAGATGTTGCACCTCAGTCAGGCCTGGCTCGTTTCACCGACCACGGTCACTGCTTGGTCGTCCTCGTCTCTCCGCTTTCCGCTGTTCACCAGTTGTTGGACGACGGTATCGCCTGGCTCGTCCCTCCAACCACGGTTACGGCTTGGTCGTCGTCGTCCCACCGCTCACGGTTACGGCTTGGTCACCCCACCGATGCCTACCAGTTGTTACATTTGGTGGTCGCGTGCTCAACCCACCGCTGACGCCAGTTGTTAGGTTTGGGTCGCGAGCGCCGGGGTAGCGTACCGCTGCGGCGCGCGGCCTCTCGGTAGCGTTGGCCTGGCGGCTCCGTGGACGGCGGACGGCATCAAAGGTGCCAGCAAAGACGAGGCGTCTTTTAACGAAACAACCTTTACTGTAACATCAGGAAGAAACGGGCAGTGAAGCTGACCCGGAGAGATTACAGACACTCTCACACAGCTGGTGTCTAGCGTCGTGCCAACGGCGCGTCAAAGTAGTCTCTGTCCCAGCGGAGTCGGCCGCTGCTTTTTATAGTTTTTCCAGTTCACAGGGAAAGGGTAAACCCTCACAGGAAAGGGAGAGCCAAACATGTTGGTTCACGACGAATGACTCAATCGCAGGTGTTCCGATCTCATCTCCTCCACCTCCTGCAGACAGGAGAGGGCGACGCACTTTCCCTCGAGCTCCAGGCTTGGCCAGCTTTTGCACACACACGCACGCACAGGAACACGCTGAGACTTGTCGGCGGGAGGAAGCGTTGCGCGGCCGATGAACGGCGTCGAAATGGCCGATCCGCTCGCGGTTCTGCCTGTTGCTATGCGGTGGCCGCGTCAGTTGTCCCACTTCTCGGTGGAGAAACGTAACAATATACGTTCATCTGGACTGCACGAGCGCACAAAAATGAAACTTTGTGTAGAAAGAATGCACCGCTGTCCGCTGGCTCACTTGGACGACGCTCACTGAGGTCATCAAGCCAGTACACGAAGCCTTCCGTTACGACACATGATGTCGAGAGTGCTTGCCTCAGGGAAATCCCCCGTACAGATATCGGTGCAATAAAAACGATATGCCTCGTACCATATAGAAACAAAAGTGTCAGAAACACGTGAGCTGGAACCGAAGCCGATAGTTTTGTTGGCTGGTGAGTTGAACCTATAGGTACCACTTGTGGCGGTGAAAATTGTGATAGCGTTCTCTAATCTGAGTCAGCCAATAAAGACAGTGTTGGAGCTGAATCGCACAAGTCGCTATTCGTGCGTGCTGAACGCTTTCGTTTCCAGTAGTGCATGATATCACTGGCAACATGTCCTTCGCCCCCGCGCCTCTCGGCCGCTCCCGGCAGTGTTCTTTTTAAGATACCTTCAACAAAGGAATTAAAGCTATTCGCAATGCCAATTTGTGTATCTCGCGATACATTATTCCACTAAGGACATCATGCACTTCCTCAGTTCAGGCGTTCAGTCGTGTCCGACTCTTCGTGACCCTATGGACCATGTCACGCCACGCTTTCCGGTCTCTCACTATCTTCTTAACATCACACATCTTCATCTGCAATGCCTCGAGAATGCCATCTAACCATCGCGTTCGCTGCCTACCCCTTCTCCGGCGACCCTCAACCTTTCCAAACATCAAATCTTTCTCCAGCGACTCCTCTCTTCTCATCAGATGACCAAAGTAGCTGAGCTTTAACTTTAGAATTTGACCCTCCAATGAGCAGTCAGGGTTTATGGTCGACAATATCGACTGATTTGATCTTCTGGCAGTCCAAGGAACTCTTAAGAGTATTCGCCAGCACCACAATTCAAACGCGTCAATTCTTCGGCGGTCAGCCTTTTTCACAGTCCAACTCTCGCATCCATACATCACAACTGGAAAGACCATAGCACGGGTTATACGGATCTTGGTTGGTAGACTAATGTCTCTGCTCTTAACTAGGCGGTCAAGGCTAACCATTGCTCTCTTTCCCAGAAGCAGGCGTCTCCTAATTTCATGGCTGCAGTCTCCTTCCGAGGTAATCTTGGCGCCCAAGAACAGAAAATCTGTCACAGCTTCCACTTCTTGTCCATTGATGCTCCAGGACTTGATAGGGCAAGACGACATGATCTTCGTCTTTTTAATGTTCAGTTTAAGCCCAAACTTCTCACTCTCTTCTTGTACGCGCATCAGAAGTCTCTTGAGTACCACTTCACTTTCTGCCATTAAAGTGGTATCATCCGCATATCTAAGGTTGTTGATACGTTTTCCAGCAATCTTCACTCCAGCTGAAGACTCGTCAAGACCGGCCTTCCTCATGATGCACTCTGCATATAGGTTAAATAGGCAGGGCGACAGTATGCAGCCTTGCCTCACCCCTTTCTCAATCGGAAACCAATCAGTAAGGCCATGCCCAGTTCTGACTGTGGCCTCTTGCCCTTCATAAATGTTCCTGAGGAGACAGATGAGGTGAATTGGAACTCCCATCTCTTGGAAAGCTTGCCACAATCTGCTGTGATCTACGCAGTCAAACGCTTTATAGAGGTATAAACTGTCGTGCTACAACACCTCGTCCACTTTGCTCTGCCCAAGACCCGGTCATGGCGTGGTCATATATATACGCGCTGTTCTGTTAAATATGTCCTCATATCTCGGGTTCTGGCCATTCACGAGGTAAATTGTATAGTCTTCTCACTAAGTTGTATCCGCAAACTACTACTCCGTGTATACATGCATATGCTGCTGAGCGCCTTCAGGGATTTGCAGCGGCAGACTTCATGAACTTGATGAAACAGCGGAAGGTAAAGACACTCGGCGAAAAGATGGAGTATGGGACTCGCGTAGCAGCAGATATTTTTCTTCATATCCCCTTATTTTATTTCTGAAGGCAACTAATTCATAACGATTTTTTTTTGTGTGTGTGTGTGTGCACTGAACTTAAGATGAATAACTACTGCTTCTCTACGCTCGACACCCGTCCCTCCCGCCTAGAAATATAGACCCCTCCCGGTTTTAAACAAAGAGAACACATGTTTTAATCGAAATGCATGGACGTCTCTCAATATGCTAAATCTTTTATCACCGTAACTCTGTACGCCAAATGCGTGCGGTCGCATGCAGCTATATGGCAATAAGTATGCGCAGCTGGCAGCTGCGGCGAGCGCGCATACGGCGCGTGCGAGTAACTATACTTTCAGACAAGTGAGGTATACACCCCGCATATGTAATGATGATTGTTTTCCATAGAAGGGGCAGCTGCGCTGTGCTAGATATGTTGCCGCCAGGCCCTCACTTAGGCTTTCCGCTGTTAATATTCAGTTGCATGGAGCCCGGGCCCTCAATTCTTTGATCCTTGGAACTCTGATATGTGCTTAAAGTGCTAGATTCTAACGCGTTTACAGGCCACCTAGCAAAGTATCTATGACTATAAGAGTTACCTTAATTTATCAGCCTTCCAGTTTCCTTAAACCGTTCTTACTGTTTGGTTTTCACTTTTCACACTAAACCATTGTCGCCCAGTTCATCCAGCCGTGTCGTCCATTGTGAGACTGAGTTATGACAGATCTGTTTCTCCAAATAAAATGAATGAACGACCTTGTATGAAAATGGTGAAATAGGTTAATCTGCTCGTTTTTAACGTGTACAAAAGCTGGTCACTAAGCTGAGGCCGTGCAGCCCAACTATTGTCATTTCTTGCTCAATAAAGAGAGCGCTAATCTGTGCAGAGAACTATACTTACTATACTTGTCGACGCAGAGAAGAACATTTCGGAAGGTGTAATGCAAGAAGAGGCAGTGGATTATCTGCAAATGAACGAAAGAGCCGCTTTAGATAAGTATTTCGAGAACCCAAGTGCGCAGGCAAAAAGTGAAGTCTTACGAGATAAATGAATACTATGACAGCGGCTAAAACCGCCGCCTTTGTCATGTCTGTGGAGAAGAAAGCAGACATACAACGGTTACTGCGCAAACTATTACTCGTGCAGAATGAAAGTGATAGCATTCCATGCAATAAAATCTCACTTGGATGAGCTCTTCTGCGAAGGACGTCTTCGTCCTATGGTTCCTCCGGCTGCTTCACAGCTTCCGTGGAAAGAAGGCCGACTTGACCGACTGTGCAAATACGCGACCGCATATAGCGATGTTCACGTATATACGAAGACCACACCGTGTTAACAACGTCCTGTTACGCTTTCGTTATCGCTGAAGTCATATGGTAGAGAGCAGCGGTTCGCTCAGCCTGCAGGAGCACCGGTTCGCGCGCGCAGTCTTCTTCCTCTGCTTCTGTCATGCAAGTGGCGCGTTCCAGCACCAGGGCTCCAGTAGAGGGATAGCTTCGCTTGGCACCTATAGAAATCAAGCATCAAGAAGGGAGTGAGCCCGGTGCTTCTACTGAAGCTCATGCGAGGCATGCCAGCGGCAGGTACTGGTATCAATTTTTCTATCACGGAAAGAATTACCAATAACATTTACGTATTTGGAGTAAAGCCAGCAATGATAACCTCATTAATAAATTTAAAATTACTACGGGCTATTGTCACTGCAAGCTATGCCAGGACATACGTAGCGAGAGGTGATCAACCACACGACGTGCCTCCAGATCCCCTTCTGTTGGTTCCCGTTGACTGAGCTCTTGCATAGGCCCCATCTGGGCAGTTATGCTGTCTATTGCGTTCGGCAGCCTGGGCATGGGCACGCCAACCGCTCGTCAGCCTCGGTTGAAGAGGCGAAGATAAAAGATCCTCAAGCAATTAATAACTCACTCACTCACTCACTCACTCACTCACTCACTCAATCAATCAATCAATCAATCAATCAATCAATCAATCAATCAATCAATCAATCAATCAATCAATCAATCAATCAATCAATCAGTCAATCAATCAACCAATCAATCAATCAATCAATCACTCTGGCATCACCATTTGGCAAGACATTCCTCTCTCTGTTCGGGCGTCACCGCTTCTCTCTTCGCCGTCTCACGCTCGTTCTCTCGGCTGCTGCGCTTTTTACGCTCTGCCGGCGGCTGCGTTTCGATGGAGGCGAAACGGATGATGATGATGAATCAACATTTATTGGGTCCGAAATGAATCGATGGTGCATGCAGGCACCAGATGAGGTGGTTCTCTAGTTGCGGGACTCAATGTTTCCAGCAGCTCCTGGCTCCTGTCGGTCAGTGAGAGACGTCCGTGTGCTGTATAATGTTGTTGTTGTTGTGGCTGTAGGAAGAAGGAAAAGAAAATGCACGGGCATGCTACTGGCTCTGTAGCTGAGCCACCTTCACTGAAAAAAAAAAAACTGATTTATTTATAGGAAGGGAAAGGCACGGTAACTGTCTCACTTGCTTTCTGTGGACACCGCAACCGCGCCGTTGGGGAAGGGAGGAAGGTGGGAGTGAAAGTAGAAAGAGAGAAAGAGGAGCCGTAGTGAAGGGCTACGGAGTAATCTCGACCACCTGGGGATCTTTAACGTGCGCTGACATCGCACAGCACACGACGCCTCTTCGTTTCGCCTCCATCGAAACGCAGCCGCCGAGGTCGGGTTCGAACCCGGGTACTCCAGCACAGTGGTCGGGCGTCTTACCACTGCACCACCCCGGCGGGGCCCACCTCCACTGCCTCGTGCAGACAGCAGATTGATTTGATTGATTTATTTATAGGAAGGGAAAGGCGTGGTAACTGCCTCACTTGTTTTCTGTGGACACCTCAACCACGTCGTAAGGGAAGGGAGTAAGGTGGGAGTGAAAGTGGAAAGAGAGAAAGAGGAGCCGTAGTGAAGGGCTACGGAGTAATTTCGACCACCTGGGGATCTTTAACGTGCGCTGACATCGCACAGCACACGACGCCTCTTCGTTTCGCCTCCATCGAAACGCAGCCGCCGAGGTCGGGTTCGAACCCGGGTACTCCGGCACAGTAGTCGGGCGTCTTACCACTGCACCACCCCGGCGGGGCGGGCAGCAGAGAAAATAGAGAAGAAAGAAAAGGAAGAGGGAGAGAAAGACGCGCGCCGCAACAGCAGCCGTCGTCTACCACCGAAACGGTGGCGGGTGCAATGACGGCCTACAACAGATAAAAAATGCGGTGGCAGGCAAGCCCCCGCCGCAAGCTGCGGTGACCTACCTGTCCCAGCCCCATCAGGGGAGTGCCCTGCCCGCCGCGGTGGTGCAGTGGTAAGACGCCCGACTACTGCGCCGGAGTACCCGGGTTTGATCCTGACTGTCGGCGGCTGCGTTTCGATGGAAGCGAAACGAAGTGGCGTCCTTGTGCTGTGCGATGTCAGCGCAGTGCACACTAAAGATTCCTAGGTGGTCAAAATTACCCCGGAGCCCTCCACTACGGCCCCTCTTTCTCTCTCTCCGCTTTCACTCCCACTTTCTTGCCTTCCCTCACGCCCCGCAGGGGTGGTGCAGTCATAAGACGCCCGACTACTGTGCCGGAGTACCCGGTTTCGAACCCAATCTTCGGCGACGACGTTTCGGTGGAGGTGAAACGAAGAGGCGTCCGTGTGCTGTGCGATGCCAGTGCAGGTTAAAGATCCCCGGGTGGTCGAAATTACTTCGCAGCTCTCCACTACGGCTCCTCTTTACAATTTCTCTCCCACCTTCCACCCTTCCCTTACGGCGCGGTTCAGCGCCTTTCCCTTCCTATGAACTAATTATTTCAATTATTTAAGAAAAATATGATCGCTGCAACGCTCATAACCGATAGTTATTCACAGATGTTTCCCCGACCTTTCCTCCACCTCCTGCCGACTATGCAGCAAATTAGCAGATTTCATACCTGTATTACTCACCTGTTCCACTTACCCACATCCCCCTTCCCCCCAGAAGTGGCTCACTTACTGGGAACAGCTGATGTCAAACTAATCATTACAAGATCAGAGACTCACCAGTGTGGCAGTGCCACTAACAGGTTGGCCCTACAGGGGTTGGCGAACCACTTATAAGGGAGGACTCGTTGCACGGGCCCCTCCCATAGGCCATAAGGGGGGCTCTTCCACCCGCTTACATTTTTAATGGACAATAAAGTTTACACCAACAACACACAACTTTCGCTCTGTCACTAGGTTCAAGCCATGCCTAACCCCCCCCCCCCCCCCCCCCATTTTTTTTTTTTTTCAAAATGTATATATGCAGCAGTACTCGTACATAGAAGTTCTGTTAATGACATCCGTAAATGATTTGTCGCAACTAACGAAACAAGGCAACGCAAAGGCCTAGTTGTTTGGCAATGTGGCCACGCTTTCAGGCAATCGTCACAATCGTATTACGCGCCACACAAAGCTCCTTCGCTCAACTCAGCGCCATCGAAATGGCGACCACATTCGCGCAGCCGACACAGCCCACACAGCCGACGCACGCTTCCATTGCCGCTGGGTTGCTGGCGTTGGTTGGGTGTTCTGTAATCATGTAACCTTGACACGAACCTGTTGCCGCGCAAAATTCTCCCTTCACGCCTGGAGCACAGGCATGCGTATATAATCGCCGCTCATGATAAGACAAGCGTAATTTGCGGTAGTGAAG
Organism: Amblyomma maculatum; assembly: GCF_055883805.1. Lineage (NCBI taxonomy): Eukaryota > Metazoa > Arthropoda > Arachnida > Ixodida > Ixodidae > Amblyomma > Amblyomma maculatum. Next base: position 33,530,359 of record NC_139347.1, on the reverse strand, counting down.
CTCCCAGGACACTTTCACAGAGCAACTTGGTATGGCACTTGTAGGAGGATCCCATCATGGGCCCGAAGCCCGGACTTCGACTTCGTTGCAGGTTGGCGTCGTCCAGCCCTTGCTCACAGGTGGGCAGGCGGCTTCGGCAATGCATCTTTGCGCGAAATAACTGATATCTCTTCATTATAGGCCGCGCAGCGGTGTAAACATGAGACAGTGCTGTGAGTCGAGCTCGTTCAGCGCATCGCCTTCTTTCATTCTGTCGGAGCCGAGTGCGCGAAGGGCGACTGGCAACGCGACACTTACACATTCACGCTCTTTGTATTGTGTTTCTGCTGGAAGAGGGAGCAGCAGCGGTCTCTCTTGTGCGAGCGCCAGGAACACGAGCGTTGCATACCCTGGGCTCAGTGGGCCAGCGGCGAACAGGAGACTTTCTGAGCATGGCGCTTTGTACTGGTACAGCACACTCGCGTTTATCTCGACTTTAATTGCCGTTTGCTCTGGACGTTACTCTGCATGTATTACATGTCTTTTCTCCCTATTTCAGACCTGTACCAGATCACGATGGCGTACGCTTACTGGAAAAGCGGCAAGCACGACGACGAAGCCGTGTTCGACCTTTTTTTCAGGAAGAACCCATTTCAAGGAGAGTTCACCGTGTTTGCAGGTTTGGAGGACTGCATTCGCTTCCTGCAAACGTTCCGTTACTCACAAAGCGGTAAGCTGAAATTTTTTGCCGTTGATGCAAGCTATCATTGCAAAATCGTTTTGTAAAATATGAAAATACATGATCGTGGATTGCATCGCCAAAAGTGAGCATATTGACGAATCCTGTCCATGCGCAATGTAGCCTTGAACGTCCGAGTTTGGGTGACTTGTTCTGGCTAGTCATGTTCAATTAAGGTTATTTTGATGCAGATATCTTTTTCAGTGACCATTTCCTTTTATTTTCTTTGTTTGCTCAGTAGGCTGTACGCACATTCGTGCTCTTGTGTGAGGGTTATTGATTGTTCTTTTCAGATATTGCATACTTGAAGACTATCCTTCCAGCCAACGTTGATCCAGGCTACTATGACTACCTGGCCTCCTTGAATGCGGACAAAGTGAAGCTTTATGCTGTACCAGAAGGGACAGTTGTTTTCCCAAGGGTGCCATTGATACGAGTTGAGGGGCCACTCGCTGTCCTGCAGCTCTTTGAAACAACACTGTTAAATCTTGTAAATTACGCCAGGTGAGTTGCTGTAATGCTGCAGCCCTTCAACACACAGAACAAGACCTTACTGCTATGAACACACCTTTTCCTTTTCTGTTTCATAATTTCTCTGATGACCATGACTGGCACAAAGTATTTCTTAAAGTGAACTTTGTGCAGAAAAGCTATCTGAAAGATATGACCAGTCATATAGAAAGCCTTCAACGTAAAGTTAAAAAATTTCAATGATCAAATGCTCATTTTTTAAACGAGCTATGTGTACTGAGGTCAGAATTTTAGGCTGTAGTCAGATACAAATAGCTGCATAAGTTTCACTGTGTTGCGTATGTTCATCAACGACTTGTCCAAGCTAGAAATGATGCCACTCAAGTGAAACACTGCGTAAGGCTATACTTTAATCTGGCTCCATTCTGAGTGCCTTTATTCATATCTACTGCAATTTCCAGCTGGAACACCTTGACATAATCTTGGCCACTCACTGGTCTCTTATCTTGCCAATGTGTTCCTGTTTTCTAAAGTGAAAGCAAGTAATATATCTATCTTTTATCATGTGTCCCTCCACTGTTGTGCTTATTACTACTTTTTGCTAAGTTAGAGGCTGGACTTGCTTTAGATGTGTGGATAAGCATTATGCATACGCATGTAAAGAGTGCATATCTGCACTCATGGGGGTAGTGTTTTGAGAGCTGCTTTCTTATGCGAGTAGGTGCCACATTGATATGTGTTTAAATGTGCAAATGGTTGTTTTCTCCCTAGCATTTAGTGTTTGTAGTTCAGTTGAGTAATGACCCATTTGTTGAACAGTATATAGTTTAAAGAGATAACTTGCTAGAAGTGTAGAATTCGGTGCAGTAAAGCAAGAAAAGTGTTTAAGAATATTAGTGTCTCAGGAACTTAAAAGTAATAACTTCGTCTTGATATTTGGCTTTAACCATCCTCGTTGCAATCCTAAATAAGTAGTAGAGAGCTGGACAGCATGCATTTGCACTGGACAAGATTGAATAATGGTTTTTGTGTCAAGTTGGATGGATTGTGTTTTGTTCTCTTTGTGCAGTTTGGTGACCACAAATGCCGCGAGGTTTCGGCTAGCAGCTGGTTCGCACATAAGCCTGCTCGAGTTCGGCTTGAGGCGGGCCCAGGGCCCTGACGGGGGCCTCTCTGCATCAAAGTACACCTACCTGGGTGGTGAGGTTGCATTTACGTTGCTATGGCTGTCATTCTTGTGTTCCTTCTGTCCTGCAGTGCACATTGAGAGTAATGCATGACAGCTGGCTTTTCAAGCTTCTTTAATACATCCAGAACAATGTAACAAAAGATTCAAGCGGAATCTGAGCATCATCTGGAAAGCAGGAATGTACATTTTATTGCTTGTTGCCAGAAAGAACAAAAGCAACATTCTTGGCAGCCGTCCAGAGCAAGGTTGAAGACCTTTTTAAAAGTAATGGAAGCAGCCCTGCTGTGTCCCTTTGTCAGACAAGGTAAAAATACCTTGGAGACTTTTGGGGTATGTTATGAATAATATTGTATCAATGTAAATTCTTTTCTCGTATGCAATAGAAGGCAGAGAAAGTAGGTGTAGAGTATTTAGTTTTTGTTATTTCTCTCCACTTGAACCCTCTTTAGCTTTGCCTAAAATATTGGCTCTGTGAGCGCCACCCTGCCCATCAGGTTTAGCTGGCACCGTAGCCTGTGACAGCCTGCCTTTATTTTGAGCCATGACAAGGGTTTGTGTGGATGTGCTCCCCTCAAAGGCCAGCCACACCATGTCACAATGAGGGAACAGATGCGGTGTATGAAAGGCCTTACTTTTGTCCTCTGTTTGGGGGTGCCATATGGTGCCGAGTAGTATGTGGCACGTAGTACTGCACTGTCATGATAAGTACTGCATGGCTACGGTTTCTGAGTTTTCGACTCGTACGGAGAAACGCCCGTACAAGTGCACCAAATCCATTTCCTAAAATTCGGTTTTAACTGAGAAATGCCATTATTTCCTTGCATGCATGTGGGAACTAGCTGAACTAGCTACTCAGGTCACTAGAGAAACCAGGAATGCTGTGAGACAATGCCAGCTTTGCAATTTAGTTCTATGGTTGCTAATTTCGTTGATCTGCTAACTCAAGTGCGTCATTGCAGACCAGGAGGCTGCACTACTGACCCGAGCACTGTATGCTCCAGTAGGTTTTTCCACTGTACTTAAGGACATTGACAACTTTTCAAACCGGTAAAACTTAAAAGAAACGAAAAACTCGAAACAGGCATAAACGTCATACAAGCATCATGCTCTGGCTTCCATGACAGTTAAGTGGCGGTTCCATCGCTGCCTTCAGCTTGTGAGCCACGTAATGAGCTGACCTCTCTTTGGTGCAGAGTGCATGCAGAACATGACAGGACAGCCAGGCTTTTAGAGCTTTACTTTCCCTTCAATGTGTGCTTCACTGTCTTGTCAGTTAACTTCGGCATTTTTATATATTTCGTTGTGACTGCACAATAGCTTTCTGCTAGGATAGTTTTTAATATGGCATTAATGTGTTATATGTATGGTATAAACTTTCTGTTGCTTGATTGCATTGGAACATCATATATTTCACACGCACACAAAAAGAGGAATGTTTGTACCTAGAAAATGCTGTTTGCCAAAAAAACAAACAACAACCGGACATTACATTCTGAAGTCAACAAATAAACATAGAAGAAGGTCAGTGAATTTTTGTACTTTTTGGAAACTGGAAAGTAACTCAGATGCATGATGTGTGGTAGTCTACAGTGCATAGTATTGCGGCAGATAGTTAGTATACTGTAAGGCATAGTATAGAACAATGCACTGGACTGCTATGTATAGGACTGTATGACTTAGCTAATATGGTCACTGCAGTGCTGTCTAGGTTCTGAACATATAACCGTTATGAGCTTAGTGTGGGGAAAGGAAAGGAAGTATCAGGTCCTTCATAAGGTCTTAAGGGAGGAGTCTGTTTCCTTGGGCACCAGGGATATGTGAAAAGTTCCATTTTGCAAAGTTGCAAATCATCATAAGAAACCGGGAAATGGGCTATTTGTAGAAACACAGACTTATTCAGAATGTCTTTTTTCCTGGTTGCAGAACCGCTGTTCCGTGGTCACAGTTTTTTTGTGCTTGGTGTTAGGGGTTGCAACTGTGTGGGCTTGGGTGGGCCTTGCCATGGCTCAGCATGTACTTGTTTTCAGAATCCCAATTATCAGAACTTCATTCCTGCTTCACCAATTCCAAATTTAGAGAGAACTTTACTATCAAGCTGCCATTTTTGAAATTCTGCTACTTATGGTGCTTTTTGGCGCTTTGCCCACTGCAGCAGTCATAATGTTACAAGGTGTTCCTGAGCAGCAAGTCACACTCCGAAGTCAGGAACACCAATGGAAGACCAGTGCACACACCAACACAGCAGCTTCAACTTCAGTGTCGTCGTCATTTGACACAGTACACAATCATCCTTGTTGTCTGGCGCCATCTTGGCTACACTTCATAACAATATTTCGGTGAAGGTGCAATCCAAAATCTCCCATATGCTGTGTGATATCAGTGCCAGGGGCTCAAACAGGAATTTTTTAGGGTTTGGTTTGGGTTCACACCTTTTGGGTTTGGGCTCAGTTTCGGCTCCAGAGACACATTACTGTTCAGTTAGAACCGGTTCAACTCTGCCCGGCTCCAGAGACATATTACTTTTCAGTTAGAACTGGTTCGACCCTGCCAGAACCGGTTCAGACTGGTTCAGAAAAAACAAATTCTTAACGATAACGGAGAGCTTTAGGGACCCTGTGTTTTGTTAGCGGTCTCATCCACACGAGTGGCATTGGAATGAAGACTTCATTTACCTTTCTCTTGTTTCTTTTTCTTTTACTTCCTTTATTGCTATGTCAGGCTAGCCTCTTCCCGCTGCCTCACTAGTTTTTGTTTCTTTCAGTTTCTCACGCTGAAGTTCACCCATTGCACAATTACTACCATTTTCTCCTCTGTTTTTTTTTTTTTCCTTGGGGCCTAGTCGCAGGTTCTTTCTGTCCGCTTTACGTTGTCTCTTTCACTGCTGTTCAAGGTTTTTGTCCCGACCTCCATTATCACCGTACAACCTCTAGACCAGGTTACTAGTTATGTTTTTTTTCAACAGTGCACTTTCAGTTTTCAGTGCCACCTTTCTAGACTGTCTTAGGTATTCACGTCAGTGATGGTGGATAAAGTGATGAAACGCATTCTTTTTTCGACACCGTAGTTGTACGGGCTAAAACAATAGCACACCAAATAGAGCTTGTGAATTAAAACTCCCACCAGTAATTCCACTCAGTTCTCTGTTCCACCCAGTCTTCACATTTGAACATCGAAGCATCACTCCTGGCATAGTTTAGCTTGCCAAGGGAAATAGAACAAGCAGACATTGCTAGGGACAAAAGGAAGAGAAGAAAAAAAGGAGAAATCAACTTGTGCAATCATATTTGGGCTAAGTTCAGATGTAACTCAAGAACAGACTGGTAAATTTCTGCCCAAGATGGCCTTCCCAACATCAGCGTTGGCTTATCATTCTGAAGTTTCGGTCAACCATATTTCATCTGATGGCATCGCATACGGCTGCTATGCACGGGCCATGTGACTCATTGCGATGTCGTCGAACGATAGGAAAATAAAATGATTTGCAGGACATTTTTGTAAACAGATTCATCATTTTGTTTTTGAGTTAGACATGACTATATATTTATTTATCTAAATATTTAACTCCACTAACGAATTTCATTGAGTGGCGCCATTGTACAGTGTAGCGGCCACCCGTGTTCAGGATGAAATGGTAGCCCGACACTAGAGATTGGTGCTATCCATGTGACAGTATATTTTCGTTTGTTCTTGTCATCATTTTTCAAGGGACAATTTTACCGTATGGTTGTGATGTGTGCGGTATGCTGTGGCTCTTTGGAAATAAGTAACAAGAGCACTTTACAAGCAACGATAAAACCGTACCGTGCACCGGTTCGGAATGGTTCCTCCGAGTTGTTCCGGCTTGGGTCCAGCTCCAAGATGGCGGGAAAAAATTCGGGTTCGGTTCGGCTCCAGTTCCGGCCAAAAGTTTGGGTTCAGTTCCTATTCTGGTCCGACATCCTGATCAGTGCACATTAAACAACTTTATTTGTTTGAACTTCAACTAGACCCCTATACCGTGGCATCCCTCATAGGTCGTCATAGCTTATAGCTTCAGGATGTCAAACCCCAGATACCTTTTATGTCATCACACATCTTTTTATGCTATGCAGCTCTCTGATTGAAGCATTTTGTCTGCTTCAAGTAATTTGGATGTTAGTGTTTATGTATTAAACTGGTATGAGTTTAAATTGCTTCTGCTAGCTGCAAGTGACTGCCAACAGTGCTGTTTTGTTTTAATTCTTGCAGGATCTTCTCATGTTACGTCATGCACTCTGTACAGCAGGGCAACTTCTGCCTTTTGGCACAATCCAACTTTGTCACGGGGCTGTGAGCAGAGGCAAAACTCTCTCCGCGTTCTGTTGTGACATTTGATGTGCTGTAGAGCCAGCCGTGCCTGCTCAGTTAAAGCAGAAAGCTGGGCTAGTTGGTGTGTCATCATAAATAAAAAGACTAGCGCAAATAACACAGACATAGACATAGAAGACAGGACGAGTGCTAAACATCAACTGAGGATTTACTTGCAATAAAGGGAACATAAAAGCACATGGTGGCACATCACTCTAGTCAAAACCAACGATCAAAAACTAATCAGAAGGGGGCAAACTGTTCCTTAGGTACACTTTTTCTTTTTTTCAAAGGGTGACTGAAGGCGCACTGACACAGTTATGTGTGTGAACTTCCCTGCTAATGTGATATGTTTCACATATCTCACGCCCTAACCTTGTGCCTCCCCTACCAAGCACACACATGGCATCAAACGCCGGCACGCACCCGTAACGCTTACAATGATTGGCCAAATGGCCGCCCCCCACCAATGAATCCGCCAGCGAACAGTGCTCTCGTAATCGATATTAAGGCAGCGACCAGACTGCCCCACGTAGCATCTACCGCAGGAGAGAGGTATGCGGTAAACGACGCCGGCAATGCAGGATACAAACTGGCACTCGTGTTTTTTGGTGCAGATCGGCTTCCTGTCCTCATTAACGGCTTTGCACATGTGCACCAGCTTTTCGGGGGTGGGGAACAAAACATCCACACCGCACTTCTCTCCAACCGTTTTCAGCCGGTGCGGTAACTGATGCACGTAAGCAATGGCTGCACGCCTCAGCGTTTTGTGTCTTTTGTCGCCTGCCATGACAGGGCGACCACCTGCCCTGACTTCTTTCAGGAGGCATTCCGCCACAGCCATCACTATGTCCTCAGGAAAACCGGCCTTCTGCAACCGGTGCACTTGCATCTGTAAACTGCTCGCATGACCTTTCAAGAGCACCACGCAGGCAACTTTTTGCAATACCCCGTTTAACCAACTTGGAATGTGCAGAATTATACGCCAAAATTTCCTTTTTTTTTTTTGTGCGTGGCTGGTACGACCAGCAGATGTGCCCCGTGCCAAATATTGAGTGTTTTTTGTTTTAGCGCTCGTCCTGTCTTCTAAAAAAAAGACTAAAAAAAAAGAAAAGAAAAAGACTAGCGCAAATAACACAGACACAGACATAGGAATGTCTGTGTCTGTGTTATTTGCGCTAGTCTTTTTATTTATGATTCTGCTCAGTTAGTGTGCATTCTGCTTCCTTGTTTCAAAATTCTCTTGCCAACTTCAGTAACACCAGATGTCACTGGGCAGTGTGACAATTTTTTCCTCCTGACCTGTTTCCTTATTATAGGTGTTAGTAGCACTTTCACAGTGGCAGCTTTTGTAATCGGCCATTTGGAGGCAAAAGTGTGACGTCTTTGCGTTGTAGGGAATTCACATTGCAGTGCCGTGTCACACATTTTCAGACAAGATTTGGGGGTGCTGACGTGCTCGTGTTGGTGTAGTGTGGAAGCATCTCATGGCACGAATGCTTGAATTTAATCCGGAGCCCTCAACCATGGTGTTTTCAGTAATTCGGGTGCAGCTTTGGAACGTTAAAGCCCCATGCACAATGTACAACCACAAGCTATATCTTGAATATAAGTCATCTCTCTATTGTGTAAGGTGTAGCAACAAGTATGGCAGTTTCCGCGTCTGATAAGAATGATTCCTTTACAAAGCATATAGTCTGTTTCTCTTCTTTTTTTTTTTTTGTTTTCCTGTTCCCGCTCAGGGATGATGTATATTCAAGTGGGTCCTGTCACTGTATAGCATCACCTTTTGACTAACATGTCTAAGCGAAGTTGTAGCTGAGCTACCTACCTAAAGGGGGGAAGAAATGCAAATGGGAGCAGTCCATTACTTTGCAGTATTTCCAGCCTCAACACTAATTAGTGCATTGCGATTGCCTTTCAGGCTTCGATGGAACAAGTAATGTCCTAGCCGGCAAACTGTTCAATATTCCCTTGAAAGGAACTCATGCCCATGCCTTTATCATGAGCTTTTCTTGCCTGAATGATTGTAAGCTTCGAGTGAGTACTATGTCTTAATATGTTTGGTTCTTGTTTGTCATGATATTTTCCTTTGTTATGCCATCTCTGAAGTTTAAAACAAAGGTATTCAGTCCCCGGAAAGGTATTGTTTTTTTTATATAGAATAATGCTGATTTTTCAACCCCGGGTGGTTGAAATTATTCAGTGACTTAGCTTGTGTGGGGCCAAATCCTGCAAACCATAAACAAAGTATTGAGTGTTTTTTGTCATTGAAGCACACAGTATTCTACCTAAACTGAAGTATCGAAGAATAAAGTAGCTGTTAGAAATACATAGCAAGTTTAATTTATTGGAGTTGGGAAGCTTTACATCAGGTGTCTTATGATCACAGAGTATAACAGTATGTTAGGCATAACGTCTCAGTGTATGTTTAGGAAATTTAAGTTATAAGGCTTTGAAATTTCGGTTTACATATCAGTTGGTTAGTGCTCACATTCCAAGAGCTAGCCTATGAACTCCGTAAAGTTGCTTCTTTAGGTGGCGCAATTTGCCTAGAATGCTGTTTGTAGATTGCATCATTGTATACAAACATGCGAAAAATAATCGTGCCATATGTGGTTTATTTTTACATAGGAGGAAAAAAAATAGTGTTTCTGGGAGTGTGGGTTATTGTGAGCAATGCGTCATTGTTTTAGCAGGGCTACAAATGTAGGTTACAATGGTGCAGCAAGTGCGGACTTACGGTGCAGAGGTGGTGTCAAGGACAATGTGCAACTTCCATGTGATAGCTTGATGCTGTCTGCTTGTGAGCCCGGTCTATGGCTGGACATCTTATCAACAGGCTCTAACCATGAAGCTCGTATAATTTTATCTTCGTTGTCCTTCAGAAATTGAAGTCTGCCACCGGAGAAGAAGTTGACTTCATGGCCCTCTGCTGCAAGTGGCGCAAGGAACTAAGTGAAGTCTTCAAGGCCATCGAAGATGAGGCAAGCGGTGGGGAATTGGCTGCGTTCATCTCGTACGCAGTTGCATTTCCTCGGAATTTTCTCGCCTTGGTCGACACTTATGATGTCCTCAGGTGAGCCCGCTCAGTTGTAGTGTGCGGTCATGTGCCGCTCAATCTTATCAAATAATCATAAATTTACGAGAAAGGAAAGGCGCAGCGTCCATCACACTTTGGTAGAACACATAGGTTGGACGTAGTATGTTCAGCCACCTGAGCATTACCGTTTGTAAACGGGAGTACAATGTGAGCAGATGTTACGAATGCCATCTTAAACTCCGAAAACAGAGTAAATGCGTCTCAAACTACGAACTGGTCGCAAATGTGATCCAAACGATCGGCTTGATATGAATGTGTTCATTGGCAGAATGTAGGAATACTGCCTAGAACTGGCGGTATGAGCAGATTATCTCCCTCAGAGAACTTGGCAAACCAAGAGGAAGTAGAGGATGTCCTTTTGTGAGTGATAGTGCCTGCAGTCTGGAAAGAAATGTGCACCTTTGAAACTTTAATGGAAACGTATGGAAAGCAGATGGATATCCCTGAAAATTAAATGAATCGTAGTCAGAAGTTGGTAGTAAAAAAAGAAAAGGAAGTGCTTTGTAATATATTTAGAATATTGGTTATACTGCTTACAAGCCAAATAACAGAATAAAATACATAAAAATCAACTTTTTGGTGCAAATATAGAATTTAGCAGGTTTTGGGGCTTCCTGTTGCGGGTTTTCTATCTTTTAATTGGCAGATCTGGGGGCAGTGGCTTCAGTCAGTATTTTCAATTAGTTTCACCCTTAATTATTTCATTTTTTATCATCTGAGTTTCAACTCATGGTGAGCAATCTAAAATCTTTCATCTGCTCTTCTTAGACGCAGAAAAGTTGAAATCGTAGTCCTTGACTCATCAATAGAATTCGGTCATGTATTGCACCAAGTGACATTCAGACTTCAGCACTTTTTCTGCTATGACAAATTTGCGGACTAGATAAGGCTATCTTTGAGACCGATGCAAGCATGCGCAATGTGACGGCCACTCATTGGGCCTTGTTAAAGTATAACCTGATGTACACCATGGAATGGTATTATAGTGTCTTATTTCTCCATTACATAAATGACCTGGAGTTAAATCTTCATGCAACAGTCCGAATAAAAGTAAAATCGCATGAATATTGAGTGTAACTGCTATCAGTGCTCTTGACAGGATAGCATGTCGAGAGTGGCAGATGACACTGAATCGCAAGAAATCATTTTTTATGACATGCATTAGGAAAAAAAAAAAGCCCTCCATTTTTCCTTGTGGAGTTGAATATGAATAAGCACTCTAAGGATACAAGTATATGAAGAGTTTTTTTTTTTTTTTTTCATATTTTATAGGTTAGACATGTGCAATATATACTGTCAAACGCTTTTTTCGCTTGTTTCTTTCTTAAACAACCGGTCCCATCTGCCTTAGCAGATACCAACTTAATGTTACGCTGTTCTCTTTTCTATTCTGTACTTGCATTAAATGTCATGTATAGTCTTCCATACCCAGAGGGATGCATATAGATTAAGTAGAAAAGTGTGTAGCAATAACCAGTTAGGTTTATTTTGAATATAGTGTAATCACCCTCCAGCTGAACTCATGAACAAATCAAGTGTCATCACTATATTAGTAATTGTGTAGCCAAACCTCACATTTCAAGTTCGTCCTTCTTCTCATAAAAGGCACATTAAAAACTGGATTTCGTGCTTTTCTTACACTTCAGTCTCAGAAAAAAAAAAGAACTATGAGAACAAAACACTCAAAACACCTTGTAGGATATAATTTTATATTAACACATTTTGTTTCCATTTTCCACTCAAGCGATCAGGAAGTGCAGATTATTAATTTTTAATGTCTCAGCAGTTTTCTTTCTAGTGTCACACAGATAGTATTTGAATGAACCATTATACCCTGGCACTTCATGTACAGGGTCGTCCACTTCTATCTAGAACACGGTCACTGCTTTTAAAGCAACATTGTATCTGACGCAGGCAGATATCGATGCAAAGCGATGCAAGCACACAGAGACACGGATGTGCTGCTTCACATGGCCAGCCACTTTAGATTACTGCGTGGCCGGGTCGGATGCAATGACACCTTGAAAGCAGTGATTGTGTTCTAGCTAGAAGTGGACGAGGCTGTACATACATACCTCTTGTTAACAAATCATATGGTCCGTACTTACTGTGCACGCTTTGTTTTGTGTGATATATCACACAACCTGTTTTGATGATGTCAGATACGATTATTGACCTTCCTGTGTTGGTGCTTCCATTGCATGAACTTCCTTTTTGTCGTTGGCATTTTGTGACAAATCTGCAGCAGCCTCAAAACGAAGTTAGTGGTATTATTCAAGATAGAGTAAAATCCCACAAGATCCGTATAGTACCTCATGCTATGGTCTTTCCAGTTTGGATGCATGGATGTGAGATTTGAACTGTGAAGAAGGCTGACCGCCGAAGAAGTGACGCTTTTGAATTGTGGTGCTGGCGGAGACTCTTGAGAGTTCTTTGGACTGCCAGAAGAATAAATCAGTCGATATTGTCGACCATAAATTCTGACTGCTCATTGGAGGGTCAAATTCTAAAGTTAAAGCTCAGCTACTTTGGTGATCTGATGAGAAGAGAGGAGTCGCTGGAGAAAACTTTGATGCTGGGAAAGATTGAGGGTCACAGGAGAAGGGGTAGGCAGCGAACGTGATGGTTAGATGGCATCCTCGAGGCGCTGCAGATGAAGCTATGTGATATAAGGAAGACGATGGGAGACCGGAAAGTGGTCCATAGGGTCACGAAGAGTCAGATAGACTGAACGACTGAACTTAACTGAAAATCTCGCAACATGATCTCTGGCACAGGAGTGGACTGCTGAACTTCTGTGCCGTTGCCATGGCGCTCAATGATCTTGGCTATCAGGCAGTGGGCATCCGCATAGACAGTGGTGACCTGGCCTATCTCTCCTCGTGTGCCTACAACTTCTTCCATGAGCTTGCCAGCAAGTACCAGCAAGACTGGTTCAAGAGCCTCGCCATAGTCGCTAGCAATGACATCAATGAGGAGACCATCATATCACTGAATGAGCAGGTGAGTGGATTATGGCGGCTGGTCGGGTCCTCTCCCATCTGTGTTAACGGTAAAGTTTCTAATTAGGTTATGTGTGCTGACAGCGAGATTACTTTGCCTGATATGTGGTGATGATTGGACAGCACTAGGCTTGGTTTCTCGTGGTCTCTCTTTTTTGGGAGGCTGTCTTGTACTTTCATCATTGATACTTTGCCAGAATGTACTTTGGTTAGAAATTTGATGAGGTGGAAATCATCTGAAATCGAAACCTTGCTTCGCAACCATGTTCTACGTCAGGTGTTTTTCGGGCTTGACACTCGTGAAGCGCTTGCTATTCGTGGCACTGATAATGTAGTGCTATGAATACTTGCGTTATTGCATTGATCTGCTGCTACCGTTTTTTTGAAAGAGGCAGTTCTATCATGTTGGGGTTAGCCACATTGGGGTTAGCCAGAAATATTTAATTAACCAGAAATAAAAATTGAGCGAGTTTTTGTGCCTATGGCTTTCCTCGTTCAGAAACGTTGAAAAAGAGAGTTCACAAGGCAGGGAAAGAAGAGCACTGAATGATGGAAAAGAGAAATTACTTTTATAACACATTTGAAAGAAAATGGTGAGAAATGGTTGTAAATCACCGCCAAAGTATACTTCTTTCCCTTTCTTAATCTTTGTACATTCTTCTGCTTCCAGTGCCCGCATTTTTGTAGTTATTAACTGCATGTTATATGTAATAAGTCTTTCTCAGACACCATGTTGATTTCATATTGGAATCTTTGTCAGATTAGTTAGCACAGTTAACCCTTTTAGGGCCATGAAGAAAAGAGGGGATTTCATGCAGTAGTGCAAAAAAATGTTATAATAAATGACACATTTAAACAACTCTGATGTAAGATATATCAAAGTGCAGCAATTAAAATTCTTTCATGCTCATAAATAGTATTTCAATTAAGCATTGACGTAACAAAGAAAGTCTTTCAGTGCAAAATTTTCGGAAAAAATATGCAAAGTTTAAAAGGTATTGATATAAAAGTAAAAAACCATAATACAAGAGCTCAAAATGTGAAAAATGTGGTTCAGGGTCATTTTTCTTTTGAAAATGTGGATCTCGTATCTGCGAGTTTCCTTCTTTTTTTCATGTTAACTTGTTTGACACCATGAAAAATATAAGCGACTCGAAAGGCTAATAGAAGAAGAACTTTAATAACTAAAATGTTTACACCATCCTGTTAGAATTTGTACTAAAATATAGCTGCATAGACAGTATTTCAAGTGCCTGTAGGGGGCTTTGCTTAACTTTAGTTAATTCATTTAATCATCACCAACTCTATCATGTAGATCACGTGTGCTATTGTAAAACTCACTTGCACCAACCGAACAGGCATCCTTCATAGCTTTCAAGATACGAATTTCTAAATTAGTTGAAAAAAAAAGAATGTCACCCTATGTTTTCTAATATTAGGCAAGGCAAAGAAGCTATACGTATTCTGTCGCTCATCGCTCTACCGCAAGTATTTCTGAACCAGCTGCTTTAGCACTGAAGATATCTGCAAATAAAAATGGTCCTTCTCCCCCCCCTTTAACTCATATACTTGGAGAATAAAGTAAACACATTGGGACTATGCTGCATTCAGGAATATGTCTCATATCGACACCCATTTAGCTTACTTCCTCCAGCCCTAACATTTAGCAGCGTGTCAGTACAATTGTTTAAGCGCCTTTCACCGCTACCATTGTGGAGGACATCATACGCCTGAATTTTAAGGCACAATTTCTTCGAGTAACAACCACAATGGGCTTTGAACTCTACAAGCATGCCCTTTGTAGAAACTCGGCTCAACTGAACACTGACGATGTCTGCAGCAACTCCGCGATAGGCTCACGTCACTCGCACGAGCCAACTGGAGGTGGTGGTGTATGTGTGTTGTCACACCTTACCTTCAGCCCTGCCATGCCCGGCTGCTGTATATACAAGTGCAGAGCAGGATCTGTCCTCTTAAAAATTGCCAATTTCTTTTTAAGGTAATAATAAACTGCTGGATTTATTCCTTGAACTCCTACTTAGCGTGGATCATTCTACGCATTGAACACATTTACTGGCAACCTTCAGAATTCTTTCATTGTCCTTTCAAGCCGTAAATGCAGATATATAAAGAGGACAAAAATGCAGCTTTAGCACAGTGCGATCTGCATTTCTCTGTCATAAACTGCTTCTGCGGGGAGATATCTGCTCATGCAGAGATAGCCATGAGAAGGGGGTCACTTGTTAGGCACAGCAGTGGCCCGACGCAGAAGCAGATCATGGTAGGGAATCGTCCCGTGCTGTAACTCTATTCCTCTGCTCTTTTACATGTCGATTTTTCTTTTCAAACATAGTTACTAGGCATTGCAAAAGATGAAGCTCTGTGGCGCATCATTTCTGACAGTACATACAAAGTTAAATAACAGTGAAAAATAAAGAAAAAGAGGAAAAAAAAACTAGTGATATAGTACTTGGGGCTGAGGCATGATATCGCCATTCTTCAAATAAAGAGAATGCCGAGCACTGCATGATTATGAGTTGTATTAGCTGCCTTCGACTTTAGTGAATGTTTATTTGGAATATGAAAGGCATATTCGTCGTTTTTACCCTCACCTCGAGTCGCTTGATTTGTGGAAACGCTGGAACCTGATGTCGGTTCGCGTGCCACCACTTCCGGTTCCGGCATTTCCACCAATTGAATGTGAGGGCGAAAATAGTGAAAATGACACTAATGGTGCGAACTCGGAATACGGGCCCAGTGCTCAATTTGTGAAACTAATAAATTTTTGCTGAAGGTAATTAGCAGCCCTAGCAAACATTTTGCCAGATATAGTATGTGGATGAAGTGAAAAGGTTAAGCATTCTGAGGTTTTGCTTTTGCTCCTCTCCTTCTGTTTTCGTCTCTTCCTTTTTTTTTTCAGGCATGGAAGAGCATAAACCATGGCACCACTTGTGTAAGGAGCATTGCCTGAGTGCAGCATCATTTCCTCGTACAGGTCTCTTGTGTCTCAGTCTTGCTGTTGGTGTGATTCAGTACGGTCTCTCTCTGAGAAAGCAAGTGTTTGTGCTGTTTTTGTACATGTGTGCTTCTTGTCCTGTTTTTTTTTTTTTTAATTGCGAAATAATTGCGAAAGCAATACTACTCTCATATTCAGCCCTTTGCGGTAGGCACATTCGACCTTTAATGACCCCAGATGGCTGTGATGTCATACCAGCTGCGAGAGATGGGCTACCAAGTCGAGTCGTCGGGTGGTGGCGGTCGGTAGGCACGGCGCGCTGCAGCTGAAGCCGCGCTGTTACCAAGTGGAGGCGCTGCTGTCACCTCTTCTCTCGCAGTTGAGAGGAGGAGGAGGAAAACGATGGGTATATAAATGCTCGCGCTTGCTCAGCTAAGGCATTCACTATGCATCCTGATAAAAAGAAAAAAAAGTCACGCCGTCTCGGTGAAGCCAGGAAACGACAGTGGGCTACAGAGACAGATGAAGAACGGGAACAGCGTCTCGTTCGACGGCGCGCTCAAGATGCAGCTAGGCGAGCGCGTCATGCCTCTCTTGAATCGTCCTCAACCGATGACGACTCCGAATGGAATGTAATGGACGCTTTGAACAGTGAGGACCTTTTGTCGACATGTTATTAGCCATGCTATTATTGCTTTTGCAACCTACCGGTCTTAACTAAAGCTAAGCCCCAGCTAATTTTTTTTTTACAACTAGATTGCCTCTCTCATTGACTTCTTTGCAGGGGCACAAGATAAACAGTTTTGGCATCGGGACCCACTTGGTGACTTGTCAAAAGCAGCCCGCCCTTGGCTGCGTCTACAAGGTAAATGTCAAGACAAACCTCCAGTAGCACATACGAGCCATTGAATTTTCATCATAGCCGTGTCCTCTCCTCTTACTCACTCGTGCACTATTACTTGGGGCACTCGTTTCTAATAGCTATCTAGACTATCTAGACCGGCAGTGCTGTACTGCACAGAACACATCAGCGCATTTTTGTGTGCTTGTAATGCCGTGAATGTTATGAGCACTGTGTTCGACTTTACAAAATGTAAACGGTCTGAAAATACTGCTTACTTTTAAGGACGGGAAAGACTTGGCAACACACATAATTAAATTTCGAAGACATGGTGTGATCTCTCTCTCTGAACCAAGGCAAATTTTTTTGGGAGGGAGAGTGTATACCTTTGTGATGAAATCTAAAATTTCGACTAAAGGACTCATGTCTTATGTTATAAGAACTGTGTTGTTGCTTAAATGAATAGTGTCTAGATTTATTTGAACAGTGTATTTCTAGGGCTTTTTTTTTTCTTTTTTTTTTCATCAAAAAAAGTTCGGCATAATTTGCCTATGTAAACTTGTCGCTTTGGGCGGTGTCTACTCCTCCTGCACCTTTCAAATAAGCCCTGCATGCTAACTAAAACAAACCATAGTAAACTACGTTTTGCCCTTGTGAACAGTCGAGGAAATCGTAGGAATGGTAAGAGCCACAACACTTTGCTTAACCCTTTCTCTATCGATGACGAGTACAGTCATGTACCATTGTTACCAGCGACGACTATATCCGTCATGAACGAAAATTTTTCTTACAATGAACCAATGATGGCTATAATCGTCTTATTCCATCTAGTTGCGATTTCTGACACGAGACGGCCAAATTTGTCCATGATGTGTCATATGTCTTTCTTTGACTACTTTCCCATCTTTGCGACCTGTGCGGGAAACATGGCTACCTACCTATGTGCCGCATGAGAATGACAGTGGGCGTAAAAGAGAGTATTTTGACGACTCTTCATCGAACGACAGCTCTCTAGTGTTTTGCTTGGGAACAGAAAATGACATGTTCTCATCTGATTACTCTGACGATGACGATTCTGCGGACGGAACGGAGGACCTTGCGACTGCCCGTGAGTGGTGCCCCATCACCGTGTCACATCCGCCTGCTGCCTTCAGGCATTTGCCATTTACTCAAATGCCTAGAATAACCAATGCACCACGTGACACTGACGAGGTAGTGGCTTGGTCACTGAAACGAACCAGCATGCAAGGAAGTCACTTCGTTCCAATTAATCTTCATCGTGGAAGGACATTGACAAGGAAGAGGTGACAGTTTTTAAAGCTCTTGCAATTTTGCAAGGCATTGTAAAACCCCAGATCCATCTGTTCTAGTCAAAGAAGGATGTTCTCGCACGCCCTTATTTGGAGACGTAATGAGCTGCAACCGCTTCCAAATGCTGATGTGTTGTCTCCATTTTGTGAACAACAAAGATGAAACAGACAAGAAAGCCTATATAAATCCAAAGCCACGGAGGCTATGGCCTGTACTTCAGAAGCTCAAAGACAAGTTTCAGTCGACGAAAGTTTCTTACTTTTCAAAGGCAGACTCAGATGGAAGCAGTACATGCCCCCCGAAACAAGAGCGAGGATCGGATATCGAAATTTTTTCTTCTTTTTGAGTCGAGCTGTAGTTATATTTGTAGCATGATACTCTACATGAGTAGAAGCTCGGTGCCGGAAGAGAAGGAAATGGCTATGGGAACCAAGGTTGTAATGACACTGATGGAGCCATTTCTGGACACGGGGTATACAGTAATAGTTGACAACTACAACTCTGCAAAGCTCGTAGATGCACTTATCAAGCGGAGAACAGACGGTAGAGGTGTGCGCGGGCCGAAATATTTAGCCCGAGTCTAGCCCGGGCCCTATACAGAGGCCTGAGCTCGGCCTGGCCCAACGTGAAAGGGCCCAGCCCGACATGCTACGATTGCAGTTGAAGCAGCGATGCAGAAAGAAAAAAAAATTCAAAGTGATGAGTTGATCTTGAAATGTTGATTTCTCGTATTTAAGATGACAAATTTGTAGAACATAGATTGAATTATCATTCTATAACGAGCTTTATCATAGGGCGAGCTTGCTTGCTAGGGCTAGGTCAAGGTAGGTGCTTGCAGGTCCTGGCTTGAACAGTTAGTGCATGCATCTCGTGCCGGCACGCTGGCGCCAGGTCATCATCTTCTTTACAATCACCTCCAAGGAGAAGTGGGAGCTATACTGGCGACTTAAGGGAACAACAATACATCTAGGTCATAGTAGGGTTTTAAACGAGAGACATGGGCGGTTTCACGGCCATGTCGTCAAAGGTCTGGCGAAGGCATGACGGGCTCAACAAGATATTTGATGGGTGAGGTGTGCTCGAGGACGCGGTAGGGTCCTTGGTATTTTGGCGGTAGCTTGGAGGAGAGGCCAGGTGATGTAGAAGGCAGACGTAACCAAACACGGGCTTGCGAAAGAATGCTGTCGGTGGCGTAAGTGGTGTTAAAACGATTTTTCTGTCGGCCCTGGTCGGAAGATGTGAACGAACAGGCGAGCTTCCTGCACTCCTCAGCGTGTCTAGAGACTTTAGACACAGTGGTGGCTTCAGAAGAGTCAGGCCGGTAAGGAAGTATGGTGTCGATTGGTGAGGATGGCTCACGTCTATATAATAGGAAAAATGGCAAGAATCCCGTAGTGATTGGCGTAGCAGTGTTGTATGCATGCGTGACGAAGGGTAGCAATGTGTCCCAGTTGGAATGGTCGGCAGCCATGTACATTGACAACACGTTGCCTAGGGTTCGGTTGAATCTTTCAGTCAGAACATTAGTGTGTGGGTAGTAGGCTGTAGTAGTGCAGTGAGTGATGTTACATTGCTCCAGGAGGGATGAAACCACTTCAGATAAAAATAAATGACCATGGTTGCTCAGCAGTTCCTGTGGTGCTCTGTACCGAAGGATGAAGTGGTGTAAGATGAAGGCGTGCCGTAGCAGCAGGTAGAGCGGCGGTTTCGGTGTAGCGGGTGAGATGATCTACCGCTACAATGACCCAGCGGTTTCTGGCTGCAGTGTAGGGAAGCAGGCCATAGAGGTCAATGCCTACTCGGTCGAAAGGTCTTGACGGGCAAGGGAGAGGGTGCATGGGGCCGGTGAAATGGCGATGGCCGACCTTGCGGTGTTGACAATCGAGGCATGAGCGGATGAACTTGCAGTCGTAGGTGTACATTCCGTGCCAGTAGTTATGCAAGCGAAGCCGAGTATAAGTCTTGAATGCTCCAGTGGGAGCGGCTTGTGGATCAGTGTGAAATGAAGCGCAGACTTCTGAACACAAGTGTCGAGGAATGACACATAGCCATTTGTGGCTGTAAAAAAGATAATTTTGGTGGTATAAGAGGTCGTCGCGAAGTGTAAAATGAGCAGCCTGGCAGCTAATTGCTCGAGGCATCGAAATGGGCAAAGGATCCGAAAGGAAAGCGAGAAGGAATGCGATCCAGGGATCTCTGGGCTGCTCGACTGCCATGTTGGTCAAAGACAAGGAACTGCAGTCGATGAGGAAATCGCAAACACTTTCAGGGAGTAGAGGGGAGCGAGACAGTGCGTCAGCATCATATACTTTCTTCCACACAACGCGAATATCACAATCTTGAAGCCGTAACGCCCAGCAAGTGAGGCGGCTTCAAGGGAGGACAGCCAACACAGGGAATGGTGGTCCGTAATGACTTCGAAGGGTCAGCCGTACACATAAGGGCGGAATTTCCCTATTGCCCAAACTATGGCTAGACACTCCTCAGTAACTGAGTAGTTTAGTTCCGGCTTCGTCAAGGTGTGGCTCGCGTAGGCGACAACATAGTCAGCACACCCGGGTTCACGTTGCTCTAGAATAGCACCGATACCTGTGCCGCTTGCATCAGTGTGGTTCTTAGTAGGAGCATCAGGGTCAAAATGCCGCAGTATGAGCGGTGAGGTAAGTAGTCGGCACAGTGTACTAAACGCTTCATCATAGGCAGAACACCAGCTGGAGAGGTCGTTGCTTCTACGAAAGAGGGTTGTCAATGGCATGATGACGCAAAATTTTGGATGAAGCGTCGGAAGTAAGAGCAGAAGCCTATGAAAATTTAGAGATCCTTTATCGTAGATGGTTTCGGGAACGCAGTGACAGCACGAAGTTTAGCTGAGTTGGAGAGCATGCCGTCTTTAGAAACGACATGGCCCAAATTGTCAATTCGCATTCGGCTAAGTGACATTTCTTTAAATTTAGTTGGAGGCCAGCTGCAGTAATGCATTCCAACACATATTTCAATCAAGTGAGATGCGTTGGGAAATCCAGCGAAACAACAACAATGTCGTCCAAATAGCACAGGCAGGTTTTCCACTTGAGGCCGCGCAATATTGTGTCCCTCATGCGCTCGAACGTGGCAGGTTCATTACACAGTCCGAGCTGCATGACATTAAATTCGTACAGTCCGTCTGGCATCGCAAAAGCTGTCTTGGCACGGTCTATATCGGCCAGTGGTACTTGCCAGTACCCGGAATGGAGGTCCAAAGATGAGAAAAATTCAGCGCCTTGCAAACAGTCAAGGGCGTCGTCAATTTGAAGCAAGGGATGGACGTCCTTACGGGTGATTTCGTTCAAGCGCCGATAGTCAACGCAAGAACAAATAGAGCAGTCTTTCTTGGTATCAAGAACGACGGGAGAGGCCCAAGGACTGTGCAAAGGTTGAATAATGCCACGCTTAAGTATGTCGGCCACTTGTTCGTCGATGATTTGACGTTCGGTCGCGGAAACGCGGTAAGGTCATTGGCGCAGGGGCGAATGGGTACTGGAGTCAATCCGATGTTTAATAACTGATGTGCAGCCTAAACTATGATGTGACAAATCAAAGAGGAACGGAACTAGTTAAGCAGGGCAAGAAGCTGGGTCTGTTGAGTCGGCGTGAGCTTATCGTCAATAGAACTGGCGAAGATGTCTACTGGAGATGAACCAGCAGAAGTAGCAGTAAGCTCGACGACCGGTATATCACAAGGGTAATCATCGCAGGTGTCGCATTCCAGCATCGAGGCAAAAGGCTGGACCTGTACCAGACACTCACCACGAAGAAAAGACAATTGAATGGATTGATGACGGCCATAACGGTGCAGCCAGAGATGGGGCGTTTGGCTGCAAGCAGGTGAAAGGCGTCTTCCTCAATGCCCTTAAGCACATGTTTGACGCTGTGAGTCTGCATCATTGATGCACTGACGCGCTTGCATAGGTCGAGGACGTCTTCGATGTAGCTGGTGAAGCTTTCACCAGCCTGCTCGGAACGAGAGTGAAGACACTGCCCAGCGCGAGGTTTGCGCACGGCCAGACGCCCGAAGATGTCAATAAAGGCGTTCTTGAAAGCGAACCAGGTGCCGAAGACCGATTCATGGTTTTTGAACTAAAGGTTCGCAACATTCGTCAAGTAGAAAACATTTGTCAGCTTCATGCTGTCGTCCCACCGGTTGTGAGCGCTCACCTGGTCGTAGGAGGACAGCTAGTCCTCCACATCATGGTCTTCAGTGCCACTGAAAATAGCAGGATCCCGTTGACTAAGCGCACCAGGGCAGGTTGCGGGCGGCTGTAAAGAAGCGATTGGTTGGATGGCGTCGGATTGCATCGTGGTACCGAGGGTACGACTGCATAGCTCCAGGATCAGTTCTCGCACACTCCACCAAGATTATAACGAGCTTTATAGTAGGGTGAGCTCGCTTGCTAGGGCTAGGTCAAGGTAGGCGCTTGCTGGTCCTGGCTCGAACAGCTGGTGCTCGCGTCTTGTGCCAGCGCGCTGGCGCCAGGTCATCTTCTTCTTTACAATTTTATTATTATGCAAAAAACAAGTGGCGCTTGCAGGTCCTAGCTTGAATAGCTAGCGCTTTCGTCTCATGCTGGCGCCAGGTCATTTTCTTTACAATTCTATTTATTATGCAAAACAACAAGTTCTGCATTCATGAAGGTTTGAGGCGTTTATTCACGTTGCTCCTGGATAATGAATGCGGTAGCGCTGAAGTTTCTTTCGGTGCTCCAACTTGTAGCTGGAATGAATAACACGTTCTTAGCAAGGAAAGCAAGTTTTGGGTAAGTGACTTTTGGCGTGGTTCAGGTGTCCACAGTACAAGTGTGAGAGATACTGCACCTTTCTTTTCGTTTCAACCAATTAATATTATTATTAAGCAGCTTTTTTGCTTCTCCAAAAATGCGCTAGCTATAAATCCAAAAATAGGATTGATTTTGTGGTGAAGTACTCGGTGAGCTTATCTGGCTCACTGCGTGTGTTTAATGTGTGCTTTTCATGGTGCCGGCAAGGCATGCCACTGCATTGCCTGCACAGACAGAGGAAACTCAAGCACCACGAATGCTGTGAGCTATGCGTTGCTTCAACAGCGTGTGAAAGGCGACAGCATGGCACGCATCTTGAAATGGATGCCTAAACATCTGCGCCAGCGTTACCGAAGCGGAGGTGTGAAACTCAAAATTTATAGCCCACAAGCAGCCCCTCTGCTCCGTCATTGACAGTTAGCCGGCTAGCTAAGATTCGTTCATGGCGCGGAGCACAGGTGGGTTGATGCCGGCGAAAAAACTCTGAAGGTCTTGCATGGAAAGGACGTGGGAAATATTGTGCATTCTAGACGCTTTTTATCGCACCATGGCCATATTTGTGCGTTCTCAAAAGTTGCATGGGCTCGGAATCGGGGTGTCCGGCCCAGCCCGCCCGAGAAAAATACACCTTGGCCCGCTGCAACAACTATGGGGACAGTTCTGAACAGAAGAGGTGATGTAAAACGGAAGCCAACTATTTTATGGAACTACAACAACACAATATGTGGTGTGGAGAAATGCGACCAAAATTTGTCTTATTACCCTTGTACTAGAAATGGCCAGAAGGAAGTTTTCTGACACCTTATGGATAGGGCTATTTGCAATGCCTTTATTCTGTGCTAAAAGTCTCGTGGAAAAGGCACTCATCTTGATTTCTGGGTAAAACTTGCGGAATAACTGCTGCAGAAAAATATAGATGAAGAGAAGATGCCGCAGTGAGTGAAATGCCCCGAAAGCAGCTTGTTGACGCTACATAGAGAAGAGCATCCCCCCCATAGAGATGAAAGCAACACCCACGCACAGGTGCATTGTTTGCTACCAGTCTGGAACCAAAGGTGTATCAAAGAAGAAAAGCAAAGAAGGGAAACGTGGTACTAGTGCGAACAGTGTGGTGCGGGCCCCTGTGCTGCGGGCCCCTGTGCTGCGTCATGTATCAAATCCTTCCAAACGAAAGTGACCTACTAACTGTGCTTGATGTGCTATGAAATGTATGTGCTATTCACATCTATGTTGTTCCATCTTATCATTTTCTTTTCATATTCTTTATTTCACTGTGCACCGAAATCTGCAAGATGCTTTTCCCCAAGACATGTGCGCCATCTAGTAAAGCCATTTTTAAGCAATTTCTTTCATTCAGTTTCTGAAGTAAAAGAACCCCACGAAGTTAAAAAAATAGCCTCATTTTATTCAGAACAAAAGTTTTATGAACTGAATGAAAAAAAACTTCCGGTATATTTGGTCCCATTTTTGTTCATTTTTTGCTGTCGAGAAAGGGTTAGCACTAAACGCGCCTCTCCAGGTGTTCTTGCATGCACTTTCATGTCAGTGTTTATCTTGTGATTGGCTTGGGATGCTCAATGTCATGGTTATTCTTTAATCATTACTTCGCCATTTCTGCTTCCGCATTAAGAGTTTTTATTGTTTTCAGAAGTGCTGTTTTTGCCCTCACATAGTTGCCTGATTGGTAAGAACACCGAAACTGGATGTGAGTTGAGTTGCCATACTTTCGGTTCCTGAATCTCCACCAAGGAAATGAGAGCAAAAACAGCGAAATAGACACTTCTGGAAACTATGCTGACTCAGAATACAGTCCCTGATCAGTTTGTACATGATGGTACAATCGAGCTTGGATATGTCAAGTTATTGCTTATATCAAGCGATCCTGCTTGAAAAGCTTTGCAATATTGTTCGCTGTCATCAAACTTTCGTTCAGCGGACATTCTATATACATATCATACAGCTTATTGTGCCCTTGAGAGTGCAGCTGCTTTTAACGGTGCCCTTTGATCACTTTTTACTGATAGTTCTTAAGGCTCAATTGTACATCTTCAACATGCTCACAAGCATGTATGTTTTTGCTTTTGTGTGCTGGGCCACAGGCTGCAAGAAGTTTATGGGTGCGGACACGGATTTGTGCTGTGTAGGCTTATGTAGTTGCTGTGAACAGCATTTCTCTACACCTTGCTAAAAATGTCTTGTTGGTTGCTTGCGAAGCTGGTGGAAGTGAAGAACGTCTCGTGCATCAAGCTCAGCCTCGACATCCAGAAGGTGACAATACCAGGGAAGAAGGCCTGTTATCGCCTCTATGGGCAACAAGGTGAGAATAACCACATGAGAAGGCAGATCAAAGTTAGGCCTAACTTTGTTAGCAAAAAGGCTGTACCTTTGATGAAAATGTAGATTTCATTGGATAGAAAAGCTAGAAAAAAAAAAACTAAGTTCAGGTATTGCTCCTGCCAGCCATATTTAGAAGAAATCGATAGACAGTTATCCGTCTATGCTTTGACCTTAAAATGTTAAAGAGGTCACCCGAGTGAAGTGTTGAATGCTACTTTTGTAGCTAAATTATGACTGCTGATTTTAAACAGCGTATAGGGACCAAAAGAGAGCTACACAACTCAGTACAAGGTTATAAATTAGTTTTGTGAGTTTTGTTTGACGAATCTGTGGCCATTTCATTGTGGCAAAATGATACAATTATGTTTCATCGTTAAATATTCTTGCTCGGTTAGATCTCCTGCATTAATTTTGAAGCTTTCGCTACTATTGTCGTCTGCAGTGTATGTGTGCCACCGAGCGTTCATTAGCTTTTGGAGCTGTGGACTGCCACCTCTCTCAGCTGTTGCTCTTTGTGTGAAGCAAGATGCCTTTGTTAGACAGGCATCTGACAGGTACCGTAGGTTGGGAAGCTGCCAGTGTTTACTCTAACTGCATGGATTTCTTGCATGCACATTGTTACTTAATGTACTGCTTGCACAGGCTATGCCCTTCTGGACCTGATGCAGCGAATGGACGATCCCCCACCGGAGAAGGGAAAGCGAGTTCTCTGTCGGCATCCATTTCAGGTCAACTTCTGATTCAGAGTTACTACTACTACTGTATGAGTTGATATAATTAAGTAGCCGATATTGAATATGCACTGTGTTAGATATGTTTCATAAACTGCTGGCAGTACTTAAACTATGCTTGTCTCCCTCAAAAAACAGGAATCGAAGCGTGCATATGTGATTCCTGACCTCATTGAAGATCTGTGCCTGTTGTGGTGGGATCGCGGCAAGGCAAGTGCTTCAGACCTATTATCTGCTTTACTTTTTTGACACGTTTCACGTCATGTCACACATATGCATGCACGGGGATTACCTTAAAAGGCTTTGCGACACATTGTGGCAAATTATTGCACGCCCAAAGGTCCTTGTGCTTCTAGAAATAATAGTAGGGATCACTCTCCCTTGGCCTGTAAAATTCTATCTCAAGCCAGACACCAGGCCTCAGACAAAGAACTAATCTGGGTACCTGGTTATCAAAGGGTAGAGGGAAACAAGTATGCACACGCCGCCGTCCGAGCATTCCTTTCCTAGGCTCCCTCATCACTCCCTTCACATGACCACCCTCAGCCCTTGACTAAATATCGTGAGATACTGCAACACGTCCGCTTAGCGAGACAAACATTCCCAGCACCTGCTAAAGGGTTCAATAATGCAGAGGAGCGTCACCTCAGGCGTTTACAAACATTGTCCTACAACAGCCCAGCTAGACTGCACAAAATTAGTCTAGGTACTTTCTCACCTAAATGCACATATTATGGCCAGAAAGCAGACCTTTACCATATGGCATGGGCTTGCCAAGAATACCAAGCCACCTCGCAAAGAAATCCCAAAGTGGGCAGATTGGGAGGTGGCCCTGTCCAGCTGCGACCTTGCGGCATAAAGGACCTTGTTGGCGAGAGGTCGGGCAGCGGCATCAGCCAACGGAGTCCCGGACTGTGGACCTAACCAACCCTTCCCTTAACCCATAAATCATGGAACGCAAATATTTTATACTACTACTACTACCACCACATGCATTCGAAAAATGTTCTCCTTATAAAATTTAGAATCAGAACAGATCAAAAAATGGAAGTGTTACTGCAGGAGGCTTCATGCCATGGCTGCCTTGCCTCGGCTACAGCTCCTAACATCATCGTCACTCTAGTATTGCTTGGGATATATGGATGCCTATGCAAGAAAAGCTGGATGCATTCTTAACGTTGATCTTTAATCTTTTGGATGCAAGCGGGATCAAAAGACTTGTTTAGCACTAGCTGTTATGGCAAAGGTTCTCGGCAAGCGCATAGTGGCATTTGTTTCCTGAAAGCATCTGCTCTAATGTGAACACCTTGTACACATAGCTCCTGCGCGTGTCTTGCACTACTTCATCGTTGTCAGGCGGGGTGCACAGCTGCAACAAGACTGTAGTACAGAATGCCTTGCAATGGCACTCAAGGTTGTGTGTTGAAATTATTACATGGTCAAATTTGGATCAACACATTTCTGACAAAAATAAGCACTTTTGGCCCTGTGTAAAACAAAAGCGCAAGGTGTAAACAAGTTAGCACTACTATTGTACATATCACAGGAGTAGCCATCATTAGGCATTTCTTTTTTTCACCTCCCTGTAATGTTTTTCTTTCTGTTTAAACGTTGGTCAGCTGTCTCTTATTTTGTTGTTGTTTAAGGCTTCATGATATCTGCATCTTATATGGCATTTGCTCTACTGTGACTCTTCAAGGCTCTCTCTGGTTTTAAAGATTATTGGGATTTACAACATACCTGGTATTAGTATGCTTTCTTGCAGATATAATAGTGAGCAGCAGGAGCAGGTTAAAGAAATAGCTTGTGTTGTACCACAGGCATGGATCGTGAAGAGGTCTTGCAATGTGCAGTTCTTTGTTTATCCCCTGTTGAATTTTTCCTGCAACAACTACAGTTACAATATTGAGCTGGGAAAGGCAGAAAAATGAAGGGTTTATTGTGGAATGCACATGAAGGAAGCCAGTAATCACTGAAACCAAGGAAAGCGATGAAATAATTTTTTATTATCTGTGGTGTTGATCAGTGGGGAACTACTTATGTAATCACTTTGTGACTGAAAGATAATTGATTAGAAAGTAAAAGCAAAAAATAATCACGTGCTGCTGGTAGGATCCTAACCAACGACCTCTGAATTTTATGTACAGTGCTATGCCAACTGAGCTTACTGCAGCGGTTGGCCAATCTTCTGTATTCTCATCGGTATTTATGTTCTGTGTAGCCTAGTCTTAAGAGCGTTCACCAATGCCACCCTTGTCCATAGCGGTGGACATCATACTTCCTGTACTAGTTCTGATGACTTCTGGCTTCCTTCATATACAGTTAATACTGGAAATTAATCACACGTTCGTGGCATTAGCCCTGTAAGGTACAGAGTCGTTCACTAAAGGTGCCATATGGTGCACAATTTGTTCAGATTGCAAGGAAACTACCGTCCCTTGATGCCATACGAAACAGAGTTGGAGAGTCGTTGAAAACCCTTCGTCCGGACATCAAGCGAACCCTGAACCCAACACCATACAAGGTACGTTCGAGCAAGAAGGCTATCGTTTCTGTAACTGGTTGTCTCTAGCTTAGACTGTTTATAAGCTATGCAATTGCAACATCCTGTATGTGTGTGTTGCTATGCTCCATGTTTGGTCAAATTTTTAACTGGAAAGAGTTTTCTTAAATGCTGCCAAACTTGCTTTGGTTCGGTCTAAATGCTGTCCGCTCAGTGGCCCTGTTCAATGAACACTACAAAAAAATTAGCTGTGGTTTAGCTTATGGTTAAACCTGGACTTATGCGAGAGCTATCTGCATGGCTACGCTTAGGTTCGACTTGAAGTAGAGTCATAGCTTTTGCACATAGTAGTTTACCCTATGGTTTCAGCTTTATTTATGCCATAGGGGGCACTTTTGACCACTAAAGTGCGATGAGGCGAAAGCCTCTATTACGCGGTGGTCTGAAGCCCTCCACTACGACACCTCTTTCTCTCTCTTTTTATTGCCACCTTCGCGATGACGCCATAGCGTAAGCTACCAGCCAATTTCTAGCAATCGATTGGGACGATCGCTCGGTGGCCCCGGGTAATGCTACGCAGATGACGAAGCGGGCAGTGGCGTGGGGCGGAGTGCTCGCGCCAGGCCCGCTGGCCATAAAAGCATATTCATAGTCATGTCATCACGTCGTTTTATTTCTGTTGTGTCGCCGTTCCATCGCTTGTCATGCCACCACATTACAATATAAAGCCCTGCTTTAACCGAGCCGTGTGAATGCACCTGCGTGGCCTAAGGATAGCGTGAATGCAAGGGTTTTTTCAGGCTGATTGTGATATAACCCTCCCATATGAAAGGAGAGGCCCGAGTTGGTAGCTCCTGCCAAATGTAATGTCAGGAGGTCCAGTTAGTGCTCGGCCATGTCAGCTGCCAGCTACCGCCCCCCACGACTGCCTTCTTCTCCTCCTTCTTCTTTTTACAGGCGCGGCGAAATGGTGAGACTGGGGCCAATGTAGCTCTCGCTACAAAATTATTGCGGACACTTAAGGGGACACTGGAGCACTTTTTGCAAAAATTTAGCTTTTCATACTACGAAGTCGAATATCAGATTGAAATTGCGCAGAATAAAGCAGAAATCGCCCTTCTTCAGCCAAAATGCGCAGCCCGCGCAGCGGCGCTCACCGCGGGTCGCGCCGCCGCCGCCTGTGATTAGTCAAGACGTTTCGTGGTGACATTTTGAGGACTGGGGCAGCTGTCGATGTGGCTCCTTTGCTGCGCTGCATGCTGATCGCAGGTGTAAGATGCCATCCATTTTAGGCTACTGCTGACGAAACAACACTGCACCATTTCCAGTGTGTGAAATGGTTGCATAAGCTTCCCTTAATCATCATATTCAAGAACTTTGTAGATTAGGCCTATATGTGCCACAGAATTGTCCTGCCTTTGATTAAAGTGTTGGAGAAATATTTACTGCTGGCAGGTGTCAAAGTGTGAGCCGTAGCCTTCTTTATACTTTCTATGCTTGTCAACGCGCTGCGCAAACAGTGCAGTGGCACCACTGCCCCCGTTGCTGAGGGCGCCACTGATGTTGAGGCACCGGGGTATGAATGTTGGCGGGGCGGGCACTGTTACCTGCTCGTGGAATAACTGCTGCTAAGCATGACTTGTACCTATTCAGTATATTTACTTTTAAAGCCAACTGGCTGTAAGTGTAAGAAGCGATTACGACACGTACTAGGCAGTAGCACCAATGCTATGGCATTTTATTTGGCGCAGTTTTATGCAGTGTGTGCATGGCTCAAAGCACCGCACGACTCGGCCTCACTTGTGTTCCACTCGCGCCATTGGTAACTAGAAAATTATTTGGTAGTGCACAATGAGATGGAGCGAAATTTAGGAACATTTAAATATTTCACAGCAGCAGCTGTGCCTCAGAAGTAACTACAAGAGTAACTACAAGAGTAACTACAAGAAAACTACAAGAGTAACTACAAGAGTAACTACAAGAGTAACTACAAGAGTAACTACAAGAGTAGCTCATAGGCCTTTGTGCGAGTGTCGTACTGCGTCTTCCGACCATATTGGCATTTTTTAGCTTGAAATTGACAGCATGGTACAGCAGGAAAACTGCAACAATTCTTTCTTTCATTTTTTTTTTTTTTTTTTATAGATGTCATATCTTTAAAACTGGACTTATTTAAGCCTTTTCAGCTCCATTTTAAATTGATCTACTGTGGTAACAAGAGACTAGTTGCGTCTTTAGGTCTCTCTCCCTCCTCTTCCACTTCATTCTTGCTGCTATCAGACGGTTCATTTTTTCCACAGAAGGTTGGAAGATCTGATGTCAGCTTGAGTTGTTTTGTCGACGAGAACAAGAAGTTCTTTATCTTGGTTTGTACAAACGTCTCTTGAATGCAGTTGTGTCACTTCAAAATAGCTGCCACTTGGAGAGTTTAAGCTACCTGGCTGTCAGTGTCAGACGTTATCATTTCCACATTCACGCTTTTGTTATGGGCTCACCTTGTCTGTGGTGGGTTTCCAGATCTGCTCTCTTTTATGTTTACACTGTTCCTCTCCTTCAAAGTTTGACATTGCAACTGTATGAGTGGTAGTCGGTGAACACTGATGGCACAACTCCCTTCTTCAGGCGGCACCTTTCACCCTTTGCAAAATCGGAGTGTTGGAAATGTGTGCTGGATTCCCTTGAATAAGTTGCAGTTTGGGACCCAGTCGTCTCTTCGTATTGCTGTCAGCCACTGCTCGCACAGCGCAGCTTCAGCTGGGGTCTCATGGAATATCGGGAAATGCCATGCTGCTCCTTTCTGCTGCCTTACCAGCACAGTGGCACGCAGCAGTATGCCATTGTGATCTGTAACGAGAACGTGTAAGAAAGAACGTTCTTGGAATAGACTATTTGTTTCAATCGTTCAGCACCTCGTGCAAACAAAACTTTTCAAACTTTCCAAACAAGAGAAACTAATTATTATTACACGTTTTGCGTCGTTCGGGTGCAGTCACTTCAAGGTACTCAGTGTGACATTAGGAAAAGCTTGTTTTGATTTTATCACAGATTTGAACAATTTGTTCCTACTGCAAATAAAAAAAAAAAAAGAAAAAAAAAAGAAACTTTGCACAGGAGAGCACATGCAACATACTACGCAGCCGAGCTAGGCAGGGAAGAAAATAGCATCGCAGTCCAGAAAGCGCGCATGTGCATCTAATGTTATTATTGCAGTATTGACGCATAATAAATACAGTTTTTGTTGCTTTCATTGTCGTTAAAGGGCCTCGTTGCGGGTGAATAAAAGTTTTGCCATTTCCGATGCAAGAGAAGCATACAGCGATCACCGGAGGGATAAACCAAAGCTGGCACTTAACACCTGAGCAATGCTGTAATTCTGCAGCAGCCGAAGGCAGAAAAAAAAAAAGTAGAAGCAAGGCCTTGCAAACAGAAAAACGATTCACGACACAGCGAAAGCACGACAGCACAACATGGCTGGCCGCTGAGCTGCATTGGAACCTGGCACACCAGCACTCACCAGTGCTGGTCACCCTAACGTCACTGTTGCCGTCTCTTGGCAGTGAATGCCGTAACTTCTCTACGGAGGAGGAGTGGCAACGACAGCCACGGAGCACTTAGTTGCCAGGCCGAGAAAGTATAAAGGAGGCTATGAGTGATCGAGGCCTGTTTCATATCACTCTGGATTCTTTTGTTGTCTCTAGCGTGAATGCCATATCCTCGCACATAAAGACATATTCTGGCTGGCATTTGTTGCTCTTGTAATGAAAATAAATACTTTTGTTTTTGCATGCTTTGAAAAACATATTCAGGCCTCTCATACAAAGTGGTTTACAAAGTGTTTACAAAGTGGTTTACAAAGTGTTGTCCTGCAGCGAGCACAGTCATGGACAACAGTTTTCAGGATGCGGATTTATGGGAAAGAAAATATTTCTGTATTGCCTTGGTACCTAACTAGCTAATATTCAATCCAGCAGATGGAACACACATGTCTATTCGCATAGCTATGCTCCTCATTTGCCTACTTTGCCCAGCATTGAAAACAATTGTTTCTTTTACCGAAAAAAGTTGTTTCTTTTACTTAGAATCTGCACTGCATAAACTTTTTTCAAGAAAGAAAAACTATATTTACCTTTTCATAACGTCTAATGGACAAAAAGGTAAGGGGAACTTAAGCTCCACCTTTATCGGTGCGACGTGACAGCGTTGAAGGTTCCCATCGGCAGCTTCCCCCGAGGATACTCGTTTGCTTACATGCACTCTTCAGCTCACTTATTCACTAATCCCGTATTCCATGGCCCATAACCCCCTTAAAAACTTCCAACATATTGTCAAAGAATGTGATCGGAGACATTGTAGACCATGGTTTGTAAAAATTGAGAAATAATAATGGTACTCTACTTTATAGATATGATACGAAGCATGCAGTTGGAATGAAAAATGGCACAGATATTAAGAGAAGATGTCTGAGTTGCCCCAAAATACTAATAACTTTCAAGGTCTCTTATTGGTAAAGATACAGTGCATCAAATTCAGTTCTCCAAAATGTGTCATGTCTGATCTTTTCATGAAAAATGCATGCCAGGATGAACATGCCTTTTCGTTAGGTTGCACAGGTGAGTATAGCATAACATGCCTCAAGCAGATGACTTCAGTAATCTGCCTTTTCTAATTGCTTGAATTGCTACTGCTGCTCGATCTTAAAGATGCCTTTGTGGCCGGGGCCAAAATGGTGAACATTTTTATAACTGGAAATTTTATTCTGGTCACTGAAGGTAAATGTGTAGAGCTGCCCATACTAATAAGAATCAACCTTCGAGTGCTCTTTGATCTTGAGTCAGGGATACTACTCCTAGGCCACGCAGGTACGTTCATACGGTTCGGTTGAAGTGGGGCTTTATATGATAGATTGTAGCCTAAGCTATTGCACCATACTCTTGAAGTGTCCCTCATAAACTTCGCTTTTCCGCTGACTTTTGCTTGCCCTTTTGTGTATTTCTTCTCCGAGTGCATTTGCAGTTTTCTTTTGCATCCCTGCCTTTTTTGACCCATTTTTTTTTCTTTTTGGAACCCCTCAAAACAGGTGTCTGTCTCGGACAACCTCTACATGTTCATGCACGAGCTGTGGCTTCAGAATGCTCCCATTGGAGAGCTCTCCTAGCATGACAGTGGTAACACGTCGTGCAAGCGCCTTAAGACATCTGCAGCGCCCAGAGTAGTTGAAGAGCACAGGAGAAACCTGGCAGCGTATTGAATGCACGCGGAAGGGTAGTCTGGCACACCAGTACTTTGCGGAAGAGGCGAAATGAGCCCGCAATAATGCAACCGCGAATCTAACCTAGTGCACTCCTATCCCATGATTTTATGGCACCGAGATTAGCGTCTTATGCTTGACGCCATTTTTTTTTACTCTTTGCAAAGAGGGACTGATGTTATGTTGCTGTTCGTTGACAGTGTCGTTGTTGTTCCATGCAGAATCGAAACTTGCATTGTGGTTTTTGCAAATACTATTTACACGAAGCTATTTTATTGTTACACAGATGCCGATCCTTGCAGGCATGCGGTCTTTGATTTCATGTAAAGGAATGCATAGGCCATGTGCGTTCCAGCTAGCATATTCTGGCTTTTAATTTTTCGTCGCTCATGTTGCGAGTTTTATTTTTTGGTGCGCTATGTTTTACTTAATCGTATTTTACCCTTAATTATTAAGTGACTTTGCTTTGTGCTTTATGCACATTTTTGTTTGCGTTGTGCAGAAGGGCAACGCTTCTTGTTCGGTTAATTATTGCACTGCCCCTCCTCTGTACGCAGGCATCTGTTACAACGT
The DNA here is from genome assembly GCF_055883805.1 of Amblyomma maculatum. Taxonomy (NCBI): domain Eukaryota; kingdom Metazoa; phylum Arthropoda; class Arachnida; order Ixodida; family Ixodidae; genus Amblyomma; species Amblyomma maculatum. The sequence goes on along the minus strand of NC_139347.1, from coordinate 33,496,236 downwards.
CCATATTATTATTATTAATTATTGTTATTATTTAATGAGGCTGCCATCGTAACAAAGCATATATTTTTATTGAGTCATTCAAAGCACTTTTGAGCACGGCTGTTCTGTACTATTGTTTTAAATTCTTTTGAAACCTATCGCTGCATTCACTGCCTATCGAGTGTGGTTCCAAGATCTAATAACCTTGGTTGTGTGACTGTTGGGATTGGGTGCTATAGGCGTGTAAGGCAAGGTTTTCCTTTTTTCTTCCCACCTGTTTTGTACACATCAAAGTTAGTAACCCACGCCTTGCAGCTCATAGATAGAGGTGGAATTTTGGGTGCTATATACATTGCATGAATGGAGACTTTGGTGTTGGACACTTGTTCAGGAGGTGTGTTTGATGTGAATAAATAGCGTTTTGATCTTGCGATAGAGATATGAAAGATATATTTTAACACCAAAGTTATAAGGCGGTATGCTTGCAAGTGCATCAACTGGTTGTATGGCATGCCCTTTTTAATATCACCATATGGGCCACCAAGCATGCCTTGCACCAGGTTTTAGTTGGTAATATTGGCTGTAACTATAATCAAAAATGACCTATTATACAATGCTTGCTTTTTATTCCTCCGGGGAATCAATCCCAAGACTACAAAGTCAGAAACTTGCTTGAATCGTGTATTTTCAGCATGTTGGCACACATGGCTGCAGCCACTTTGTCTTTCAACAGTCTAAACATCTAGACTTCGAGGGAAGAATATAGCATCATTTCTGTGTGGCTGAAGATGGGCAGTATATAGTATGTGAGATGGAGCAATAATGATGTTTGCTTTCTGAAATAAGAAACACGTAGCCAAATATTAAAGTGTGTGTCTTTGAGCTTTTTAGCGAGCGTTTTGAGTGACTGTAGGAGGCTCTACTCTGCTGTGCTGTCATGAAAGATTTAACAAAGTGGCTGCGAACTTTTATTTTTGTTCTTACCTGTTGAAAATTTCACATTTTAAGTTTCCAGGTTTTATCGGCATATTGTGCGCATATATTGCCCGTGGGCACGTGACATTTAGACTGCATGTTGATTAACCCACATCTGCTCAAAAGCACGAACAAAGAATATTAAGAACAAAGATGAAAAAATGTTAGTTGACGACGAAATTTCTGCTTTGCTCGATGTTCCGGGAGATTTTCACGATCAGATGTGTGTGACACACTTCGGCACATGTGTGAAACATAATGTGGCGACTGTGTGGAAGGTCTTTTTTATTATTTTGAGACAAACTCAGTACAGTTTGCTGCTACTTTGTGGATTGGTGCCACCTGTTCTGCCACTATTTTCCTGCGTGCCACATATGCTTTGCAGTTTGATGGCAATGCGTTGCCACTTGCTTGTATGAATGCGTCTAACACATCACAGCATATATATTTACTCTAATTAGATTCACTGCTTATTCTAGTTCTAGTCACACTGTACTAGTTGCAATGTTATGCTTTATGCAAATATTCTTGAAAGTTGTTGGCTTCATGTGAAGGTTACCCCTCCTATCATACAGAGCAAAATATGCATGTTTAGTCTCTCTAGTTGCAAGGTGTTTATTAAATACTATACTTTCAATTATAGATGTGCCTCTTTCTTTGGGCCTCAGCCCTCGGGTCATCGAAATATGCGAATTTTCAGCAGCAGATTGTGTCTGTGGATCAGTTGATAAAATGTCTTATTTCTTGTATGTCAGTGGGGGCGTATGTCTGTATTTGAAGGTGTACAGAGCACCATATTTGTGAAAAATATTTATTTTGTCGTGCCAAAATTATAAACTTTTGACCAGAGGCTAAATTCTAGAAAGTCTGTCTTAATGCCTTCAACAACGTTATTCACTGAACTGCTTCCATAATGCCTGCCCTGCATTTTATGTCTCATCTTTTCTACAGATTCTCAGAAAAAAAAAAAATCTATTTCCATTTTAGTGCCCTCTAAAACTTCTGATAGTGTAACATAGTTGTGTGCCAAGCCATGGCAAAATCTCATGACTTCAAATGTACTTAATACAGGGCACAGCATCTCTTTAAATAAAATAATCCTGTTCATCTGGTGGCAAAAGTTGAGGTAATGCTCATGGCAAGGCTTTAGAATAAATGAACCTGATCGTCTGGTGCTAAAACTGGAGACAACACTCGTGAAAGGATGGTAGGTATAGAAACGTGCGAGGTGAAATTTCAAGTGAATGCACGACTAAGTGGTAGTCCCTGTCAATGGAGTACACGTTTGAGCAACGCAGTTCGTGCCGCTGCTAACATCTTGAATGCCTCCTCGCATCCTGGAGCCGTGCTCTTGTCTGGGTGAAGCAGGACTGCTAGGCGACGGTAAGACCTGTTGATATCGTCCCTGCAACCAATTTTGACAAAAACAAGAAACCACTGTCAACATCATACATTAGTTTCGCTTTTTAATAGATATGTGATGAAGGTGAAAAATATTCAGCCCATCGGGTTTTCGTGTGATCCGCACAGTGTAGCTTAAATTGGATTGTCAGTAGGTATTTTGAATTCCTTTGAGATGTGAGGAATTCTACTTTTCACCATCTGTGGAATTTATATTTCTTGAGCTTTATATTTTTGATGAAGACAGCAATTGCGGCAGCTCAGTGCCTTTTAGTGGCAGTTTCATCCCAATTTTGGTAACCATTTATTGGTAGGGGCATATGTGTGATATGCAGAACTGTGTATGTGTGTGCTCTGTCATGTAAATTCTCTCTGCTTCAATCTGCCTGATAGCATCTGCTGTGACAGTTGAACAAAATTTTACACAATCTGTGGATATATTGAGCAAAATGCTATAGATTGCTTCTGGTATTGTTTATAAGGCATCTGACAACGTTAGACCTGGCACCATTATTATTTAATTAATGGCTAACTTAAAAGAATGGAGCTGTGTGCAGTAATGATTTTTTCTGTGTTTCATTTGTTGTTCTTTTCAATAATACAACACAGTAATCAAAATTATAAGGCTCAAGTTTCTTGCGACTGCTTCAATTCAGGCGATGCTAACTGACCACTCTGAGTACTGCAGACAAGATTTTTCACCATGGAGGAAGGAAACAACTTAGGAGAGGCCCTTGCCATTCCCAATGCGTTGGAGAAAGTGTGGCGGAAGTGACGTCAAAATTTAGGGTTAGCCAAGTCGGGCCATTAGCAACGGCGATGCTGTTGCTATGAAAACTCTGGCCACTAGCAACAGCGTTGCTAAGGGCCCTAGGTACGTAAGCGTCGCTGAGAAAGAAAATGTGGAGGGTAAAGGAGGAGGAGATGTTGCAGCATCCGATCGTGGCGCGGCCGCGCCGGCTTCAAAACAAACGATGTCAGGGCCTCTCCCAAGTTCTTTCCTTCCTCCATGCTTTTCACTGACTATATCGCACTTCTTCTTTCAACTGGTGTTTACTGATTACTTGTTACGCTGTATGTTTTGTGAGTGTGCTACTTTCATCACTTACCTAGATGCCCTGGAGTCAACACCCAACTTCTCGTATTCTGATCGGGACCAACGTACTTGATGGACTGCCTGGAGTTCCTCCTTACTGTAATTGCATGAAGACCATAGTGCTACTGGGTCCCTTCCCCTGTCATGCACTTCAAGGACTTGCATTAGGAGGCTCTATATGAATAATGGAGGAATAAAAAAAAAAGCAAGATGCATTTATTGCAGTCCAGCAGCTTGGTCAGCACTCTAATAATTATTTTAAGTTTGTAAACTCTTGTCTAGCATACCCAGCATTCACACGATCAGCTTCTACCGCGCAAAAATTTATGGTCAATGGAAGCAGTAGACAAACACGGTGATGATCATGTCTTCCTTCCGGTGCGTGCTCATCCCGTAATCTGTTGTACTCTGTCACCATTTAGCTCACGAGTACACTTGGCGTCCGCAATAAATTCTCCAAGATATACTCTCTTGCGTTCCAATCTTTTGGCTACATAAAAATTGACTTATTTTTCTCCACCTTTCTGGGAGAGGTATTGTGCTACTTCCTGAGAGATTTGATTCAAAACGCCACTGCTTGCCCTGTGGATGGCACCTTGACGAGGAAATTATTCCACAGAACCCGGAAGACCCATAGGCTTTTTTGGTTCAGGATTTTTTTTTTTATTCAACACACCTGTAGGTACAGAAAATCACCAAATGCTTTTTTTTTTTTTTTCTGGGAGAATGTAATAACATACCTGAAACATTTCTTGGATGCCAGTGCCAGTGCATGCAGACACAATGAAATGTGAGAATTTGTGCAGGTCCACCCATTTCTCAACTTCTTTGTTTGGTGCGTGTGCTTTGTCGCTCTGGATATATGGAACAGAGGGAATGGTTCAATCACTATGTTGTGCGAGAGAGTGCCTTCCAACATAAACTGGTCACTATACATGGGAGAATGCTTAGTTAATACCTTGTTTCCACACACCACGCAGACCACTGATGTATTGTCCATGCCTTGTGCCATCTCGCTGAGCCATCGCTCAAGTGTTTCAGAGCTCATTGAACTGTTGCTGATGTCATATACAAGGAGAACTGCATCAATGTTTGAGTAGAATTCCATACGTACCTAAGACAGATATAGAAGTCATATAGTTTGGTGGGAAATCTATCTATTTCTTTGGTTTATGGACTCACTATTTTGAATATAGGATGTCCAGAAAGGTCAAATATGTTGGCCAGAACTTGTGTGCTGTCAACAGAAACCCTGTGGCAGTAACAAAGCACAAAACAAAATTAAAGTTTAGAAATGATGAAAGGGCTATGCTAAGCTTAAAAAACACATTCATATCATTTGAAGCATACCTGGTTGCTCCAAAGTCAACGCCTACTGTTGCTTGATACTTCGAAGAAAATCTTCCATCGCAGTACCTTTTGATTATGCTGGTCTGCAAACGTTTATTGAATCTTCGTCAGTGTATGTGTGTTGTACTGCTGCTCTGAGACTTAATAATTGGTTTGGTTTGGTTTGTGGGGTTTAACGTCCCAAAGCGACTCAGGCTATGAGAGATGCCGTAGTGGAGGACGCCGGAAATTTTGACCACCTGGGGTTCTTTAACGTGCACTGACATCGCACAGCACACGGGTGCCTTGCTTTGTACTATAATTAGCCTCCAGTCAATAAATCCACCTTACACAATTACCTGTACAAAAAAAAAAAAAGGAAAATGTGCATGAACGAGTACTACTAGTTGGTGCCATTCAAAAAGTGTATACGGGATTTTATTTGCACTATTTCATGAACCAGTCATGCGCAACTAGTGTAACATTTGCCTCATATAATTTGTACATGCCGTCAGGTGGCTTCTTCAATGCTCTCTGTACGACGAGCTACGTGAATCGAAACGTGCAAAGTTCAAAATGCACGCATCTTTCATGCAATAGTACCTTTCCAGCTTCTACGTTTCCGACTGTAATGATTCTGACATGGCGTGGCCGCTTTATCCTGCCGTGCAGATCCATTGTATGCAGTTCACAGATAGCCCGCACAAGGGTCGCGAAATACCTTCGGAGATGTGCACCTCTGTCGCCTAGAATTGCGAGAGCATCGAGAACAGTTTTGGGGCCTGCACCAGGGTCAGTGCGCCTAAATATAGCCCATAGAGCCACGCCTTCTCCTCTATGTTAGCTGGATCCACTGAAATATTTCTTTATCAGTTTAACTACGCTTTCTCCATTAGATAACAAACCTTAACTATTTTATTAGCGTTTAATTTACAGCCATGATATGACGCAACTGCGTTATGCGGAGTGATGCGCCAAGTTTTGGTTTCACTTTCGGCAGCAGCGATGATGCTGATAACAAGTAAGCGTTGTGCAACACCACGCAATAAATTTAAAAAAAAAAAAAACGGCGCGTTTATACCTGTAGTTAGATACTGAAAGGTTACCAAGAAAAGTGTGCTCAGAAAGTTCTGAACCAGTCTGAACTTGACACAAATGGGTCACTACCATTATGCTACCATAAAGCGATGTCATATGCCCCCATGGCCCATGGAGGTATGCCTGCCCCTCCGGGCAGCGAACTGTTATTTCTCTATTTCTCCTGGCACTTGCGTCCATTAAGATGGCGGCGTGCGTGGTTACGAGTACGGTGGGTACTTTTTGCGAGAGACCTGCGCTGGCTTGAGTATGAACTTTGCGCGCCTGTAAATTGGTTCATTGTCGTGAATTGGAAAAGCGGTCAACTTTATATTTTACTCTTCAGTATCGACAAACATGTTGGTTGCCTTCAGAAGCGCAATTTTGTCGCCGAAAGTCGCGTCGAACTCTCTTCGTCGTTGCACCGGCTCCACATCTGAAGCATCGGCGGCCGTATCCACGAGCACCGCGGTAAGAACATTGTCCAGGGAAGAAATCGACAGAAAGCGTGATGTATCCCGCCTTCCGCCGCGTGATTATGCCAGAGCCGTCAAGCTGGAATACACTTACCCCACGATGCATTTCGAATACAATATCAAAAACATGCGCAAGGACTACGCCAAGTTTGGTAGAGCGACGGGCATCAACCCAGGAATTATGTGGCCTTCCAAAGATGAGCTCCAAGACCTTGTATACATCGAAAAGAAGTTCTACCCGACGCTTCAACAACTTTTTGACGAAGACAAGGCTAAGCAGCGGGCCGAGGTGGAAGCGCGGCGGCTTCGTGAAGAGGAAATCGATCGAAACATGGCTAAATTGGCGAGCGCGAGGATAGCAATGTTAGAAAGGGAGGCTGGAATGAAGACCAAGGCCGAGGAAGAGCGGCTAAAGCGTGAACAAATGATACTGGAAGTTCGCGAGTACATTGGCTACAATGTGGAGCCTTCCGATCCCAAGTTCAAGGAGGTTATGGAGATGAAGGAGGAAGAGAGGAAGAAAGCCCAGAGAGAGGCAAGGAAGAAAGCGAAACAAGAAAAGATGCTCGCCAAACTTATGGCCATCGGTACAACGGGCAGCGATGACAGCAAGGCTGCTGCTGTTAGTGACAACACGACTGAACAGAGCGACAACCCCGAGAAGGCAGATTCGTAGGAATGTCTGTTCGTTCTCTAACTTGCTTTTCTTGTTTAGACAGATTAATAAAATAATATGGTTAAATGTTTTAATGTTCGACTATTCATTTTGCGTAAGGTAATAAACCAATGAGTTTGGTCTGCAATGGCCAAAAAAACACCTTTGGTGCATTTTTCTGGCGTGAGTTGCTGCAGAATGCTCAAGTAAGAGTATAATAACAAGAGTGTACACTTTGAAGTGAACGCATAGATCGGCTCAGGTGGAGCCTAATAGAAGAATAATGCTCCTTTTTGTTCTTGACCACATGATGTCATACTGGTGCAAAAAGCAAGTGCAAATTTTTTCCTCTCATTTGAGTGGATAAAAACATTAACAGCAACAAAATATATTACATACTGAGTTATTTTATGCTCTTTTATACTGATAACAATACTGGCATAGGAACCAAATCGTAAAATGAATCGCCCTCCTGTCTCATGCAAAGCAGGCCTTTATTTTTGTACCTTCAAGCATGAAACATGGATGACATACAAAGAATAAATAGAAAAAAAATCGCCCATAAACTATTTTCTTTGTATGCTGCAATACCATGACTTATTCTGCCAAACCTTTTTCATATGAGTTGTGTGGTGTTGCATGCAATTGACAAAAGTAGAGGGTTGGCATCCCTTCATTTCTATGTTTATTTCATTCACTATGTGCGCGACCTTTGCTTGTAGAGCTTTAGTGAGAGAAGCCAAACAATCCTGGTCCCAGATTGGGTGACATGTTCCAACACAGAAGCATTACTACCTGCATTCTTGGATTTCACAGATGTGGCTGTGAAGTTTCCATCGAGCAACTGCTCATAAAAAATTTGTTGCCAGTAGATTTCAACCTTAGGCCGAGGCAAAGAGAACAGCTTCGCGGGGCACTGAGACCACTGCGCCACACCGATAGCTGGCTTCATGTGCTTCTTTCATGCTGTGCTTCAAATGTCATCTTATCTCCTCTGACAAAGTCGTACTAGAGATCTTAAGTAGGCCTTCTTCCTAACAAAAACTGAAAACATCCATTAAATACTTTGCTGAACTTGGCAAGATGTAGTAAAGCAGAGCTAATTGAGCAGCTGCTTAGTCATCACTTTGCTGCTGCTGCAGCTGGTTCAGACGATGACGGTGCTGTGAGAGAAGCAGAAAATGTTAAACAAAGTAAAACTTGCCTAAACAAGTGCTAAATTATGCTTTTGAATGTATATCTTTGCTTAGTTATGCTAAACTGCCGCTCAATTCTTTCTTGCGGCCAACATCCTCACAAGAAGAGTGTGGCACGCCTTACAGACTAAACCATAGAGGCTTAGAAGGAGTATAATATCAATTAGTGCCCCTGCAAAATTTTGTTTGCAGATTTTCTACTTCTAGCAACGTAAACATTCCTTTAACAAACTTTGCTTTCTGGCACACAACATAGTTTATGTAACACATTTTTATATGAAATTTAAGGCAGTTTTTACTAAGTTAACGATGACAGGTCCTCTTGTCGACATGTTGGCTTAAGGGCTGAGGCTCCCTCTGAACTTTTGTTCAGTTTCATCTGATATTGTGTAGCCATCTTCGTCACATCGTTCTACTTTAATACCACTCTAGTAGCATTTCTTATCACAATTTATAGATTTTAAAGAATATTCTATCAACTACTTTAAAACTATGCAAACTAAATCTCTGTCGTAATCATTCATAATAGTTGTGTTTGCCGCCTGCAGTTTGTGATTCCTAACAACTTTTAATTTGCCATTAAGCTACATTCCTCCTGGCGTACCACAAGGATGAGTTTATCTAGGTTAACAAGTCACTACATTATGCATCCTTTAGCATACACTCATATGTCAACAAATGTGCAGCCTCCCATTAGGTAAAGAACAAAATTTGCATTATTTTTTTCAAGATGACATTACTGCTACCAAATACAGGTGCAGTACCTGAGAAAACCCTATTGGGCACAATTCACATCAACTACCTACTGTCTCTAATGTTCTCTTGAAGCAGCTAAGTTTACTCACATTGAGCTACATGCATGGTAAACTATTGTGGTAAACTATAATGGGGCTGCATCTACATGGTACTTAAACTTCTGTAATTTCATAAAGATCACCTTCATCAGCTCAGTTTCTGTAACCTGTTTGATGGTATGGTCCACTGTCAGGAAGTACTCTTTCCAAACCTAGCCTGTTTCATTTGTTCAAGTGTCTAAGCTTGCTTCAATTCTATTAGCGATTACCTTAGTTATTAACGATGAAGTTCATTTCATTCCACACAAGCACAGTCGTCATACTGTATGTATAGTTTTGCAAAGAAACCTTTTATCTAATGGAAAAGTTCCACAGCGCTAAATAAGACAAGCATACAGGTAAACAAGGACAGGATGGGCGCTTAACTCCAACTGGTTTCATTTCTTACAAACGAGTAACAGCAAGAATTTTCCGAGCATGAATAAAAAATTGGCTATGTAAACACCCTCAAACAACTTCACACTGCTGTTGAGCATATGAACCTCACTTTAAAGCACACCTATCTAATAGAACTTAGCAGACGGACGTCTTCAAAAAAAGACGCCGAGGGAATTAGAACCCAGCGTTTCGATAAAACAAACTTAGAGAAATTTACGAGCAAATGTGTCCGTGCTCTTGCTTCGAATTCTCTCATCTTTGGCTCACACTTTGGCGAAAGTCTGCCAAGTTTGATCAGATAAAAGTATTCAAAAGTGAGGTTTTTATGCTTACCGGCAGTGTAAAGGTGTTCGAGGACATTTGCATTGCGAAAGTTCTTGTTGCTGCATGTTTGGAAGAAATAAAACCAGTCGGAGTTCAGCATCCATCATGTTCTTGTCTGTGTGCTTGTCATGTTTTAGCACTATGGAACTTTTTTTTTTCCTTTAGAATGCACCAACTAGCCCAGGTTTTACTTCCATCTATCTCTTCTTGTACCTCATATTTTTATCTTCGTTACTTCATAAAGCCATTCAACACAACCCCATTTGCTCAGTGAACTGGTAGTTTCACTATCACACATTTCCCCCCTCCCCCCCCCCCCCCCATCTGCAATCGATAACAAAATTAGAACATAAAATGGTTTTTACTAGTCACATAAAATTTAAACGTCCTAAAAACACCTGTTGCGACTAACATTTGAGGCGAACAGAGCTAACTAACTTCCTGGACTAACTGCTGCCACTATCAACCATCCTATGCCGACACTTGCTTCAGATAAAACTGCATTCTCTTAACACTTCAAACCTGTACTGTAGTGAGACAAACCAGCCAATTTGTATGGCAAGGATCTTTACTTAAAATGCTTTTGCGTCAAAGGGTAGCAGTTCTCAGGGCAAGCCCGAACTTCATCAGTTTCGTCTCCTCAGAGGGTATCCTTTTTTTGTGCTGGCCGCTGGTGCTCCAACTGCTAATAAGCCGTCCTAAAGAATTTTTTCACCATTTTCAATCCTTCTGTAACCACAACCTTATGCTAGTGGAAAAAAAGTTGCATATCACTGTGCCACCAATGGTTTTCAAGTGTACAGCATCCTCCAGAAATCACAAATTCCTACAAAATTTTCTAGTTACCCCCTTAACTGAAGTAGCCTCATGCAGCTAATGTTTTAGAGGCTCACTTTCAAGAGAAGCTATGATGTGAGGAATCAAAACAGCAACCAGTTAAGGGCATGAATGGGAGGGCTCGTTTATTGAAATGCATGAGCGTGATGCTTGGTAAGACTGCTTCAGTCATCAGACACACCATACTTTTTCTTGACTCTCTCAATTTCTTCTTTCTTCTTTTCTTGGTCAACTCGCTTGAAGGCCTGTGATAAAGGCAAGAAAGGCCAATCATCATGGTGAAGGAATGAAGTAACAACAACAACAACAAAAAGTCAGTTATATCAACGAGTGCTCTACACAGTATGTTTCATACGATGGGCCTCCAGCACAAATTTTTCAATGTAGCGGCTGACACGAATACTGCATGTAAGTTATGCATTGAAATTACAGCAGTGCAATGCAGTGTAGTGCACAGTGCATTGCAGAGAACCAATAAACAGCCCATTAGGCTGCAGAAACGTAGACTGATGGGCGAGTTGGTACGACATTCTAGGAAAAAAGCAGCGCACCTGCACAAACATGAGGGAGGAAGAGACAAGACTCTTCCTCCCTCGTGTTTGTGCAGGTGCGCTGCTTTTTTCCTAGAACATTAGGCTGGTTTGCACTTGTTCCATTTAATAACAAAATCAAGAAACAAAAACTCGGGGGTTTTCTTTCACTGATGAGTTTTTATGCTAAAGTAATGCTGTGGGCTGTAAGTACTGGAAGGCACTTTTCATTTCTATCTTTCGAAAATTTGGGGAATATCTTTTGGTATCTATCTGAATTGTAATTTTTTTTATCACCACATATTGTTTCCTATGTATCAATTACTAGCTTTTTTTCTTTTTTCACGATAATGTGGTATTACTGTGCAGTCATGACGTTAGTAAAAAGGTCACCTTGGCCTTTTTGTTGGAGAGCAAACAATTTACTAGTAATAAGCGCAACAATCATCATATTTAGAGCTGTGTTTGTAGAAGGAAGTGATATCGTCATTAAAAAACGAAGGCTGAAGGCAATAAAAGATAAACGCAGCAGCCGTCAGACAAAACTGCAAGCGGCAGTTCACTTCCAAAACTGGGTCACCCTGTTATCAATGGCTTGTTACGTTGTGTTGAGAAGAGAATGTGATGTTACATAGGTTTAGTATTATGGCAGGGGTGGAACTGCTGGTAAACTGGAGTGGTAGCCACAGCATGATGCCATTTCCTGGGACTTATGCATGGTTTTGCTTCTGTGTCCTCACACACAATGGAGAAACCTACAAGACTAAGTAATTGCCCTAAACGGGCAATGACAGTGAACAAACAGTGATTTGTTAGCAGATGTTGTGTAAGGTAGCAAAGAAGTGCCTAAAAATGCACAACTGCAGTAAATGAACAGTTCCGCCATTACACCATGCCCCTAGCTTCTTTTCTTGGCTGAAAACGTTTTTTAGAATTGAAGATGGTGCACATTTATTGTTTTCTTCTTCTTCTTTTCTTTTTTTTTTTTATCTGTTCTGTTTAAACTCGCATGACCCACCCCTAGGTATAAGAACTGCAGTTCTTGTGATGTCCAGAATAATTCCAAAGAGACCGATCACAGATCAAAATGTGTCACGAGTTGATGATGGCATTGAAAACGTCTTGCCTCATAGTATATCCAAGAAATGAAGATCTATTATTTTTATGTGGCATTGAAAATCGCACAAAACCAACTGAAGTGACCTCTTCCGGCAAAACGCTACCATTTTCAGTGTAATTTATTATGTGTTGTGTTTCCTTCAGTGTGCCCTTCAACCAAATAAAAATGGTCATTCCACATCACCTACGATGTGCTTTTGTATATTGCTTTTGCATATTGCTTTTGCATATTGCAGTTCGAATACAATACATACATGACTATTGTATAGATACAGTGCGACACTGTGAAGCGAGCACAGGGCCAATACATACCTTTGTAGGCTGATAGTACAGTACAACAAGGTACCGATTACAGACGTTGAAGCCTGAAAGGTGATCGCAGGCATTTTTGGCATCGAAGATGTCTTCGTAAACAACAAAGGCCGTGCCACGAGTCTCGGGTGTGTTTCCACTGAAAAAAAAGAAAAAAGAAAACGAGAAGTAGTAACAGCTCATACATCTCCAAAACCAATATCTCTGCATCTCAAATCTTGGCCGATCCCCCCCCCCCCCCCCCTGTGTGGGTATGTGCCATCAATTTAGAGAACAACAACAATCATATCAGCATGACATACACTGATATGTATGGAACCATGACGTTCCAGGTTAAGATAAAAAAACAAAGTACAGAAGTTGCCGTCAAAACCACACAGCGTTGCTAAAACTTTCACCAATTTCTAGACGAAAACAATCTCACTTACACTCTGATCTGTCTGATCGCTCCGTATTTGCCGAAGATGTCGTACATTTCTTCGCCAGAGATTTTGTAGGGCAGATTTCTCACGTACAGTATCCTGTTTACTTCTGGCGGCAGTCGAACCTACAGCGGAGAAAGCAAAAATCAGCTGAAAGACGCTGACGGACAGATGCGACCCCGCGGTCGTTTGCTGTGCAGAGGACTCAAGGAACAACAAAACAAGAAATAAATTAATGTGTGCACTATGCTTGAAGGTATTTTTGGCTTCTGTACAGCATGATAAATAACCCACATGAAGTGTAAAATGGACAAACTAATATATAACTTACGCTTGTCTTCCTTTGCATCGCCATGATTGCGTTTTGTTTTGACTCGCTGCGGCTTGACTTGGCCTGACTTGGCCCAATTTAGCTAAAACTCTACAAAACGTAATGACAAATTATTTCAAATTAATTTAATATTTTCAAAAGTTTCACACAATGTACATTCAAACGTTATTAATATAATAAATGTTTCGTTTTCAAAAACAATAATGCTTCTTCTTTTTTTTTTGAGGTTACCGTAAAGAGCCAAGGCAAGCTGGTCTGGCGGCCAACTCAAGTACGCTTGTGGAGGGTGTTGAAAGCGGCAGCGACTTTGCGTCGGCGTAAACAAATCCACTGAAGAATCGCCTCCTCCGTGTTTGACAGGCGTGTTGGCATCTATGTCCACTACTCCAAGGGAAGAACGGAAGGCTTTCACGATGTCGAGCGGCGGTAAGAGCAGCTTTTATGCTTTGTTTCAGAACTCATCGTCTTGTAGGCTTAGTCATCGCGGCATCAGCTGCTTCGCCGGTTGAGTTGGCATGTTGGCGTTACCCACACTGCGATAGCTTAGCAGCTGTTGTGTTTCGTTGGTTTCGTCGTGATGCTGCATGCCAGTGTGAGTTGCCTCATTGTCGTAAACCAAGCTGAAGAGCGTCTTGTCATGGCCTTTGCCCCAACCCGCATCCGCGGAAACGCGAAATCCACGTTGGTGCTGAGGAGGCGTACCAAAATCGATAAATTCCGCAGTTGGGCTGCCGTGTCTCGCAGCATTACTTCGAACTTCCCCATGCTTTTTGCACTTGTTGCCAAAACGTCATCTTTTTTTTATTTCCGCTATCTCTAATACATTTCACTGCGCAGTCGTGCGCATGTCCGCGCATGCACCCTGTATTACAGCATTAGATTTGCTGTTAAGCGGGCCATTGCTTTTTCTCTCGTCGCTTTCGAACGTTGAAATAGAGCTGATTTAATGTTCACCGCTAGAGTTCCCATCTTGCCAGTTTCGACAGGCAACTACGACAAACTGTGTGCGATAATTTTGGTGTGCTGAAGTTCTAATGATGTCATGTGCGCCGCGAGCTGGGAACATGACCTCTCTGAACGAGCAGCTACTGTTGGCATTGTGCAACGAACGACTGCTGCTCGCGACTCGGTCGTTCGCTTCCAGTCCCACACTCGCAGACAAAAGGAACCTGTTTCCGTGAGGTAAACCAGTCACAAGCCTAGTCTATATGTGATCGGTTTTCGGCATATCCGGTGCATTTTTTTTTTTTTTTCGTTCTTCCGCATTTGCCTGTTTCGCCCGGCTGCCCACAGCGTGTGGGTGGGTCGGTCGGTCTCGCCGGCACGAAATGGGAGCGGCCGATGAGAGGGCTCCCAACGCGGATTCGAAGTGTACCAGCAATTTCGAAGCGAGATGGACGTTAGAATCAATGACAGACAGGGATAACTTTCGTCCGTTATCCCATTATCAATTGCTTGGTGAAAATCGAATGCTGCTGTGCAGCACTGCAGAAATGCTGTTGTAGCAGATTGATTTTAATCGTATGTAGAGCTCCAACTTTTGCCTACATTGTATCCATTGTCTCAGCAATCACTGTTATCCTCTACCTCATTGACCGATAATGCTGGCATATGGAGCACCTGTCTGGCATAGTATCTGCCCACTGCTTACTGATTGTGAAATCAGTGAGAAAAATCTACAAAATTATTAATGCTTCTCTTACATATTTCCAATGCAAAACATGTTTACTACCTTTTCATGCGAGTGTATCAGCACTTTAGAGAATGACCTGATTGCTTTTTTTTTTTTTTTTTTTGGCCCTGATTACGTGATAAAGCTTTTAAGAGGGGGCATCCGTCGCTGAAATGACGCATTGAAGTGAGCAAGCTGAAGCTGCAAGAAGCGTTACACAATTTGTCAAAATGTAAATGAATTAGTAATCTGCGGCTGTGTAGGGCTGGCACAGGGGCCCAGTAGAGGAATTGTCAACCTAGAATGTGCCCACAAATTTAATCCACAAAGTGTTGTTTAGTTTACAGGTATGAAAATTACCCTTTGGTTTTAACTGAACAACATTGGGCACATGTGATAACTGTGCAGTTGCGACATTGTCGCGGGCCGAAATTGTTTTCATGGCAAAACCTTTGATATTAGTTTCTATTTCTTTCTGAGAAGAAGTTCATATACCACATTTTCACCTTTGTTTTACTCTTTCATAGTTCACTTTTCTGGGTCCCCCAAAAGAAATTTTCACATTTAGTATATTGTGAGCGACCACTCATGACATGTTTTGAACTAAAAAGTTGCGGTTCCCTTGAGAGGTGAAAGCTCTAACAAAAAGTTCTCGTTAAAAGAAACATATGTATATATATATATATATATATATATATTGTTTGGCATAAGAAGTGGGTTCACTAGTGCATTAGTCATTTTTCTCTATTGGATCAACACTGCATTTTGCATTGTTTCTTTTTTTTTTTTTTGTTCCTGTGAACAGTGTGCGGTTATAATATCTCTGAACAATTGCACAAGATCGGTTTTTACCTGAAGGTCCTTGTAGTTGTGTGCGATAGGTCATAAATTGGTCACTCGTTATATTGTGTAGGGATGAGGTCAAAACACTTCACAGCTTGCATCCATGCCTACAGTAGGGTAATGCAGGTGCAAAATAGATTAGATAAAATTTTTAGCACTATTCGTGGCTTTATACAGTAAAATACCACTTGAATAAACACCTCTTTAACGAACTATTCATTTGTACAAACTTTTTTAAATTGCCCGCCGAAGTGCCATTGAACGCATGGCAAACACCCTTCAGTTTAACGAAAATCAGCACAGTGTGCATTTCACTTGTACGAACATTTTCCGCGGTGACACCCTGTGTCTGCGAGGTCGTATTGAGCACATGTGCAACCCGCAATTTTTATTGCGCATTTTTATGTTGAGAACCGCACTCCATTACTGCATGATGAAAAGTGGCCTCCATTTGTCTTTAGACTGAATTGGCTACCTAAATGAGTTCATAGCTGGCTTTGCACATTTAATTGGCGTCACAGCAATAGTTAGCCATAGCCAGAGGTTCAGCCCAACTAGCCCTTCGTTCAAGCTTCAAGAATAGCGTATGTACGCGTGCTGGCTAACTATGATTGCCAAACGAAAACACCTTACTCTAGATCAAAAATGGGATATTTTACTTAGGCTGGACTCAGGGTAGCGCCAACTTGACACTGCGAAGGTATTCAGGGATTCCAGTGTCAGCACTGTCTACGAATAAGCCGGCACCGAGCAAATGTGGCCACATCAGAAAGTTTAGAGCTCGGCCTCGCCCTTAAGACTGTGCGCTGGGCATTTCAGAAAAGTCTACGCTTATTTCAGTTTAATGTTCACATTAACAAACATTGCCCTGAGGTCCCTTGAAATTAGTTCAAGTGAAGTTTCACTGTGGGGCCACTTAATTAGCACTTATATATGCGTTGCATTTTGTGGGCCATTATCACTGGCATCATGATAATGCACATAGGGAGCTAGCATGCGAAGAGGAAAGTTGCGTAATTTTAGTGTGACTTATTACACACAAGGTCGCTGTAGTACTGGGAAATGACATGCTGTGGTCACCTGATGTAGGATACCCACCTACGGTAGTGCATGTAAAGACTGATAGGGCGACGGGCTGGTCTTTTAGGGGCTTTGTGAATGAGGAACATACACCAACAAGGCTTGCACTACTAACTCCTGTTATGTTTTGAAAAGTGCAAATATAAACACACATACATGGAATGTATACGAAACCAAAGATCAAACCTGCAAAAAATTTTCTTTCAGAGATCATCTTGTCTCTGTTGTGTTCGAAGCCAACAGATCACACCCACGTTTGCTTTATTTTCCTATGAAATTTATTTCTGTGGTGCTGCACAGTCAATAAACATCTCCCAGCATACCAGGTTATTTCAACTTATGCTTTGGATTATGAGTTTGGGCACCAAGTGAAGGCAGTCGTACGTCGATCCGAGGGGGAACCACCGCTCTGACGGGCTCTATTTTCGATTCGGGGTTGTCGGTGCTTCGAGGAAATGCAGCAAAGCCAGGCGCGCGGGGGCACACGGAGGGGGCGATTGGATGGCAGCCAACGGGATCCCCTAGAGTGCTGCCGCGCCGACCACGATGACTGTGGGGAATCGACGTGCGGTTATGGACACGTGCCGTGCGGCGCTAATGGGTGTGTCGATGATTCGTCCATCGCCGGCTGCCGCTCAGCCATCATTTCAGCTTTCGGCACCGGGGCCCCCTATGCGGTAATTGCGGGCTGTGTTGTCTATTTTTTTGCGGGCGCCTCTGAACAGTCAGGTTCTCTGTCACTGTGCAATGCAGTCATCCAGATAATTTGAGCCCGAGCGGGGGCCCGAAGATTTGTTCGAATCTTGCGGCGTTCAATTTGACAAGGCTCTTCGATGCGCTTGATGATTACGGGGCTGAAGCGCGCCAGTTCAAATGAAGCGGAAATTCAAATCGTACACCGTGGTTCAAATTAACGAGCCCACTATGCATCCCGTTGGGTAAATGCTATTAGCATGCGTAAGCAGTAATCGAGAAGCTACGCTGCACTGCGTCCAGTTCCTTTGCACTTTTTTTTAACGAATTGACCCTTTTCCTTCGACCCATAATTAGAATGCGCTACATTCCCCTTCTAGCTTTTTGTTAATGGTTGTGAGGGGATGGGAAGGCGAGGAGGGTTTAAATCGCAGTTTGGTAGAAACGCGCGTAAACGGGTTGTCTGCCTGAAATTACATTTGAGTTTGGAAAATGTTTTGAAGTTTCTTCTAAATCGCCCACAGCCAAGGAAATTGCACGGCTAGATTTAGGAAAATAGCGATGAAGCACAGAGGAAAAATAATTGAAGCGTTGGGACAGGAGGCATGTGCAGCTGCAGCGCTTACTTAACGAAGTCCCCAGCTGGTCCCGGCTCACCTAACCTTAGTTAAGGTAGAAAAACGCTAATTAGGTGCTTATCAGTCTCCTTTCTCTGGGTCTCAGTGTGGCCGTGAAGTGAAAGCTCAGTGTAAAGAAGTGAGAAACGAAAAGAGTTGAGAACAAAAAAGAAAAATCTTGTAGCGGTGGATGGAGGCGGGACAGGATTGAAGTTAATCTTAAATGCCACAGCATTATGAAAGCTACGAGTGGAGGTACATAAGCGGCTGCAAAACATTTTGCTCGCAGTGATTGGCGTTCGAAATGTGCGAGGTCAGTAGACGGTACAGGTGCATGCAGCTCGGCATTTTTCCCTCAGTTAGTTTAGAACAATAAAAAAATAAAAAGGAAAGATGTCAGCACTGCTTCATGACTAGTTCGGTCTTAATGTGGTGTCAGTGATTATCCAAGTTTTTATTTATTTTTTTTTTTTTTGGGGGGGGGGGGGTCAGTATTTGCCGTTTGACGCGTTTGACGTATCGCCTCTTCTGTATTTTAGATAAGCCGTCTGGAGTGCAGAATGTGACTCGAGATCGAAAAATCAATAATGATGTGGTCGTTGTAGTTGCATGGATGATGGCGTGCTTTTTGGAGACTTATTGCGCGCATTGTCTTGTGCATGGGGAAAACGGGCCGAAAGTAGTGCTCTCGCCCTCTAAGTTTTACACTTCCTTGAAGGAGCGGATATATCCTTTGCTATGAGAGTAGACACGATAGCGCCTTTAACACCTTTTTTTCATTCCACGACATTTTTTTTTTTTTAATTTTTTTGTTGACTGTGACCGAGTTTGCCAAAGTGGTAAACGTCTTTAGTTGGTTCGATTTTTGGGGAGAATGGAAAGGCGCAGTATCCGCCTCATTTTTCGGTTGACATTTACGCTTACAATGGCGTGCAATTGGAGGCACATATGTCGTTGGTTGGAATCCATATCGCAAACACTGTAGCATCTGGTTCGACTAGCAGGTAGACGCAAACTGTTATGACACCGCCGCGAAAGCTGCACAAGAACGGTTGCGTCACAGTTTTGATGCGAAATCATGTGCGCTTTTATTATTATTTTTCGATACGTTTTCTTCCTTTTTTTTTTTTCTCTCTCTTTTTTTCAATTCCGGGTTCGGTGAAGCCTTTTCGACCATCGTGTTGAAAGTTGGGCAAGGGCACTGTCAGCAAGTCCCCCTCCCCTTCCTTCACCCACGACTGTAAAAACATGCGTGAATGTGGGCTTCGCTTTGTTCCGGAGCTAAAACCTTCTGTGCACTAAATAAGCGACAAATCCGCGAAAACTCCACACGCACGTGTCGTGACGGCTCATTCCGTCGCCGCATGTTTGTCTTCCGCGAGACAAGCCAGTGTTACTGTAAATGGGTGGATCAATTTGACGTGAGAAATTCGGGAAAATTCCTGAAGGTTCTGATTACCTGAAGCCCGCCTTTTGACAGGCGCCCCGCAAAAGCAGGGTTTTCATTCAGTCTAAGTCTAGGCGCCTTGCATAACCGGTCGATGCCACCCGTTGTACCGCTGTAACCGTCAGAAACAGTGTGCAACACCCGGCTTCGTGCAGTGCCTATTGATATGGAAATGCCTGTCGTGTTTACGGAAAATGTTTGAGACTTTTATGCAGCCCATAGCATTTGCAAGGGTGTAGGCCAAATGATCTCGATGTCGGCAGATTAAATGCCTTTTGAGCGAAGGTTTCTTCCCTCCTGCGCGGGGTTTTGTCAGCATTTTATGCGGTGTGTTACACTTCGCACGTGCAACATATGCCTATCCAACGCACTCGATGGCAAGTGGTCGCCCAGTCAGCGTCGAAACGCTGCTCCGTTACATCGGCAGTCTCTATTGTCTGCAAGCGCAGATATTTAAACGGCAATCGCACCTCGAATGTCTCGATGGAACACCGAGAAGAAACAATTGCGCAGTTTTAAAGTTCGTTTCTCCGCAGAGGCTCAAACAGGGAGTCTTGAAGCTTCGCTTCTGTGCAGCAATTTGCTGTTCGGGGATCGGGCAAGCGAAGTGTAACGCTTTATGCAGGCCGCTGAAGCCGGTAGGTCACGCATAAAAGCCTCACGCGAGCACTGCTTGCCCGTAGCTCCGCTCTGCAGAGTTGCACCGCACCGCCATCTTGACGTCAAGGCTGTTCTCGGGAGGCCGTACTGCAATGATTCTGTAACTCTTCTCTCGTATCCGAACGCGCTTTTACTTTCCGCTCGCAACGGGTTCTTGCTTTATCCTCGCCTCTGTTTTCCCATTGTCCTGCTGGCTGCTGCTGTAGAGGTTGGCATCGTTTGTTGTGTGTGTGTTTTATTTATTTATTTTTTCGCTGCGAAGGGCCGTTTCAGCTTGACATACTCGATTGGAACGTAAACCGCGTGACTCATTTTCTCTTTCCCTTTTCTGCTCACAGCTGCGCTCGTGTGTCAACTTGTCCTTTTAGCGTTCGCAAAAAAAAAAAAAAAAAAAAAAAAAAGAAAATGTATTCAACTGGCACGAGTTCTCCAAGCTAGTGAAGTATTCGCAACGGCGATCCGTATTTCAATGACAGTCTGAATTTGCTGTATGATTAGTCTCACATTCGTCGGCTTTGTTTAGGCACCAATTTTTTGAAGGAAATTTCGCAGAATTGGAAGGAAAGCACTGTTTAGTCATACTCGTAGTAGCGGTTCTTGGGCCGCTTAGCAACCCAAGAAGATCTTGGCGCGGCGGCCGAACAGACGGAAAATGGTAGATGAGGATAGCAGACTTCGCTGGCTTTTTAATTTTTTTTTTTTTTCTTGCGACGAGGAAGTCCTAGCTCTCTCCGCCCAGAGCACCAACTGCGCAGTGGCAGGGGCACACTATCGCGCATTTCGGCGCGGCGCAGCAGATAGCGGTGGCGTTTCTCTCCTTTCGCTGAAATAAAATGTTGAAACAAGCAAAGCTGAAGTTGCGAGAGTGACGCCTCGTAGTGGCGAATGCGTCAGAGGGCCCTGACTTTTGTTATCGAGTGAGAAGTATATATTTTAACATCTGCACATGCCACTATTCAGATTGGCTGTTTCGTGTGTGTTTTGTTATTTCCCTCGTTTTACTAGTACTGACGATCAAGTGTACCGATACATGTTGCAGTACTGTCTACCTGAAATCAACGAATCAGCGGGAAGTAAGCGCTGTTACCATATGCGCCGAGTGGATAGCGAAATTAATGACGTCGCATGTAACACCATCGTGTACTAGTTCCACTTGGCCGGCATTCGTCTCTGGCTGCGGACCAGGTCCAGCCACGGTGGACTAAATGTTTGCCTACATTGGACGCCCATTTCCGTCCCATTGTTTCACCGTTTCAATTGGGGGAGAGAGGTGAACCGCTTGCATGAAGAACCTTCCTTGCTGCTTTGTTGTTGCTTGAGCAGTGTCGATTGCGCGTTCGCGATCCTCTTTTCACTGTGATATTCGATGCTGCATTTGGGAGAACTCTCTTCTTTGTTGCTCTTTCCCCGATAATTGCCTCTTAAGCATTCCGCTTCCGCTTCGTCGAGCAGTTCTCGGTGTCTTTTTATGTAACTGTTGAAACAAGCGAGAAAGGCCTGAAGGGTTTTTCTCAGCCATGAATATTCGTCCATATTTGACTGGACGTCCGAGGGCACCGTTGTTATATTCATGATGGAAAATAGCGCGAAGGTACACGAAGGACGGAAGGAAGTAAGACACTGACAAGCGCTACCGTTAGTGCTTGTCCCTGTCTTACTTCCTTCCGTCCTTCGTATACTTTCGCGCTATTTTCCATCATGAATGTTAACCAACTTGCCCAACTTTCGGCATTATTCACCGTCGTTATACCTCTGTCACACTAGCAGATCTAATTTTATTCAAATCGAATGTCAATTGGTTTCTTTCGGTGCTACACAGTGAATTATGTCATTCGCAAATGGTGACAATTACGATCAGCTATAAAATAATACTGTACTTAAGGAACATCAGTGCGCACAAACGCCGTTTGAAATAACTGTGTAGCATTTTAAAGCTGATTTAAATATTTCTGTACGTTAATTCAAGTGAAAAACATTACTTCTGGCTGTGTTGTAGCACTTCAGCCATAAAAAAATCCAAGCCAAGTATCGAGTTGACCACAGCAAAGCGCGTATACACAGTGCGGAGACGCACGGAGACACGTAGAAGCTGTTAAGCACTCAGTCACAACTTTAAATAGTTCTGAGATAAATGCACGGGGAGAAGCGGCCACCAAGGAACACAGAACCTAAAATGATCGTGAGTGGCTGGCATGACTAGACCAACCACTTCTGTGACCGAGAGTAATTGTATTCCACGAGAGCCTGCCGTGCGAATAATTTTACACCTAAATTAAGTTTTTAAAACAAAATCTATATAACTTTCACTGTGCGCAGAATATTTTGTTGCGTTGCTTGGTTCTGCTGCGTATCTGGCTTCGAGAGTGCACATTCGGTTCACGATCGAATGCTAATGCATTTACCAAACTCATTCGACGAATAATGTCATTCGAACCTAATGACATTAAATTTTCTCGTGTAGCAGGTGAATAATGACAGGCTTTATAACGACTGGCGCCGTGCCGGTATCGCGTTGGCTTGGCAAGCTTGCCCACTGCCGTTCGAATCATGTGCGGCATTTCATCGCTTCGGTTCGCAGATTTCTTGCGATGTCTACTCAGGCTTCCCTCCTGTCTCCATTTACTGGCTGTGCCGTACTTCAAGCGATTTTTTTTACGTATTTTCTTCATCACTTCCGTGGGCTAATCTCAGCTCATTCGTTGGCATCACCGCGCGTCTTTTATTTATTATGTATTTTTTCATAATAGGCAGGGGGGGAGAGGTGATCAGGACGTACTTTGCCTATCACTCAGCAGAGTCTGAACTGTGTGCTGCAGCAGTCGATAAGTGCTCGTGTTGGCAAAATTTCAGCGCAGTGCAAGGTCTGCGCAGGGCCGACCCGTGCCTGTTACGTGCGCCGGCGCCGTTAACCCTGCTCGAGTTTCCCGGGCAACGGGTGTTGCTTTCAAGGTCGACCTGTCGTGCGTGGCGGTCGGTTGCGCTGTTTTATCGATGGTTCATCATCTTTCCCAAGAGCTAGTAGGCCTGTCCGCCGCCCGTGATGTTTAGTGCGAGCTTTTGCTGCACGGTTGGTTGCTGTTGTAAAAGTAGCATGGTTGCTACGGTTCGGTTGTCCTCCGCAGCTACAATATGCCGGAACGTATCCCGGTTCGTGTGGGTTTCGACATGTGCACGTGCCTCGGTCCCGGTTGCAACCGGAAGAGTAATTATTCGCCAACAAAAGGCGCCGATAAGCTCTTCAGTCTAATTCCGGCTTTGGAAACGGCAGTGGACTTCTTGAGAAAGACCACTGTGGTCAGTTTTCTTTGTGTGTGTGGGTGGGGGGTGGGAAAGGACTGATATTAGTATTCGCACTAACGATGGCAAGTTACTGAAATATGCTGGGAATGTCACGGCAATACGCGAAGCTTCATTTTTTTTTTTTTTTTAATGTGAAGCACATAAATTGCAATTCGCGCATGGTAATTTTAGAGGCCGGCTGCATCTCCTTTTGAAATTTTTGCGATATTCAAGGATTCAAATCGATAGGTGAAGTATGCAAAGTATTTTGGCTCTAGCAATGTAATTGACGGCGTAATCTACGATTAAAACTCGATTTTTTTTTTTTTCGAAGCTTTGGAGAATATTGGTGATGACGGCATGCACGATAATTTCTTATATTTGCTGTCTTCGCCCACACGCTGCAGCGCGTAATGGGATGCCACCGAACAATATTTTGGGGACTTGCTTCCGGTATTTCGGTAGCATTGTTTTTGCTCTTTCGAAACAAGCATACGGGTACTGTACGTGGTGTCATTCATGCACCCTCCACACTGCGCAGTGCACTGTGAAGAAGCCTAAAAGCTGTCGCGGTTTTATGAATCGCTAATTTCGTCATTGCTTCAAATGCTAGCGCCATTCGCAGGCTTAAACTACATGCTTTATAAGATCGCTACAGTTTCCCTTTGGGTCCACTTTGGAATTGAAGCGTGGGTAGTGGGCATTCAAGGCATCAGCGTAATGCATTGCTCTTGGCGGTTTAGACCAGCTGTGCTTTAATATCTCCCTTTTTTTTTTTTTTTTCCATATTTCGCGTAATAAAGACGACAGCTAGTTCTGAGAGTATGCTGGTGAGTCATATTGGTTGGCGATTTTAGGTGGCGGAAGACGATTTCATGTGAGCTAGATGTCCTCATATGCTTTTACCAGATAGGGTGTCTCGATGCATAGTACTAGAATGGACGGATCTTGGGATCATTGTGTGACATGCGGTCTGCCGCGATGCTTCACGATGTCGTTATAGTGCGTTCGGTACGTTACGTTTTAGTAACGTCAGACAGCGGAAAAACAGGGTGACTCCTTTTTTTCGCACTGACTTGAGGGGCTTTAGCTAGGGCGATTATATGTTGCGCCGCCTCACACTTTTTGTGCATGCTCGGCTTCCTGGACGCGCTGCCGAGTTGCAGTTTTGTCTGCAGCCGTCCAAGATTAACGGTGTGTGGGGCGTAGTTGCGTACACAGGTAGTAAGTTCTGCTGCTCGTCGGCGTTCGAAAAAAAAAAAAGAAAAAAAAAGCTTGTCTGCGGATCTATACATAGTACATCTAAGTGTGACAGCTTGATGTGTTGGAAAACGGCCGGCCAAGTAAAGCGGTCACCGCCATGCTCACATTCATAAAGATGCTCACGAGAATTCTTTATGAATGTGAAAGATGAAAAAGTTTAACAAAACTTCCAACTAGGCTTTCTCCTTCAATCACTCTCTGTGAAATTGAACTCTACAAGTACACACTTTAAACATTAACGCACGTATTTTCCACATCCACTTCCTAACGGCGAATACGGCGAGTGAGATTACATGCCTGCGACTACACCTGGTGCGTCGTCACCAATAGCGATGTGGAATGAAATTCGTGATTCCGCGCGGCGACGTATAAAAGGCGGGCGAGTGCGCTGCGATCGCGTCGCTGTCGTTGACAATTTCCTCCTCCTCCTCCCCAGCGCCGCTGTTGTCAACTTGTCATTACCCTTTCAGCCCTCCGACGTTCTTACGCTAGACAAGAATTATGGGCTCAGTGTCAGGAAGTCGACGTAGATTGGTGGTTGGCGCGCTCAGTGGACAACATTCATTTTATTTTCATTTCTTATAAAGTTTTACCACCATCGATTAATTTCTGTACCTCACAACGGGGTTTTGAAACGATTTTACTTTCGCATTAAAGGCACGCTGTAGGGATACACTGATGGTTCCAGAAACAATGGGTAAGTTTAACTTTGAAAATGGATTTACCAGCTTTGTTAGATTGCTATTTCCGTGAAGTAAACTTCGCAAAATTTAAAACAATCTTTATTATATTCGATATTTCCGTGATGTATCGGGTATCGAGTATCTGTATCGAAAATCGATTTCGCTTCTGTATCTTGTATCGGTATCAGTATCAGAAATTCAATTTTTCAGGGTACCGAGTATCGGTATAGAATAACTTTTTTTGAAGCGTCTTTGCCCAGCCCTCAACATCTTTCTTTTCTTACGTTATTTTACTCATTATTTCATTAAAGACACGTGAAAATGACAGGTTTCAATTCAGTGAAACACCGTCTAACACATCGGAAATCGTTTCTTTTTTCACTTTGCAAAATAATTTTGGTTCATGGTGGTTATCATTCCGCATAATTTTAGCGTTCATGATCGTTCTTTTAGCATGCGCGGCGACTGGGGCTTCTGGCATCGCTTGTGGTCAGCGAGCGATCGATTGCCGCGTTCGGAGTCCGTTGCATATGCTTGGCCACGTCGCTCGATTTTGTTTGTTTCGCCCGGATCTCAAGAAACGGGGAGTTGCGTCTGACCGCGTTGCGAGGGTAAGAAAGAAGAGGCACGATAAAGTTGACGCGACGGTTCAAAGGCCCGCGCTGACCCGGCCGGGCTGACGGGGATGTGTGCCGCTCGGGATGGACGAATGGGCTGGAAAGAAGAGGGGGTGCCGTCGGCGTCTGCTGCAGCATCTGCGCATTGGCCGCTCCTCGACCAAGACGGTGAAAAGGCGAGCAGCGGAACACGAACTGGCGAGAAATGGTTAGAAAAGAGGCGCAGGTAGGACAGCGAGCCGCCACGCGGTTGTCTCCGTGAGAGAAGGGCCCGCTACGAGGGCGACGACGAGTAATCAGAAGAGAAAAAGTAAAAAAAAAAAAACAGAAGGCCCGGGAAAAGCAAGGGCGCGCGCATGAGTCACACACGACGTGCAGCACGCCGTTGAGAAGGGCCGTTCCACCGAGCTGCCAGGTAGCGTAACAATGGGGAAAGAAAGAAAGAACTCGACGGCGGCGAGAAAGGGTGATGGCCGGTGGACCGGTGTGGTGTGGCGTGGCTAGCGTGGTGCTGCCCGGCCGGATGGCCGCGGCGAGAGACGGCGACGTCGTGTGCGGCGCGGCTCGCTCTGCGATGCCGTCGGCGTGCCTTTCCTCCTCGTCGCGGTGACCGCGTTCCGTGTTGCGCGCCCCTCGAGCCGGTCGCCGCCACGTCGAGTGGACGCACCGGCAGGCACTGGCGTAGCCGCTGCTGAAGAACGGATAGGTCCCCGCCGCCGTCGACCGGTGAGCGCGCGCGCGTCGTCGTCGTCGCCTCGGAGCGAGCGGCGCTCGCATGGACCGCGCCGGGGCCGTGACGTACGAGGAAGACCCGTACCTGCCCGACTGCAAGGCCGGCGAAGAGGAGTCGCCCGCTTACGACTCGGGCCAGGACCTGGGACAGGTGGGCGCCACCGACCCGACGCTCGACGACGAAGGGCGCAGCCTCCTCAGGCTAGCCGCTGGCGAAGAGATCGAAGAGTTGCATCACGGTGAGGGGAGCATCGCAATTCTGATGCTGCCTTTTTGTGGTTTTGTGTCGGAATGGTGGTTCAAAGAGTCGAAGACGGACGCGATATCTGCTGGAGTTGTGCCTCGTGATCCGGCTTGGTGGCTGCGCACGCTCGTCCGTTATCTGGCTGCTAGCTCATTTTTCATTTGCTTTGGTCGTTTTATCTTCTGTGCCGCGCTGTCACTTGCGAGCTGGAACGATGTTGTATTTAGGTGCGGGGGCTACTGCAGTCCTCTTTAGGGGAATCCCAGCTGGTACACTTCGCGAACAGCTGTTAGACTGAATGAATGAATGAATGGGCACGGCGCGCGACTTCTGCCTCATGGTCATTTGTTGCGTTTTTTCTTCTTGCTCTGTAAAGTCATTTGCGCCTTGTTTATTAAACTAAACCAGTGCTGGGGTGTGTTCACTGTTTATCATACCACCTGCACTTTATAACGGGGGCTGTAGCTTACAGTCAAAAATGATATTTTGCATTACAGCTGCAATTTTTTTATGCTTCATTCCAGGCCTTGTAATAGTGCATTTAATGTCCAGGCTTTCTGCTTTTTCCCCGTTCTTGCCATCAGACATCTTTTTTCGATTTTTTTTTTTTAGCACTGTACACACCAGTGTGTGTCATATTTTGTCAAAAATAGCTGAGGCACATCGTTCATGCATGCATATTCAAC
The DNA here is from genome assembly GCF_055883805.1 of Amblyomma maculatum. Classification (NCBI taxonomy): domain Eukaryota; kingdom Metazoa; phylum Arthropoda; class Arachnida; order Ixodida; family Ixodidae; genus Amblyomma; species Amblyomma maculatum. Next base: position 33,468,429 of record NC_139347.1, on the reverse strand, counting down.
TGCAGTGCATTTCATGTGAACATTATTGTCAGCTCCATGTTACTGCGCAGTTCTGCCTCATCAGGCTAAGCTCCTCGTCTGTTTTCTTGGCACGCTGTGGTTCAAGCTGCCATTGTTGTCTGGATACACCTTCTTGATCACAGCATGACAGATCTTGAAAAGCAAACACAGGCCTGTCACATTGTTGACACGTCTGTCAGGGGCCTCTGCGTGGTTTTGGATGCATGCCCAATTTGCACTGAACTGGGCCCCTCAGTAGATGCTTTTATTTACTCTGCTACATGCTCAGGATTGGACCTTATGTTTCTTTCTCTGGGCAATATGAAATTTTGTTTTTAAAATTTAACGCCTGTTGAAATCTGCGCGAGATTGTGACCACTTTTTTTGTTAACATGTAGTATTGTGCATTTATTGTTTAATATTCGAAACATTTTCTCTTGCAAGTGACTTAAAAAACTAGTATGAGATTTGTTGGTCTGCATTTTTCTGGTTCTCAGGCTAACGTTGGTACAACTCCCTTGTCTGCATCACCTAGAAAAATAGCTTGATGTATATAAACCAGGTTTGCTTAGTTTCTTGTGAGATTTGTTAAGCACCTGTTGCAATCCAGTGTATGTGTCAGCTAACACTTATGTGTCAATCAGACGGTACACAAATAGAGTGGCTGTTGCTAGCAGTAGCAGCACCAGGCTGTTTAACTGCTATGGTGGCATCTCTCTACGTTTTGGGAATGGCCACTGGCTTGGAGCTTATGCGGGTACTATAGGAAGAACGTATTCAGTTATGTAATGAGCGAGCAGTTTTTTTTCTGTGTGCAGTAGAAAGAAAGTGATTGTCAACCTATCTATTTTGTTTTGCCTTTGCTCAAAGCAAAAAAGAAACTGAGGGACTGGTATCTTAATTTCATTTCTTTTTTTCTCCCACAGAGAACTTCTTTGATGCGAGTACCGACGTGAAGGCGAGTGACGCCACCCCGGACAGCGGAGTGCACGACCTTTCGGGAATGGATCCCGAGGAGAAGGCTCGTCAAGAGGCTGCTTGGAGGGATGAACTGGCACAGGTGAGATTCTGTGACTCTGGAGAAACGACAGCTGTTTGCGGTGCCTCTGTGACCTGATTAAAATAGAATGGGGCCAGCTATCCAGAACGCAATAGCTGAGACGTGTATTGAACAGGCACATTTGTATTTCGCATTTCAGTCTCTCTGACTTGCATCATCCATGGGCATCTACGGGCTGTGCACTGAACTACCATGCATATTTGAAGTGTGCTTAAATCATGTCTATGCTGATACGTTGCAACTTGGTGCATAGAGAAAATTTAGATACTTTTCTTTTCAAATAACTCCCTTAGTAAATCTGTAGAAGAATGTGTTTCATTTTGTAGGCCTTCAGCAGTGTGCATTTCTTTACGCCTGAGCAAACATGTTGGTGGAATGCGTTTTTAGTCACTTAGCATTCTGACGTATGGCTCTTGTCATGCTTTCGGGGGAAAAAAAAAAGAGGCAGCTTTCAGTATTCTTAGAATAGGGTATTTATTCCCTTTACTTTTTGGCTGTTTGCTGGCCCCCGAGATAGGCCCAACACACTTTGTTGGGGCCCCGCCAGGTTGTTCTGTGGTTAGGGCGCTCGACTACAGTGCCCAAGGATGGGGGATCAAATGCCGGCATCGGCGGCACGTTAAAGAACCCCAGGTGGTAGAAACTTCCAGAGCTCTCCACTATGGTGCCTCTTAGAGCCTTAGTCGCTTTGGGACGTTAAACCCCATAAACCAAACCGAATCAAACAGTTTGTTAGGTCACAGGAAACATAGCGTGATGCGCTTTGGTTCCCTTCTGCTGCGAGGCTGATCCTGCGGTGCTTTCTTTACTGTGGATAAATTCAGCGGGAAGTCTGCATTTATGTAGGTGGGGCACAGTTGACTTCCCTCACTCTATGATGCAGGCACGTTCGTTTGGCTTGGTTATGAAGCTTTAATGCAGAAGTATTACTACCCACGTTCATGTGCTTCGCCGAGGTGGCTGTGAAGCCCCCTTTGAGCAACTGCTAGGAAAAAACCACCAGTACATTCCAGCCCAAGCCATGGCATAGAGATCAGCTTTACTGGCCACTGTGTTCGACCATTGCACTATCCCAGTAGCCGGTTTCTTCACTTGCTAAGTGACTAGCTCTTCATGCTGCCCTTCGGATGTCATCGAGTTCACAGTTCATCTTAGCCTCCTCTGGCAATGTTGTGTCAAAGACATAAATTAGGTCTCTTTCATTCTAATAAAAGCCTAATGCACCCGTTAAATCCTTGGCTAAACATGGCAGCCCATGGAAAAACAAAGTGGTTCTGTATATACCTTTGCAACGAGGGCCCCCAGGCATCTCCATAATGCTCGCTGGGCTGTTGTGTGCACCTGACGTCAACACGGTGGAAGCGACAGCGGAACTGGTTTGCAACAGCCCAGAGAGGAGGTGTTTTAACCTCCTTGCCCGATGCAAAGGACTATAAAATGCATTTAGATTCCTCGCCTTGTCAGTCTTCATTTTCTCTGTGCTGTTGCTACTACTGGCAGTTGGAATGGCGACAGTGCTGTGACAGAAGTACAAGTTGGGATGAAGCAAAACTTAGCTAAACATGGCAAGGTGTGTCAGTGCAAAGCTAAACGAAGCAAAAAATGGTTAAATGAGTGCCAAGCATTGCTCCTGCATGTGTATCCGTGCTTGGGCAAGATAAACTGCTGCTTTCAGTATGAAAACACTTCTAGCCCTGCGCAGTGGAGTTTAATTTCCAGATTCCGTCCGCTGTACAGTGTGTTTCTGTGGGGACAACCAATCCTAGATAAGCTATACATGGTCATGCTATGGCAGATGAACTACTGTGGGTATCATGACCACAACCACGGTTGAAGTGAAAGCTAATTACGCCTTATCAACACCAATTAAACCTGTGTGAAACACAGGCTAGAAAATGTAGCCTAAACCGGTCTGTACGCACATTGGCGTAATTGCACCCTCCTAAGCCTGTTTAGTGCAAAACCACTTCTCACTTTCGCACATAAAACTTGTGGTTAGCTATGGTTGAACCACTGTAATTTTTCTTTTTTACTTTTTGTGTTCCTTGACCATGGGCATACATAGGCCCGTTATGATGGGTTGTCACTGCTCTATTGAAACAAAACTGCTGTATACAGATAAAGAGTGGAGAGGGGGAGATGTCCAAACCATCCAGAAGTTTGTATTATTGAATGGCCCTAAAGAAACTGGCAAAAACCATTTTCGTCATGGCAACTTTATCTAATGATTGTCTGGAATGTGGTTGTCAATATCAGATGAAACTAAGCGACTGCGATGATTTCTCAGAATTTTGTCAAGTGCTTTGCTTTTCACACGTTGTTGGGGATGTCGAAGAATTGCTCCAAAATCTTGAGTACCCCTGCGACCCTTTTCACAATGTGACTCAGTTGCAGTGGCGACTCTTCACAAATGGCTCAGTGTATGTGAAGAGCAAAGGAGGCACATTGATGCGAGACAAAGTGGGCATTAGAACGGTGCAGCATTATACCAAAACAAAAATACCAGTGATGTGCAAAGCAGTGTCCGAAACGACGTTACAGGTGGGCGCGCAAGTTTGCTGGCAGCAGCGGGATGGCGTGAATTTAAGATAAGTGAAACTGAAGCTATGATCTTGGGCTATATTTTGTCAGTAGAGAACTTCTGATCGTCCTCATGCCTGCCATAGCGCGCATTCTTGAGGTGCGCGGGCATCACTGTGCCACACAGTTCATGTTTGGACAATTGTCTGCTTCGTGGGTTGTATCTCGACGTGACCGCTCATTTGAATTGAACAACGTGCCCCATTCACGTCCTAATTAACAAATGTTCGACGCTGTAGACTTGCATGGCATCAGCCGGTGCTCTGCTCCTAGTTCAAATTATCCGAATTAACAAAAAAAACACATTGAGGATATTTAAGCTCTGCCTTTAAGGGTATGATGCGACAACGTAGGCCACCACCCAGCATATAAAGCTCCGGTTTAACCAATCCGTATAAATGTGCCTGCATGGCCTAGGGTAATATAAATGCAAGGGTCCTGACAGGCTCATTCTGGTACCGCCCTCCCATACGAAAGGAGAGGCCAGAGCTGTCAGATACTACCGAACGTAATGTCAGGCAACCCTTGGAATAGCTACTGCCCGCCAGCGCTATGCTCTTGATTTTTTTCCTCGCAATTACAGTGCCGACGCCAGATTTCTGGTGAACTGGGCCCTTAATTAGTGCTGTCGTATTAATATTTCACTGTATACATACTGTGCGTGTATACTGCACAGGTGGAGGAGGAGATCCAGTCCCTGCGGACCGTGCTATCCACCAAAGTGGCCAGGTCTCAAGAGCTGAAGCGCCAGCTGGGCATCACAGTCTGGAAGGAGCTCAAGGATGACATGGAGCAGGGCATCAAGAACATCCAGGACACTGCGGCGTAAGGGACGACCTTCCTCTTCTGGGAGCGCTTCTCAATCCCTTTTGCTGTGCATGCTTCCAAAATGTCGACGAAAGAATGTCATACAAACATTAGAGCCACAAAATGTTCTTTTGCATTGCAATCTGGAAGTGCTCCTATTCGAGCAGAAAAATTCAGGTACGTGCTGGCACTGGAGTCAAGTCGTTACTGCTATAAAGATCCTGGTCTTTGAATTTTTTAAAAGGTCTATTTCTACTAAGTTTTATTTTTGGTTTCGGATACGCTTATGCCAAGAATGCAGTGATTTTCCTCCTAGAATGAATAGTTTTTGTTTTATTACAAAAACTCTTGTTGAAAGGAATCTTGTCTAATATTGATTAGCATACACTCCATCGCAAGCATTGGCTGTTGGCAGCTTGGCTATTGAACAGCAGATGTTGTGGACGAATGTTGGCGTGTGGAAATACTTCAGAGTGTTGTGGAATGCATTAAGGCATAAATTAATGTTCTGAGCAAATCGGATCGGAAAGAATTGCGGCAGTTTTGTCGGACTTCAGGAGAAAGCTTACTTCCGGTGTGAACATTCTTAAAATTTATTGAAAAAAGTGTTGGTTTCCTATCGGTCTCTTCACACAACATTGAGCTACATCCTTCGAGCCAGTGCAGCATCAGTTACTTCATTGCAGAGTTGGTGTTCAGAGCATACTATTGAAACAGCTATGCCCCCATTCTCCCATATCTCCCTCGTTGCTAAGGGGTGGCAAAATATAACAAAGCAAATGAACTGTTAATCGGTGAGTTGCGTGAAGTTGTGTTGTCAAATTTCGAACGGTTACTGTGCCTCAAACTTGGATGTTAGTCCCTCTCTTAGAGAAAAAGCAGTGCCCAGACTACTTTATTTTATTTTTATTGCTGTGTCTTTGTAATAAAATGCAAGACTACTGAAGTCTAGGAGCTGGAATCTAAAAAAAAAATACTAAGCAGTGAAAATGTGGCAGGTTTATTTTCTTTTCTTTACTCACATGATCTCTGAACTGGTTTGAGACATCAGTCGTCATTCAGCAGTTGAAACCAAAACTGCACGAGAAAAAATTCAGTTATAAATATTTAGTTGGCATAGGTGAATTCCAAGTCGCGCCTCATGTATGGTGCAGTCTTGCGCACTACTGTAAAGGGAAGAAAACAAGCACCCCATAATTTTGGTGTGTCTACTCCTTCAGTAAGAAGTGCATGGCTTGCAGATAATTTAATTTTAACTGCTGTAGGGCAGTCTACTGCACTGTAGGGATGCAATCTGAGAACATTTAGAGCATCTGAAATGTTTTGTGTTGTGTTATATTTGCAACTAGTAGTGATGGGCTTGAATTCCTGCTTCTTGTTACTGGCTATGGCAACTAGCATGCTATGCAATCACAGCATGTCATTGAGGGATCTTATTTATTCAATCATAACATAGCACCGTTATGGTATGTATAGTTTGTGCTGAGGTACTCCTGCTTTACTCAAATAACTTATTTGTGCAAAAACAACATTGGGCACAATAAATAATTCATGGTGGCTGCATATAATCTGGAGCCGTAGCCTCTCTAAATGTGATATCTGAGTTACTGTCTTGGCCTTTGTACATAAACTATTTTGTTAAGGTTACATATTGCTTTGTACGAGTAGCCAGGCCAGGCGTTATTATTTTGGTGTCACTAAGTAAGGTGCAACTTCGCTGCCTCCGTGATACAAGATGCACTTGTAGACTTGAATGTTTGTGTGCTAGGCTCGCATTAGTTAAATGTTCTTGACATTTTCATAATGCCAGAAATAGTGGCAAAGCATTTGAAAAGCATATGCCAGACAGTAGTCAAATTAATAACTATGCATATGATGGTCAGTTTGAATCACTTCCCGAGCGTACGCTCAATTAAAACGGGAAAAAAGAAAATGCGGCTAGTAGTAGCCTGTGCACTTCAGTGATATACGGATAGTCACATATTTAAGGAGCTTTTATGAGCAACCTCTTGGGGCTGGGGGAATTGTGTCTGTTCTTTAAATGAAAATATGAGTTGATTTACTGGGGCTCCGAAGTAACATGAGTAGTAACGTAATGAATGTTGACCTGGTCATGTAAAGGTTAGCAAGTAAGGGATGATCTGCAAAGGAGGGTGGCAAGTTCACCTTCAGGCAGGCGTTATGTGTATTGCTACATCACTGCTCATAAATACCGAATAAATAAATGAAATAAAATACTGCAGCAGTAGCTCTACATGCTGACTGATTAGTGGCCCTAATTAAGGCTGCGTTATCAAGGTTATTTGTCTTGACAGGTAAGAAGTAAATGCTATGCAAATTTCTTAAGAGCCAAACACCTCTGGGGTGGTGACTGCCACCTTGCCTCCCCTTGGCACCGTTACTGTTATTGTATTACGAGCCTCCATGTGTTAGTTTGTTGACATCTTAAGGTCATTAAGTTACCGGGGTGTCTAGCAACTGGGAATTGTCAGGGAAATTTTATGCACTAGGAAAAATCAATGAAATATCAGCGAAACCATTAAAATTTTGCCAAATCTGGGAAAATCGCACAATATATTTTGCAGTGCATTTTTATTTTAAGCTTGCGCAAAGCAAGTATATTATTTATGCAGATTTTTTTGTGCTGTCTCTCCAGCGACAGTCCCGCCGCAAGGTGAGGCGCGATATAATTACTTAGACGCCACCGCATCCCTGAGCTGCCACAATAGAAGAACCAATACGAGCGGGAGGTGGGTACTCAATTAAATATGCAGGAGCGCTGCGTGAGAGTAGTACGCGACAAAAAGCAGGAGTAACTGCACCGGTAGCGGCCATCGCGAAAGCAATCTGCGGGCTGTGCTACCAAGCGCGTGCGTGCAGCCTTATTGAATTGGATTGGCTCGGCTGTTTGCGGGGTGGGCAGCTCGCGTGCTCTGAGGCTGGCATCAGTGCTTTTAATTTTCAGTAAACTTTTAATGGCCATTAACACTAATGACAGCATTTTAACTATTGTAAATTGCAGAATTTGATTAATAAATAGTTTTTCATTGTGAACTATTCGTCTGTGCTTATTATCGTCAGCAGCTACATCTTTTAGCCTGTTCACTCGTCAGGGAACTTGAACTGAAATAATCGAGGAAAAACCTGGAAAAGTCGGGGATATTGAAAATAGTGGTTTGCTAGACACCCTGGTTACGTTTTTGTTGCCACAAACGTAAGTCATGATCTTTTCATGCACCATGCATCTGTAACTTCATCTTACCCACTCACTTTGTTTTCTTAGAGAGCATAGTTCGTTCTCCAGAAAGGAAAGTTCTGAAGCATCTTTGAACATGATGAGAATAAATTTAATTGAATGTTTCTATTGATTATGGGTAAACTTGGGATAACTTTCTCATCTTTACTGTAGTAGTCATGGTGGAGACTCACTCATACTTGAGGAAACTTTTTGTTTGACTCTTTTGTTGACTCAGGTTTAAGGATGTCAGTGGGAAATTGGTCGAATGGAATGCTGCTATCACAAGCGCTCCCATGTGAGTTCCCCAACCCAACTGTTGTGCAAACTAGCCATGCTGCTATAGCCACCAGTCCTGTCCTCCGTCATGTCATGTGACATTCTTGAAAACTTACATATGCACCTTTGCAATGGCACCATGTCATGCCTGGGGTGTGCTGCAGTCATTGCGCTTAGAAAACATTTTTGAGTGTTTTTTATTTGATGTAGGCAGGTCTAAACTTGCTGTTTAGTGCTCCAGGCTGACTTGATACCATTGCACAAACTTAGAGCGGTTAAGGGAGCTTTCACAATGCGTGTGAGGTTCGCCAGCCTTAATTATCTTATTGTTGTGTCACATTGCCTACTTGTATGTGTAGCAATTTTCGGAGGTGCATCTTAGTCCTAGAACCAGCTGGCACCACACTGGTAATTTGAAATCTCTCTGAATACGAAGTTTTACATGACGTATGATTGCCAAATTTCAACCTCCTCAAATACAGTCATGTATTTGCAAATTGCGCATTGTGAAAGCAACCTTTTGTCAAATGTGTTCCTTTGCTTTTCTCATGTTTTCCCCATATTCTACTGTTTCTGTCTGTATGTATACGCTCCTTGCTTATGCTCACATGTATGCTACCAAGTTGCTTGAACATGGACTGTGTCATTATGCTTCTGCCCGAAAGCCTTGCTGATGTGTTGCTTTCTTCCTGCTTTTGGGGAAACAAATTAGGTGGCAGGTACCCTGTCAGCGGTCTTTTCATGGCCTGACCTCTTGTGCCTTTTCAACTTCTTTTACCCCGTTAACTTGCCTGCTTATAATGTGACCATGTTTTCTTCGCATGTCTGTGCTCTCAGTCAAAGCTTCCCAGGCATCTTTAACTCTACCACGTACGTGGGATGCTTTTTCTCTCCTTTCTGCTTTGTGTCTTGCCATATGCATTGGACTGTCAGCTGAGGTTTCATTTGATCATAATGTGAAAATGTTGTTTTACTAAGCAATTAGATACAATGGGTTTTAGTTTGGTTGAAATGTTATACCACCTGTGACACAGGCACGACTGAACTTCCTTCTTCCAGAGTAATCTTCATCTCGACGGAGATAAATGGCATGTCGCACGATCACCTTGCTCAAACAGGCAAAGCGAGTACAGTGCAGTCCACTTATAACAATACCAGATATATCGCTTATAGCGATCAAATTCTTGTGATTTATCATTTTTTTTCATTGCACCTATGTAAAAATAAACCAGATATAACGATTGTCGGCGGTACATCGGATACAACGATAAATTTATCACCGCCCGGCAGGTGTTTACCATGAAAATTTGACTGAATTTCAATAAAAGAATCAGTGATATGCGATGAAAACAGAATAAAATGAGCACTATCATCATCGCAATCGCGCAAAGGGTTCTGCTGCGGCTGTATCGTCATCGCCATCACGGATTCCGCATCTGTGGAAGATGGCGACGGCCACATAGACGGACGGCGCGATAGCTCATGGGATGAAACGGCAAATTCATGGGGATTTTTCGCAGGGTTTCAAGGTTGGAAGCCTCATGAAAAAATATGGACATTTGCACTTGATTTTAACGATCATCAAGGCTGGGGATGTCCTTCAGTTCATCCAGCCACAAATTGGTTTCGTGCAAGCAAAAAGTACTGCTGCCAGCGTACACGCTACTGGAAGCGATGCTCACAGCGATTTTCTTCAGCTGCTGCTCAAGCGAGCGCAAATTTCCGACTTCTTTAAGTATGCTTAAGTTACTTTATGGGTACTGATGTATACTGTAAGAAAGTGTTTAGTGCTCTTTACGATGAGTAGCATTGTTCAACCTGATTACTCATCGCTAGTAAGTAGGCAAGCCTACAACATGGGAAAATACATGGGAGTGCCTTTTCTTTTTTTTTTGCCGGTCCAGATATAACGATAATCTGTTATAACAATTGGATTTTCAGGTTTTCTCAATATTGTTATAAGTGGACTGCACTGTAGCTTCGTTCCCACTGATTTTAAGTTCTTTAAAACAGAAATGTTTGCTTTCATTTCATTTTTATTCAATTGTAACGCTTTTATCACATTACATGAGTATTCGGGCCTGGATAAAGATGTTTCTAGTGGCTACATTAGATTCTAAGAAAGCAGGAGCACATTGTGGCCAGCAGAGCAGACAAAACCACTGTGCTTGTAAAGTTGCGCGCATGCCTGTTACACTTACAAAGTAACACTATTATTATTGTATTAAAATATTTCATAAAGTACAATCATTTTCTTCGGTCACGGTGTCAAGGTGATTTTACTTTGAAAAAAGCAATCAGCAAGTCTTTTAAATGTTTTTAAACTGCGTAGATAGTTTTATGTACATTCTCCGAAAAGCTTGTTAGCCACGTGATATTGCGACAACACCATCGAGGAGGAACAGAAGGAGGTTTGGGGGAGTTGTGTGCAAGCCAGAGGTATAAGTTTGAAATCTGTGGTTTTGCGATGGTGATCTGAAGGGTCTACTACGTAAAGGCCGCTCAGCTGCTAAGTGACATCATGATTATGCCGGGATTTAATAAATCTGTATGTAGCTTATAGGCTATGCCACAGCAAGGCATTGTTTGAAATTGTGCACACGGATTTGTTCTTTCAAAGCTGTTTACTGAATGACATGTAAACTTAGACTCTAATGACACTTCTCAATCTCCTTTTAGTAGTTCTTGGTGCCTGTGATATGGTAGTCTCTGTGCAAGCTCCAAAACAGCTGTTTTCTGTGACATTACGGGGAATACCAAATGGGTATTGGTAGTTATTCTAATTGGTGGCTTAAGCATGGTTATGCTTTTCCTTAATTATGCTGAATGTCTCCCACGGACACCTTTGCATCTTAACTCTTTCCCTACTGTGGGCAAAATGGCCTTTCTGTAGGTTTCAGTAGGGTTTTTTTCTGTAAAAACTATCATGTCTAAAATTTTATGCAATACACGAAAAGAAAGCTGAATAGATTAGCTTTTTAGGCATACAACTTTGAATATGAAGTTGTGGGTTGTAACACAGAATATAATTTCCCAAAAACCAGATCTTAGAAAAAAATTGAACAAAGCTTGACAAAATGCACTTGTAAATGAAACAACAAAAGTGTTTAAAAAATTTTCGAGATATATAAAATGCAGAGCATTATATTGGCCACTCCCTGTGAAAAAATAAAAGCGTAGTATTGAATAGTGTTCTTGATGCATATTGAGCAATCAACGGGGGCCGCTGCAGAGCGCCATGTCAAAACGGTTGCCCAGTTCCCTTCTTGGGTAGAATGCCACTCCCTGTTATGCGAGAGGCAAGATATGGTATCCAAATGATGTTGAAACCCTGGAAATGAGATGAGTGACCCGAACAACACAAAAAGAAACATTCAGAGTGGTCCCAGACGCATGTAAAACAGGCTCACAAAGTGTGGCCGCTGATGTTCCGGGCTGGTTTCCATTGTCATTGGGGTCGGAACTGAATGCTGACGATAAGGCAGCATCTTCAGAGTCACTTCTACGTGGGTCATCGACAAAATCTGTCGTAGACAGTTTAGAATCGTCAGATTTGCGACGTTTCGAAGTGTGCGTCGCCGATGCGGATGCCACCATTCTCGCATGCGACTTCGACGCTGCCGCGTGCTCGGCGCGCGTTCAAAAATAGCCACCTCGCGGGAAAAAATTGCACATCAATAAAATCTAAGCTTCAGTTACCCAACTACACGCTAGATGGCGTAGCGTGTCCGTGAGTGACGCGGAAAGGGTCAAAATTTGCGTGCGAAGTCATCGTTAGCGGGCTAAAGTGCGGCCGCTGGTGTTCCGGGCTGGATTCCGTCGTCAGCGGGGTCGGAACTGAATTCTGACGATAATTGACAGCATCTTCAGAGTCGTTTCTGATTGGGTCATCGATAACATCGATCGTAGATAGTGCGTAGTCGTCAGATTTGCGACATTTAGAAGCGCGTGTCGTCGGCACGGATGCCGCCATTCTCGCATGCGACTGAGATGCTGCCGCTATTTTGGAGCGTGCTCAAAAATAGTCGCTTCATGGGAAAAATGTAAACAACATCAAAATCGAAAATTCAGTTATCTGACTACACACTAGATAGCATAGCGTGTCCGTGAGTGACGCGGAAGGGCTCAAAATCGGCGCGCGAAGTCATCTTTAGCGGGCTAACGATGCTCAATGGGCGCGGTAGGGAAAGAGTTAAATAGCCTAAAAAGAAGAGTAAAGGAGAGAGGTCATTGACTAGAACAGTGCACAAGGACTGAGGCACAACTAAATGCACATGGTTGGCAGTGTTCATGTCCCAGCTATCAGTTTGTACATTTAGGTATGGCTTTTGGAAAACGTACCTTAAATGCTTGGTAGTGTAGACTTAAGTGAGAGCTAGCTGTCTCCTTATTGCAGCATCAGAATATTTCGCTCTTGATGTAATTCAGCTTAGTTAGCCTTTGCGCTGTTTTCTTCTATCGTTAAGCCTTGCATCACTCAGGCGTGGAACATTTGCCGTGAATGTGCGCACTTCGCCTGTTATTGTCACTTGCTCCTTTTGATGCGAAAATATGTTTAATTTGCGGGAACCGCATTTCTGTAATGACCATCGGTAAACAGACTACAGCATAGGGCACTGTGGAGGCTTAGAAAGTGGCTTATGGGAGGTTTATAGATAATTGCTTTTAATTTGCAAACAGAACCGACTGAGGTGTGCTCTAATTTAGGCACAAAAAAATAATCCCTAAATTATTGAGCTGCATACAACGACATGCCGAATACTGGTAATGAGTGCTACATGTGGCTTATACGGGAAGCGCACTGTTACATTTCCGCAAGACCATGGGAGAAAAGAAAGGTTGCTAGATGAAAAATATAGTAGCTGGGAAGCATTCTCAAACATGCATAAAAAAAAGATAGATTGTTGTCAGCAGTGCTTTTTTTTTTTCTAGGAAGCGCCTTTAGCTTTTCTGGAATTTCCAAGACGACTGAGCAGCAGCATAATACTAGATGCAGAATGGGCGAAGTTCGGGTGCAAATCCATGCTTCTGAGCTTTTTCAGACAGCCGCTTTCATCCTACAGTGTCATCTATTGGACGCCGGCCATATCGTATGCCTTCAACTGAGCACAAGGTTATTCAGGAAAATGTTGGTGACATGCTTGCACGCAACATCATATGCCCATCGTCCAGTTCCTGGTCATCGCCTGTTGTTGTGCTAGTGCAAAAAAAAAGACTGTTCAGTTCTCTCGTTTCGAAGCTGAGGGTGTCTAGGAAAACGGAGATGACATTGTTGTTGCATGCAAGAATTTCGCCTTAGTTGCAACGCAAAGTCTGCGTGGGTTTCTGTGGGGTCATGGACGAGGCTGGGTCATAAAAATGTAGCAGTGGGGTTCTGCCGTGTATTACGGAAATGATGTTATTAAAACATATTTAGGGGTTCTTTGCATGCTGTTACCAAGTCACTGAAGATGTGCAATTAATGTTTTTCTCTCTTTGCTTCTTTTGAAGCACGCTGGTGAAAGTTGGTGTTTTGCATGCGGTAGTAACCTTGTTTTGGAACCCTGCTAATGTAGAATAACGCCTGTCACCAGATTGAGTATCCTCTGTTAAACTAATGCTGTTTCCTTTTGTTTGCTTTTCTTTCCCCCTATCTCCTGCAGCTACCAGAAGACTAGTGCCACAATCAAAACTGCTGGAGAGAAGACCACTACTGCTCTAGGAAGCCTGGGTGCCAGCATGTCCAAGAAACTGGGAGAGATGAAGTAATGCAGTCCTGTTCTTCATGCTTGGAATGTTCAGAGGTGTCATTTTGTGCTTCTTTGAGAAGTAAAGTTGAAGCTTGCACTCTAGGCCATATCTATCGGAATTGTGCTAAGAATGGAGGGTAGGTGGCTAGGAGTGGTGTTGAATTGCTGGCCTGCAGAACAAAAAAATGAAAGAGAAACATGGTTGTGAGAGCAGCTCTTTTGATACGTTGTACTGCCGTCAAGGCAAACTTTGTGAAGATGGGCAAATTTTTACAACAGCTATGAATGGCTCTTGCTTTGGATGAAAAGGCGCATAAATGTAGGGTTGTGCCAGCTCATAAAATTGATGACAGCCGTGCTGGTGGCAGAACAGAAAGAAAAGACAGTCTTGTGGTTATGTAATCTGTGCCGTACAGCTAGACCGAGGGCTCTTGGAGTGCTTAAGACCAGTGGAAAAGCAAAACACAGGACTTTCAACTACATCGTTTTTGATAGAGATCATATGAGCATGTCATGTCTTTACTCTTTTTGCTTTGGTCATGCATACTGCAATAAATGTTCCTTTTGCAATTATCTTTCCATTGAAAGGCCATTTTATTCATTGTGTTTGTGCAACAGATGCGTATTTGGGCACACCCGATATGCTCACACATATTTCTTGGGGGCACTAAGTTTTCACGGTCCCTTTAAATTTGTCTTAGTCTTCACTTTCTTGAATGCAACCACAATTTCCAAGTCTTATTACACAACAGATATCTTGGGCGACGCAGTCTGTATAAAAATACTAATCTATACTGGCAGCTTAGTACACCCAGTCAAGGCTGGTTAAGCTGACCTGTCTTATATTTGCCTGAAATTAATTTTAGTATCGTCACGCAGAATGCCTGAGCAACTGGAAGGGGGACTAGAACCTATAGTGCCTGAAATTAGCCTTATTCTCGACATGCACAAGGCCCGAAAAACTAAAAGTGGAATAAAACAGGCTTGAAATCTCTGGCCTTGCCGAGTTAGTATTCACCTTGGTGTTCTTTGTGTATATTGAAAAATCAGTGCACAATGCACAGCCTGCACAGCATTGTCTTCATACAGGCACAACCGTTCCGCATATTTAACGGGCAGCATGACATCATTGCAGGGCCTCCTTATATAACTGGGTTTCACTACGAACATGTAAGCATTTACTGTTACAATTCATACAAACTACCAGTGTGTGCCAGGAAACTTCAAGTTTATAGTATTACTTTATGTATGTCTGCTTGATGGGTTTACAAATCAGGATAGAATGAGACTGTTCTCTCCAAACTAGCTGATCGGGCTTAGTTTATAGGTGCTATGTGTGTGACGGACTCTGGATGTGTTGACCCTAACAGGAAATGCCTGGCAGTTTAAACCATTTTGCATATTCTTACATGAAATTTACTGAAATATGAAGGACTTGAGTACTCTTGCTGATGTTGGTGCAAGTTGATGTTAAGGTACTTAACTTCTCCAGGTGCAGAAAGCAAGGTCTTTAGTTATCGTAATCTTAACTGGTCAGTTTTTAAAACTTGTGTAATTGTTCTCACGAAGTTGTATTTTATGTACTGGCATTGGTTAGTTTACTGCTGTACCCAGAACAGCCATTTGGAAAATAAATTTTGCTCATTTGTTGACATTGTGTTTATAGAGAGCTGCAGAAGCAATACAACCTTTAGAATAAGACGTTGTAATCTTATTTCATTCTTCAGTATTTCACTTCACCCATTTGTTTGACATGGGAACATTTTATTATTCATTCTGGGATAGTGGAGGGTTGAGTGGTGCTGATTGCTCAAGACATGAGGGTACAAAAAACTAATGCACGATTTTATTGTTACACTCTTATAAGATTGAGCTGTTCCATTGTGTGCAAACTAGGTTGTTAAAATGTCACAAAATATAATTCAAGAAATATCTGTGATGTACAAAAATAAATTCTTGGTGACTTCAACATTTTTGTCCATACAACCTAGGCACAATTTATTGACAGACCATAAAGAATGTAGGCATGCAGAATGAAACTGAAGTAAAATATTCTGTTATGGAAATTGAAAACAAATTCCTTGGTAACACAAAAAAAGTGGTCACATTGAAGGAGAGTAACATTGTTGCCTGGCAGTTACAGCCTGTTCACTGAAGTTTACTGAGCAGACGGTGATTGTTTTGAAATGCCGTAAGATCATGATACCATGCATTTTACTTCGCGGAGGTGAAGTGAGGAATAAACTGTGTACTAATGTATTTGAGCTGCAAGGAAAAGAATGCATCATGGGGTGAGTTAGGTATGATTGGCATTACTATTTATTCCTCTTTGCTATATTCATCTTTTAATCTAGTGAAGAATTTGGGGCTGGTCAAGTATAGTTGCTGAGAGCTTACTGTTGTGAACAGTGATGCATTTGAGATCCTTTGAAAGATCGTGCCTGATCTCTTGACGTTACAAGGTTTTTTCTAGGGTGGCGACAGTTTCATTGCTCCTTCCTGTTCTTTATTTTATTGCAGAAATTCTACTGCTTTTAAGTCTGTCGAGGAGAAAGTTGGGTCTGTCTACACCAATGTGAAGGTACGTGGAATGACTGCATGCCACATAGTTGCCAGCAAAAATTAATCCATTTTGCTTGTGTTTTGTGACGTTATCAGTCCTTTGGCTTTGTTTCTCTCCTAGGTGTAATGTTACTTTTGTGTGCTTTCTTTCGTTGCAGGAGTCGGTCTCTTGAGCCAAAAGCGTAGCTTGTTTTCATAGGAAGCTCTTGGGGCACCACCCTTCTCGAAGTCTAGATGCTGGCTGCTTGATAGCGAATGTTTTTTTTTTTTTTTTGTGGCCGTGCTGGTTGTCATTTTTTTTTTAAACTTAATTTGTTTAATTTGGCTTGACCACTCCCTCTTGTGCAGCAGCAGTTAGTCTCCCCAAGTTCCTACCAATGTGTACAGGCTGAATAACGCATTGCATACTTTTTGAATTCAGGCAGCAAAGTCTTGTGCATTTAGGGCGAGGCTTTTGTCCCCCCTTCGTTATTTTTTTTTCTGCATTTAGTTTTTTGAGTTCCACTCCTCTTTATTTTTATTATTATTTTTTTTTTACTTGCTTTGTTAATAAAGCCTGCACCTGTCTTTTGCTTGTCGTGTGTCTGGGTTATCCTTCTGACTGCATGCTATCTGGATTGTAAGCTACATGCGTCAACGCTACTGTTTGGCATCATTGCATAATTATCCATTACTTGCAACTTCCTTGTATATTTGCACACCAAGGCAACTGATTGAATTCCATTTGTGTCTGCTGGTGCCGGTAGCGCAGTTTGCCGAGAATGTCAGTGATGCAATTCTGTTTTAGATGTCTTGTGGGGATTAATGGATAACTGGGCGCTATGCCAAAAACGGCCTTGTGTTTATGGCGGCAGTTTTTGTATGCAATGCAAAAGCCATGGAGCTAAACTTCCTTGTCACCTATGCACACAGTCACAGAAAAGGTCCTCACACCAAATCTGCAGGCTACACGTCTTTCTTACCTATGCATTATAACTGTAAAAATTCTTGGTTCATAACCTTTGCTTCTACAAATGCACCAAGCTTGAGGACTGTGCAATGGTGGATGGCTCTCGTGATGCACATTCGTACAACGCCTCTGTATTGCAAAACCAGGTTTTCACCAGACCCGGTGCGGACCGCTGTTCAAAATTATTTGATGAGTTAATATAGTTTTCTTGGGATTCGAGGCATCACAATTGAAGGGCATAGTTACCAAGAGATCTTTTGAAGCTACACGGTATGATACGACCTGCACATTGTGGTTGCATGCACATAGTCACATTAGCAGCGGGCAACCTATAGGGCGTGTATGCTCTAGTCATGCCATATCCTTATTGACTAACTACAAAAAGATAAATGTTGTTTCAAGGCGACTGCACTGCTATCAAATTCAATATAAGTAGATGTTTCCTAGATAAGAATAGCTTAGAAGCTTAGACCGAAGTGCAAAAAATTAAGTTCTGTAGCTCCCTTTCCTCACTTATGCCATGTGGTGATGCTAATAGCATATTAAGAAGTTGAACTTTAAATTCATGCCACTTCCTCTGCCTGATTGATCACAGTGTGGCAAAATAGGTGGCGCCATCTAGCGAAGATTCAGCACATATTATACTAACATCATCTGCAGCTGCTCTACTGCCATACTGATTCTTTGCATAAAAACGAAAAAGAAAAAAATCACATTGCATATTATAAGCATTTTACTCTAGAGTCATCTTACTGGGGAACCATTTTATCTTAGCGGTAAACTGGTGGACCTAAGTATGTTGAATAAAAATGAGCCTGTCTGTTTTTTTCACCTAAAACTGGCTTTGCACATCTTCTTCCTGTTCCATTCCTTTTTTCTTGGCCTTCCCTTTTGAACAACCCGTCTGCTTCTACAGTCCAAGGTGTCATCACGAAGCAGCAGCGTCAACAGTTTTGAAGATGCACTGAACAGCCACCATCCAAGCAATACATCTGTCTCTGCAACTCCTACGACAAGCCCAATCTCCGAAGAAAAGAAGCCTCTGTCCTAAAAGAAAAAAGCTGCTCGGTGGAATGTGCTTGCGCTGTTCCCTTTTTTTTCTTTGAGAAAAAACATTTCCCCTATCTATGGGCGTTTTCTTTGTTCACAGCGGTTATTACTACCATGGCCCGGTTTATGTAATTATAGGTAGCATATTTGGAACAGGAGGGACCTGGAAACTATCATCCTGTTTAATCTGTGGTGCGGCAGCATCGTTGAGGATCAGCGTGGCCCCTGATGCATAAGCAGCTTGTATTCTTTGCAGCAGCTGACGTAATAGCCTTCAATGAAATGCACGTTCTTCTTTGGGGTTGCAGTAAGCTCTCTTTGAGACACAAATGGTATGCCATAAATCTCAACCTGCCAACTCTGCTCGGATATCGCACATGCTACACCTCTGCAGGTTTGTATTTGTGTTAGCAGTACATGGTGTAGGAGTTCCTTTGCCTATTAGAAAAAGTGCTTGCAGTTATTGTTGCTGCATCCAGAGAGTAAAGTATGTCTGACTTTGTTGCACATAAGGCCACATGCTAGGCTGGGTGGAACCTGCACACACATACCTGGTCCATTATACACTTGCAACGTTGCAGGAGTTCGTATTAACCAGTGTTCACAATTAATGTGAACAGTCTGCCAAGTTGATTAGAGATGATTGTAATGTGCATCCCATCTACTACTTGTTTTGTTTTTCATTCATTCGACAGTTAGTTCGTTGTACAAAAGGTGAATGAATGTATTATAGCATCTAAGCTGAGTTCTTAGTTCACACTATTAATGTTGCTTAACAGGGTTTGTCTCAAAGAGGGCTGACTGCATGCTTTTTAAGGAGTGAAATCTTGATGTCACTATATCTGGTTGCAATTTAAACCCCACCAGGAGATCTAGCTACTCGATGTTGAGCACACTAGAGCGATGACCATATAAGCCAGTTCCCGATTGTTGAGCTACTTGAGGAATAAGGAAGACAAGCTTGCACTTCTACGTAAGCTGTGAATCCCAACACAAATAACATGCACAGTTAATAAAGTGGCTGCAAAGAAAAGTGCGACATCTCCACCTACCCAGTTCCTTCCGCATGCAGGCCCACAACTCTACGTGCCCTGCAATGTATATTTTTGTGTGTGCACTCATAACATGGTAATTCTGTGCGCTCGATAACGAACGTTTGAAGAAAGGACAAACTGCAAGACTGTATATTGTTTTCATTAAATAAGAGGAGAACTGTGATCAACGCAGCACATGGTCATAAGGGTGGTATCTGCCATGTGTAATGCATGAAACAGCTACAATGTGTATCTCCACATTGTGAGCTTTTCACTTTAAAGTTTTATTTTCATGTGAACATACAGGTGTAGCATGAAGCAAGCCTTGATTTGAAATGAATTATCTACAAAAAGAAAAAAAAAAAAACATTGGTATTTGTTGATCACGAAAGTAGCCATTTATTCAATGACCGTAAACGTCTGTATAACTGTGCCGCTTCAAATCTGAGGAGCATTACTGTACAGTGAAACTTGGGACTTTTTTGTAAGAGGCAGACGTCGATACTGGCGTTGAAAGAAAGTAGTAGTATACTGTTCCGTTTATTAGTTAGCTGCAACATTATGGTGATATATACTTCATATACTTTCTAGAGTTATATTTTGGGAACTCTTTTGCTGATAAGCATGTTCTTACTCCAAGAATTGTTTCCTTGCTGGAGGCTAAGTTGTTTGCATAATGGCATGTGTTTACGTCAAAGCCATGTGTTCCATACAAGTTTAGTTTTTGTTTGTTTTTTGAGGTATGAGAGCTGTAAATGAAGCTGTTTGTTTTATTGTGTGACAACGTGCAAGTTGCTTTCATATGTGCAAGGAATTGGGATTCAAGAAAGAGTGCGCAGGTATGGAGTACGGAATGACAACTTTTCTCGCCTTCTCATGCACCCAATTTCAGTGTAATATAGCTACAGAAGTGAACTGTCAACGAAGGTGATGTTTCCAAGCTCTTTTTGGAATGCTTCCCACTCAAGAAAAATAAAGCCTGTTTGGTGTCATTGGTGTGGTGCTTGGCAGTTGCAGTTCAGCAGTAGTCCTGTTATGAACCTGTAGCCCATTGCGTGCTATGCACAAGTATACTTCAGTTGAAAAAGCGTGTTTTCATACTGAAGGTACTGGGTGTGGATCGGGCTGCTCTCGCTGAAAGCTGCCAAGTCTGTGTGAATGTGAACTCATGTCGCCGTGAGCTACCTTTAAATGAACTGGTTTAAGAGCAGAAACTCATGTCTACACATAGCTAGCTGCAATGGCTACAAAGGTTTGCCTTCCGTAATTTCACTACCATTTATTATCACAACAGTTTCAAGGCAGCCAGCATCATGCATTAGGACGCCCACGGCATTTATATCTGTGCCCGCAATAAGCTGTCCAGGATAGATGAATGAGAGTGGGAAAGGTGATAAACATTTTCATCATTTATACAGAAAATTGGAGATGAAGGAAGAAGCAGCACGATTCAAGTGCAATGTCATTCATGGGGGAATTTTCACCAAAATCGCAGCGGCCACCATTTTTGTTGTGTGTGGAGCACTGCAAAGCTCCGCTGGTGTGGGGATTTTAGCCTTCTGTCTCTGCTTGCTTTGCTGAAGCTCCGCACTGGACAACATGGTACTACCCATCATGTAACATTAACAGCCTCTCTAGTTGGAGACAACTCGATAGAAGCAGCAATGCCCCTTAAAAGAAGCCTTCCAGCCAGTGGCATTTGTCACTGTAAATTCGTTAATATCCTTGTGTCTGTCAGCCCTCTGCAATGTTATGCTAGGAAGTACAAGGGAATTCAGGACATCGTGACAGTCGGTTGATGCCTTTACGTGGCGGGTATCCTTTGAGGGGCATACATTATTTCATTAAGTTATCTCTACTTAGTTATTTTATCTCCCTTGTATTTTTTTACACTATCTGAACACAGACGCCATATGCATGTACACAGATGAATATTCAAGTGCACTTTTGTTCCATAAAGCTTTTCTCCTTGAATGTATGCACTGCGTCAGCTTCTGATGCACAGCTGGCATGCATGCTGAGTAATGCAAGAGATCTGTACAGAACTCTTACTGTTGAGACTGTACTCAAAAGTAGGAAAGCAGTTCTTGTATGTCAAGAATTTTTTTTCAACTTTTCAAACCGCAGCACGCTGAGCGACTCTGCCCCACATCGCCTTGAAATAACAGTTTCTCCTCGCAGGCCATGTGCAGACATCAAGTTGCAAACGTCACCTGTAAAACAAAAATCACATAGTCTATTCCCTGATGTATGCTATGGTCTGTACGATACCAGAAAGTATCGGGTGCACATCTAAAAGCCATACCAGGGTCATTTTCTTTGATGACAAGCAGAAAATACAGGCCACGATCACTCAGCATTTCAGGTACGTATGGTGCCAGCCTGTCCATGACTTCACGACCTTTTGCGCCACCAGCCCAGGATCGAGTCAGCAGCTGGCCGGTGTGTACCTAAAATATGAATGCATGTTTGTTTTTAAAAGGCTGGGCCTTCCACACTGCAGTGCTATTAGCGTCGGGCTTATATTCTTTACCCCGCCGGGGTGGCGCAGCGGTTACGGCGCTCGACTACTGTAACCAAGGACGCAGGATCGAATCCCGGCCTCGGCGGCCGCTTTTTGGAGGCGAAAAGCAAGGCGCCCGTGTGCTGTGCGATGTCAGTGGTCGAAATTTCCGGAGTCCTCTACTACGGCGTCTCTCAGCCTGAGTCGCTTTGGGACGTTAAACCCCACAAACCAACCAACCTTATATTCTTTGACGCTGACAAGGATAGCTTCTGAATCAACCATCAGCATAGCATTTCAGTAGCTCGTACTGTTAAGATTACAGGTAGCAGAAATTATCCATTATCTGAAGTAGAATATAAAAAGGAATAGATATATGAAAATCCTTAAACATATGCTTTGCACCCAAAATCTCCAGCTAAATCTGCCTCGCACAAGGGCAGGTGAAATAGGTGCGCCGGAGGTGCAATAAGAATCCATATGCTTGACAGTAATGTGGAAGCATTCACAAAGATGAAAAAATAACGCCTGCACCACGGTTTTCGTGTCACACGAATGTACACGATAAAGGAGCAATGGGTCTTACTTTCAGATTGGCTAGCGAAAGCAAGCTACATAATGGTACCCATGAAAGGCCGTCTGAAGTTCAACATAAATCACATGTCCCTTTGTAAACATATCACAACGCAGATTACGGGATGCAGAATAGAAATGGAGCCCTCATAGTAGATGAATATCAGCGGAAACAGTTACCTCTTCAGGCAGAGTTACGACATACGGTGGATTGAAGATCAAAAGGTCGACTTGGTGGCGCAGACGGTCCGCAAGGCATCCTACCTGAAAGCACCAGTAACATACCCGACGGATTAACGTATTAGCAGTATTAGCCCTGTACCATGGTTGCATGAGCAGGCATCAATGAAACAGGCCACAGGCAAGCTAACTGCTCACGAGATCGTTCACTATGACGTCAACATTTGCTCCGTTTCTTTCACAAGTTGTTTTCGTCATTGCAGCGGCCTTTTCATTTATGTCAGTGGCTCTGTAAACAAAAGTTTAGCAGCTTAGCACATGCAACAATGTTCCTGCAATGACATCACTTACATGCAGTAACAGCTGTTACCTAAAGCTTTTGCAATGGCTGCGCTGACAATTCCTGAGCCGGAGCCAACTTCGACACACACCGATGGCCTGAAATATGATCATGTTATAAACCATAAGAGGTGTGTTTTGAGCCTTACCTTCTGAGCAGAATTTCAGAGAGCTCTTTTTCCAGTGCATCTATCAAGAGAAAGCTGTCCTCTGCTGGCTCATAAACGCTGGCTCTTTCACTCTCGGTAAACGAACTGACAACAGGGGTTTCCATTTTATGCGAAGAGGCCACACTACTATGCTCACAACAGTCGCAGCTCCATGCTTTTTCGCGAAACTAAAAACGTGCAAGCGTGGTGCAAGTTTCACACACCCCGCCCGGCTCACCCCGCGGTTGTTTATACCAGTGTGGGCAGCACACCATCGAGAAATGGCTAAAATTAGTCAATCGCTATCCACCCTTCGTCAGCTTGTCACATTCATCTTGTAAAGGCGTAAACTTTTGTGAATCCTGCAAATATGCACTTATTTATTCTGTAATCATTGGTAATACAAAGAAAAAGGGCCTTTAATAAAGTTTTGTTTACTGCGAGTTCAGAAAAGATGACGGACAAGATTGCCTGCCTGTGTCACCTGTGTTCCAAAACGCATGTCAAGCTGAGAAGTTCAACCGTTCAACTGGTTCAACTGGTTCAACGGCGATTTGCTGCACTATTCAATGATCACGAAAAATATTTTATTCGGCAGTGTGTTATAGCAGTGTGACAGGCATGCGGCAAACGGAAGAAATGTTTCTACCACCACCAGTGCCGGGCTGATGTAGTACATGTAGCCCTCCTCCTCTCTTATCTGTCCCTCCACACCCTGACCCGTGCTGCACTATTTCATTTTAAGTGCACTGAACCTTAAAAAAAAAACAAAACACAGAATGCAATAAATGAGATTCACGTGACAGTAATCATTAGCATTAGCCTAATCCGAAGCGGCGTTGACATACCTGTCCCAGCCCCATCAGGGCCAGGATCAGCCACCCTCCTACCCCTACAGTGGTCGAAATTACTTCGTAGCCCTCTCCGAAGGCTCCTCTTTCCCTATTTCCACGTTCACTCCCACCTTCGTCCCTTCAATTACGGCGCGGTACAGGTGTCCACAGAAACGCGTACGTATGACAGGCTGCGCCTTTCCCTTCCTGGGAATCAATTATTATTCGTCAACCACTAAGCAATAAAGTGGCTTACAGTAGAGTCAGTAGTTTTGCCTGAAATCACAGACTCTTTAACGTTATGTCTTTTTTTTTTTTTTTTTTTTTTTTCAGTTAGAAGACATCAGTTTATGATATTTCGAGGCTTCGCGACCTGCGAGCTAATATCGGAAAACCAGGGTGCATATTTGATGGCATTATAAATAGCTTATTTACTTCAAGAAAAGATATGCATCGCAAATGGAGATGTCAATTTTATGCCCAATACATCGAAGGGGGAAAACAGCGGTATAGATAACATCAGACCAATGGTCGTTTTATCGTTTCCTATATATATGTAATGGGGAAAGTACATGTCGGAAGTTGTGATGAACTCATACGAAAACATTCGCTAATCACAACCGACAGTTTAAGAGGAGTGGGAGCCCTGTAGCTCTCCCAGGATACTGAAGTAATGTCAGTGCTTCTATTGATGATGAAATTGCACCTTGGCACTATTTTAGTTCTCTGATATACCTTTGACCGCCGTACTCGACACAGAGATGGGAACAATGATATTTTAGAAAAAGGTTAGATTGTATCGAGATTATTTTACATGTAGATATCTAATCATAAGAAATTTTAAAAAAAAACGCTAATTAACGTAATGTCATTAATGGTAATCCGAACTTTAGCGCTGACGTAAAACTTATTGCTGGGACAGTTGGCGTGTAGTCTTATGGAAAAACGTTAGCGCACGACGGACAAAACACAGGAGAGGCGGACAGGATAAAGCGCTTCGGAGGGGAAGGAAGGCGGACAAGAAACGCGTCGTCGTGTCCGCCTCTCCCATGTTTTGTCCGTTTGGCGCTAACTTGTTCCCATAAGATTTAGCGCTGAAAAATGCTACTGTTTGACGTTCGTATACATTGCATGTTCTACATGTGGTTACTGCTATCAGAGTGTTTAGTGTAACTTGAACGTAGTTCCAGAATGGAAGAATTGTATGGCGTATTTGCCTTTATAATGAATGGTGTTCACCAAAAATGCAGTGTTGTAATCGTGAATTATTTAGAAACTCATTATATTAAAGTATCTGAAGAGTGGTTCTTGTGACGAGCGTCATGGTATTAATGCTATTATTGTTAACGCCCCTTTTTAAATGCGTAAATGGATTAATATGTCAGACGGCAATGAAATACACTGAAATATACCGCACGCAGTGCATCAAAGCTAAGATATTTTCTCGCTTGAATAAATGCGGCGCATGCAAAGGATACTTTTTTTACACCCAACAGGGCTTGGCCTTTCCGATAGACTTATGTCTCTCTATCCGAGCTGATTGCGATTCAAGAAAAATGCATAAATGAAGTGCGGTTCATGTATAGGGTGCACTATATTAAAGGCAGTGACAGCAGTCGCATATTGCGGCACTAAGGGACAACCGCGCAACTTGGCTATGATACGCTTCCAGCAGTGAGTGATTCTCATGCGCTCGCCAGCTCATTAAATAATGGATCTGTCAACCCTCGCCTCAAAATGTATGCCATTAAAGATTATACACTTACGTCGTTTTTGTCCACAGTGCTGGTACGCGTTATGACCACCCTAAACTGCAGCAATTTCTCGCAATCCTCTCAAATTTTTATCCGGTAATTATCATCACTATTTAATTCTTGTTTTGCTTGAAACAGCGAGCTTCAAACACGTGAAGGAAGAAAAGTTCGTATAAAAGATCATAATTGCGTGACTGAAAGGTGCGAAGCCTTAAATTTACTCAGATCGACACTAGTGGACAAAGGAGGAATTGAAAACATACAAAGGGGTTGTGCATGCGCAAGCTATCGTTAGAGTTGACAGCTGTGTTTGCTCTTGTTTGTACAGAACGTGCGAAAAATATACAGAAAGCAGCGCCGCCTCGCCTTTTCAATGATTTGTTCATAATTTTTCTGTTCAGACAAATCTTACGAACCACCTAGCCCATAACAGATTACAGACTCGTTTTGACATCCAGTTTCACCCACCTCAAGGTAACGATGAGCCCAAGGCGGCCGGATCGAATCCTGGCCGGCACCGCGGCATTTCGACGGAGGCGAAATGTTTAAGCGACCGTGCACTGTGCGGTGCTTATTTTCTACTTTAAAAACCCACGTGGTCGGCATTACTCTTCGTAAAATTTGTCTGAATACCATGCCATACCATACCCTGTCATGCCATGACATACCATATCATACCATGCCACACCATACAATGCCATGCCATACCATGCTGTCATACCATACTATACCATACCATACATATCATATCATGGCATGCCATGTCATACCATACCATGTCATGCCATGCCATACCATGCTGTCATACCATACTATACCATACCATACATACCATATCATGGCATGCCATGTCATACCATACCATGTCATGCCATGCCATACCATACCATGCCATATGTCGTACCGTATCATGCCATATCATACCACACCATACCACACCATACCATATCATACCATACCATAAAATACTATACAATACCATGCCCCCATGCCATGCCGTACCATACAATACGGTCAATACCATACCTTGACATATCACACCATACCATACCATGCCACACCATACCATACCATACCATACCATACCACACCATATCATGTCATGCCATACCACACCATACCATACCATGCCATGTCATACTATATCATACTATACCATGTCATGTCATACTATATCATACCATACATACCATATCATGCCATACCATACCATTCCATACCACACCACACCATACCATACCATACCATACCATGCCATGCCATGTACCATACCGTACCATGTCATACCACACCACATCATATCATACCATACCACGTCATACCACATCATACCATACCACTATACACCATACAATGCCATAACGTACCACACCACACCACACCACACCACACCACACCATACCATACCATACCATACCATACCATACCATACCATACCATACCATACCATACCATACCATGCCATGCCATACCATACCATACCATACCATACCATACCATACCATATACCAGTTCCGGTTACAGTAGCAGCACTGCTGAATCAACCTTCGTTCTGCTTTTTTTTTTTTTATTGTGACGATTGAAACTTGCGCGAAACTCATATCAAATATGAAGCCAGGTCGCTTGGTTTACTGCGATTTAATTATTTTCTTGTTTCTCCCAGCAGGTGTTGTCTGTGCAAAAGTCCGATTCTGAGTGAACGCGTTTCCGCTCAGGAGCTGAACCTGAAAGCGAAACCGACAAAGTTGACTCCCCATAAATATCGCTCCGGCCCCGCGCGCACGCTACTCCTGATTTTGACAGAGCCGTCTGGCACTCATACACGCTACGCGGTAATGCGATGGAGGAACTCGGCACTCCACCCGGTAATATACACCAACTCTATGTATTCGCGAAGTGCCTGCATGTTCCAGGAACGTCGAGGAATATCTATAGATTGCACGCCCGCATATACCTTGTACGACGAGTGCACGCTTGTGCCAAAAGTGGTGGATAAGAATAGATAACCGGCTTTGAGCCTATAACATCTACGGTCGAGCTGTATTGCAGGCAGCCACTCACTGTTATCGGCGCTAGCGTCGGTGCCGCGTTATCGGGGATGGCAGTTTGCAGCCAGGTCTCGCCGGCTCGCCACAGCCTACGATGTTGCAGAGAAAAACCTAGTTTCTTGGTTGGTTACTCCCTTTCTTGCAAGTGAGTCTTTCGACCTGTTATATATGATTTGGCTGCAACAAAAGTTTCTTTCTTTGGGATAGGGATCGTGTGAAGACGTTCGTTTACAAATGAGAATTCTGAATGAATGCTAACATAAATACGTGGAGCGGCTGATAGCACCTCTCAACATTTTAGCGACTGCGGTTATGAATGCACGAAGAGGTGATTTTTTTCTTTTTTTATGTCTTGGCGTCGACGTATATGTGCGGCTGTTCAAGACTGAAGTCCAGCTTTCTGGGACATCTTGTAACTGTGAGGCAGTCATGGAATATTGTAGGATACTATTATGAACGCATTGGTACGAATGGTCTCAGATTCCTATAAGTAGCGAATATTTGCCTCTGAGGTTTACCAAGCACTAACAACGAATAATTAAGGCTACTATATAAGATAAATCAGGTGCTCTTTCAATTAATTATGAGAGAACTGGGGAACACATTTGTGAGGTACTTTTATGAAGACAATGATTGAAATACGATTTAAACTCTCAATACATCTGAAGTTTGTCCTATGCCCACAACGAGTTTAAAAATGCTAGTAAAACCAGTGCTGTGTGTTTTCGAAAATGAAAAGCAAAAGGCTACAAGGTTGATATGTTGATTATTATGGTGCAGTTATAAGATATGTAAATTAAAATTAAGTTCAAAGGCTCTCTCCCATAATTTGCAAAAAAACAACAACAACAACAACAACTTCTGGCATAAATTTTACGCCAGCCCCAATATTTCGTTCAGCTAGAATCTATCACACGTTTTTAAGCGACGAATTGATGGGCAACAGGTGCATACACATTAGGCATCTTCAAAAGGTAGCATTATCTCCACAGGGCTACTTTTTGGGGTGGTCATAGCACTTCTAGCGATCTTCACATAGCCCCACACACTGCACGATCTACATTTAAGGCTAGATATAGCAGCATCCCAACTGACGCAATATTTTAAATTTCGAAAAAGCGTTCAATAATGATCCTCATCGTCGTCTCTTGTTGAAGTTATTACGTCTTAACATTAATCCTTGTGTTCTGAGCTGGATTCGAGGATTTTTAACTCATTTTTAGCAGTTCGTGTATGCCAACTCACACTGTTCATCCTTAGCACCGATGCTTTCAGGCGTACCGCTAGGTACCCTGTGCCTCGGCCCCTCCTTTTCCTGATGTTAACTAATGGCCTTCCCTTTGATATTTCATCCTATATCTACCTTTTCGCTGATGGCTGTGCCGTTTACCGTGCAATAGCAGATACAACCGACCTTCTCACATTACAATGACCTCTCTCGTATACAGGACTGGCGGAAGACTTGGCTCGAGCCAAATTTTACACAATTTAATGACATTATCACGTCATTAAATGTCTCTAAAACTATCCGCCTGTCCATTCACCTCGTCGTAAATGCATTCTTCCTGATTATAGCACCAATGACACACAGAATGCAAAAACTGAATCAGTCAAATATCCCTGTGTGCATACTTGCGACCTAACTTGAACACGCCACGTTGACCAAATAATAAATTCTACTAACAGTTCTCTAGGCCATATATCCATAATCGTTCTCTCGCTTGTTCCGCTATCAAGTAACTTGCTTTATAAATGTTCGTTTGACCAAAATTAGAGTATGCTAATAATTTTTTTACTCATACGAAAATGACCTCACTGAAGGCTTGTGTGCGCTCGGAACGGAGCAACACGATTCATCTTGTCTAATTATTTCTATATTCGAGCATCTCAGCGCTAAAAGCACAAATATACTTGCCTTTTCTGGCCTCAAGACGTAAAATAACGCGTCATGACTTTTTTCATAAATATTTTTATTGTTTGCGTCCTGATAACTCGTACATAAAAGGAACACACCGCATCACTCGCTCCAGTCACTTTAATGCAGTGCATCCCTCACAAGCACATAATACAGCGCGAGACTGTTATGGCCTGCCCACCGAGGTTATCACAATCATCGACCCCATCATTCAAGCGGCTCATCTAAAGCATTTAACTGGGATTTTCATTGCACTTGTCCATCCACGTAACGTCAGCTCCCTCATGCAATGTGTCACCAAAGACCCTTGAGCAATCAATCAATCAATCAATCAATCAACCAATCAATCAATCAATCAATCAATCAATCAATTAATCAATCAATCAATTAATTAATTAATTAATTAAAAAGAACCCATGCAAATACGAGCTGGTCAAGGTGAACTTCATTAGGGAAGATTTTGATGATGTTCCCAAGCAAGATATCTAGGTTTAGCCAGGCTCTATTGATGAATGAGAGCATTTACAGCATTTGCCCCTCCGAGGCGGTGTAGTGGTTGCGGGCTCGGCTATTGTTCCCAAGGGTGCGGGATAGAATCCCGGCCTCGGCGGTCGCTTTTCGATGAAGGCGAAAAGCAAGGAGCCCGTGTGCTGTGCGATGTCAGTGCACGTTAAAGAACCCCAGGTGGTCGAAATTTCCGGAGTCCTCCCCTATGGCCCCTCTCATAGCCTGAGTCGCTTTGGGACGTTAAACCACATAAACCAAACCAAACCATTTACAAATTTCCATTTTGAGTTCGGGTGCTAGAGGAACCTGATTAAATGTGCAGATCACTGAACGACAGCTTTCTCTTTTGCGCATACTCATTTTACAGGGTGAAGTTGCCCACTTGATACATCCTCTCATTCTCCACATTGCATGATTCACCCACTTGATACATCCTCTCATTCTCCGCATTGCATTATTCACCCACTTGATACATCCTCTCATTCTCCGCATTGCATGATTCACCCACTTGATACATCCTCGCATTCTCTGCATTGCATGATTGGCGTTGAACTTGTGCCACGTAGAAAGCCGAATTAAGCAGCAGTTGCAGTAGAACTGAAGTCATTTATTCACGAGCTGCCATATTCGAAGCCTATATCATGAACCACTAAGCGCGTCTGGTTGCACCGCATATTATTTCCAGCATAATAATCACTGGGATAATAGATTTGTACCTCCACAAAATTACGTCTAATTTCAACTTCACTAGCCATCACTATGAGCAAAAGCAGACCTCAACCATAGCACGTATTTTTCTGAATATTCTTTTCCTTCCGATTCTTTGTTACTGACTGCTCACTTAATGTGCAGTTTTGTTCGGAAACCCAGTATCAATATTAACGAGGCTCGACTAAACATGCACGTCTATCACAAATGCTTACACTTAACTACTGAAGAGCGAATTTTACATTCACCCTTCATTCGTTCAAAAGAAAACTGCACTTACAAAAACAAAACGACTTTTCATCCATATTCTGGGTTTAATCAATGGTTGGATCTTCATGAGGTGCTCGGTTTCATATTTCCTCCATCATTTGCACCTCCCTGTGTTTGGACAGAAACGATCGTATGATTTCCGAGGGTCTTCGCGAGGAAAATAGTTTACGATGAAATTTTGAAAGAATCAAAAATCATTGAGGGAAAGTAAAAAAATAGGTCAGTGCATAGGCCGCGGAGGGATGGGACCTGTTCAATAATGATGACGAGTCGCTGCGTCCGCCTAGTTCGTTTTGTTCTCTCCTTAGGCTGCTTCCCGGTTGCACTGCTACAACGCCCGTTCAATATATGAGCGAACTGTTAATTAAATGCAGTCTTCGCTGTTGTCTGTATAGCGCTCTTTCCTGAACCCGAAATCGACTTCCCTAACAAGAAAAATGTAGGCTAAGCTTGCTATCTAAAGTTCTGCATCTTTTCATTTACTTGCACTTACTGGATCCCGGAATGTCAGCTGTGTCTGTACAAGCACTTGCTTTTTTGAGCCGATAACAAGATCAATTAATTTATCAAAACCAGGATAATAGGATGAGATTATGATCCCACGCATAATTCCGTGTTAATGGTACATAATCTTGATTCGCGTCATTCATACTGCGTGAGCATAAATGCATGAAAATTCAAGCGAAATGATAATTATGGCAGCAGTAATAATTTTTCTGAATAGTTAGGATTTCAGGCTCAGATATTGACAGGATAGGAGCTAAATTTTTAACTTTTTTTCCTTTTCTAGTATGAACTGATGCGCAAAAAGTAAATAAGGTACGCGTACTATATCTGTACCGGCAATCTATTGTATACATGAAATGGTACATTCACAGCACGCGATAAAGATCTATGAAGTCTTTTTTTTTCTGCACTGACCATGATATCAGGCAATATATTGCAGCACGAATGAGGTTGAATCGTATCGTTTTTGACGTGCGGTTTCACACTATCAAAGGCAAAGCCATCTCACAAAATGTAATGAGCGAAATGAGCAAGTATGTGAAATAGCAAGGGAATAAGCTTATCCTATGTTTCCCTCATTGGCTGCTGTCAGAATAACGAGGAAACATCCGGGATCAACGTTATGCGAGTGGATAAGCGTTGCCTTTTTGCAAGTCGATATAGAACGTATTGCAAATGAGGTCGATTTTCTCATTGATTACGGGTGCAATTGCTGCGCGCGAAGTTATTATATTAGGCAACCATTCTTATCATTTATATGTAAGCATTCTTGACGTCACCTTTCTGTGCAGGCGAAAAGGGAAGCCCTACATTTTGTGCGATATTAGTGCACGTCAAAGATCTCTGGGTGATAGAAATTTCTGGAGCTCTCCACTAGCGTACCTATTAGAGGTAAAAAAAAAAAAAAAGAAGAAGAAAAGAAATGCTCCAGCCTCAAAGTTAATGCTATAGTGTGCGATCTCTTTCACGTCTTTAATTATTGTGGGTCATCTTTCCTCCGTTTCTTTTTTTTTCTCGTTTCAGACTCAACTAATATACTCGACTACATTATGAGGCTGCCAGAACTTCTATGCGCACTGCTTGGTACGTTAAACGGTGTTTATACAGAATAGCTTGCGCAAAATTTGTACAAATATAATGAAATCAGCAGAAGAATGCACTTCGAGAATTACGGTGGAAAGATTGGTGTAATATACTGCGGTGTCATAGTGAAGAGAAAGAGAGGGCGATGAAATAGAGGATAACTGTGGGGAGTAAGATAACGAGTAGACGTTCGCGCACACAGGTTTTGTAAGTGCTTCCTTCACTCCGGTTTTCCCCGGAGCCCGCTCGATAAGACACAATAATTCCGCGCTATTGCACCGCGATAGAAAACTTATTTTCTGTTGCAATCACCACCTCGGCCTTTTTCCCCGGCTTCAGTATCAAGTATCCGTCGCTAAAGTCTCTGACAGCTTTACATATGCTACCGCAAAATAATTTGTTTGGCGCCATGAAGTTCCCCAGCGAAGCAAGTTTTCAATTGCTTTACGTGTCTATAAGCCTCAAAATGACAGTTTAAATGGTTTGCTTTCTCATCCTCATTATCAGGGTGACTGAACCCACTGCGTGGCAAAGGCCTCTCACACATTCTTCCGGCTAACCCGGCCCTATAGCTGTGCCAGCTGGATACACATAATCCAGTCAAACTGAGTAATCCCATCCGCCGACCTAACTTTCTGTCACCCTTTGTACTGCGCTTGCCTTCTGCCTTCTCATAGTATCCGGTCTGTCACCCATTGCGACCATTGGTTATTTTGCCTTCGCAAAACATGTCCCTCCATGCTGTGCATTGCTTGTCATCGTCTCAATCAATTTCTATCCGTGAGCAATGGATCAAAATACACCGCTGTCGCATCGCCCTATTTAGATGCGTCGAAGTTGAGAGATGGTTTGACGAATGGGCTTGGCCAACCTCCAAATATAGCTTTCAGCATTCTAAAAAAAAATGAAATAAAAAGTGTGCGTTGACCCACGTTAAAAATTGACGTGATCAAATCTCAAAATAGCCTTGGTCCACCCCCAAAATTTCGGAGGCCGCCGCCATAATTAGGTCGGAAAGTCCCTAAATGTGGATGTACAGCCAAGATTGGACTCTTTCGCACGTTACTAAGTTGGTTGGTGGAGTCAAACTGTCTGTCAGTTCTCTTATTCTTAATTTCAACTAAATGCCAATAACTCGCCTTGTACTCTGATCCACTCTGCTCAGTTTCTCTATCCGAATGGCATACCAACAATTTTCCCTTCCATAGCTCTCTGAGTTGTCGTTAATTAAGTTGAGCCCTTTTCGTTACCCTTCATGTTTCTGCCTCATGGGAGTATCGGGAGTATATGGTTAGATCCTGATTCGTTCTGGCGAGCTGACGTTCATGATATTAGAGTACTTGCAAAATGTGCTTCATCCCAATCTAATTCTTCCAGTTATTGCCCTTCTGTGACCCGGATCTGCGGCCACTACCTGTGCTAATCAGACATTTTCTATGTAGTGAGCTTGTTCTCTATAGTTTGATGTCGCAATTCTTGCATGTTGATCAATTTGTCACACTGTTTTCGTACGCGCGTTGTGCTGCTTTAACCTGATCTAGTTATGGGAAATACCGACAGTATTTAGTAATGTGACAATCACTTTTACATATTTGTCCTGTACGACAACAGGTGAGGTCACGCATAGCGTCGCGCGTACAAAACTTCGCAATAAGTTCACCTAACAGAGCACCACCTTATTACTCACTAAACTACGCTAGCAGTAGCGCAGACATTCTGCACATGTTAATCACAGTTTATAGCAGCGCGTGTTCGGGCTCAAGTGAGCGCACGATGCAAGAATCGATGCCATATTTAGACTGCCATGACTTTCTGGAAGTAATTAAACAGCTTGGCTATATTTAGATCGGAAGCTCTAACTCTCTCACGCTAAACCTAAAGGTCATCTGGCTCTGAGCATTTGACCTTGAACGCTCGCGCTGGGCAGCAAGCCTCGTGGTCTTCAAGTTCTAACTGCGTCGCTCCTTCATTTAACCTGAGCAACTACGCGATAGACATATTTCATCTCGCTGACGTCATGTTATTGCTTTTTCTTGTACATTACTGCCTTGTTAGTTTTTTTTTTTATTGAATGTACATTTTATGTGATACCCACTCTTTGCAAGGCCCAAAGGCTGGTAGTATTACTGAAATCGATAAATTTTAAATAAGGGCTAAACAACGGTAAGCCTATAGGTATCGCTGTTGGCATAAAAGCTCGTTAAGTAACGATGTAGCACCTGAAGGTGACTGCAGACGTGGACCTCATTCGTAGATGGAAGCTCTACGAATGAGTGAAAGGCTCCTGTGAAGCGAGGCAGATGTTTAATGTGTGTCCGTAGAACAGCCTAGCTCCGAGCATGCCAGGAGCTCAGTCTGCACAATGTGACTGGATGGTTTCCGGAAAGGTCTGCGCTTGTCATCCCAGCCCTTTCATGGCCAGGTCAAGTTTTCCTTACTTAAATGTCTACAATCTCTTTCTTCGCCCTGACCCTCTTTCCCCCCATTAGCGGAATACCTATACATCTTAGTTTGACATCATATAAAGAATCTTCTGCCCCTGCATTTTAGCTTCATTCATTGCGACCACTATAACGTTTATAGCCCTTACTTGGTGACGTGGACTAATACAGATTCTTTTGCTCATTCGCATGGACAGGAAGCGGCGTGTTGCTGGCCTTTGGCACACCCCTTTCACCTGCTGCCTTGGCTGACACTGAAGACGAAGACGAGTACGCGGACCTGAGTGTTCCTGACATCGAAGATGTGGAGAAGGCCCTCAGGCGCTTTCAGGAAAACACTCGAGCTTATAGCGACGATGTATCACCCACCGTTAAAATCGCAGGATTGCCAGGAATTTTTGACGTCTCCCGGAACCTGGCGCACCTTTGGCCCCGTCCTCCCAAGGTACAGGCAGATCTAAGCCACCGTAAACGCTAAAAAACGGTTAATAAAGATATAGTTATCTACATCATCAAATGATAGGAATCAGCTTGTTTTAAATTTTTCAGTTCCGTTTTTTTTTTTTCTCGGTTTCAGCTGTTGCCTTTTGCTCAGTTTCCCTTGCAAACTAAGAGACTGCATTCAGATATTATTTGCGCAGTCTACAATTATGATTCCAATAGATCATTGGAAGCAGCGGTTATGCCCCTTAATCGCAGCATCTCAGGACGCAACATAGCTCAGAACGCTCAATGCGTATAGGAGGGTTGCATTGAACGCAAATCACACAGTGTTCATTCAGATCTCAGCAACCCTGTCGTGGTAGTTCAGCGGTTTGGGTTCTAGACAACTGTGCAAGGTGACCTGGGTTTGAATACGGCCACGTTTCGTCGTAGGTGAAATACAAAAAGCCTATAAATATGCGATGTCAGTGCACGACAATGCGCTCTCCGGTGCTCTAAATCATCCGGAGTCCCACACTCCGCCACCACTCATAGCCAGAGTCGCTTTGGAACGTTATACCCCATAAACGAATCAAATACGAGTTCATGCTACCACCGTGAGCGGAATCAAACCTTCCAAACCTGCGCCCAGCAGCCGAATCCTATATGTGGCAAGTGTCGGACTGCAGAAGGAGGTGCTGCGGTTACCTTCTAGTAGAAAAACAACTCATGGAAACATGATGAGGAACAGGCGAAAATGATTTGTGTATTGTCGAGGTCACTGTACTTGTTACAGCAGTAGTTGTTAGAGCATTTTCCAGTTTACTACCACTTGATATAAGCATATTTTCTTATCTTGACCATGTCAAGAGCGTCGATCCGCACTTCCTGGTCTACACCAACACCACCGAAGCGGGCACATCCACCAATGCACCTGCGCGAGAACCCGTCCTGGTGCTACGTCACGATGACGACTTCGGGGCCGTAGCCAAGCACGTTGCAAAAGGCGGCACCCTGTACTTCGTGGTGCATGGATACCGCAGCAAGGGCAAAGCGCAATGGGTGCAGCGCATCAAGGACGAGATACTCGCCCTGGTACGTATGTGGTGCTGTGCAAGAAGTTTGTTGCAAGAAGTGCGTAACATGAGCAAAAGACGATTCGCTGGGCGTAGCGCTTCCTTCTTCGGTCCTTCTCTTAGTCTATCCTTACTCGACTATCCATGGAAACAGCGCAATAGAGGAGCACTTGTACAAGTACGCCCCATACAGTCAGACCGGAATAACAAGGGAGCAAAAATTGAGATCAAAACAAAATATTTTACTTGCGTTATTTCAGTTTTGAGACACAACTAGCCTGACTCGTGTTTTTCGGTGAACGTTATAGCGAAGGAAATATTAACAGGTTCAATCTAAAGTGTAATGTGTTGCTGCCAATAATCAAAGTACGGCATATGCGCATTCGCGTTTCATTCCAACCTCACTATCCATTAGAGTACGGTTTATATGTATGATTCCTCTGAAACAAATACATTCTGTGGTAGGTGGTTTACCGGTAACTCTGGTGTGATTACTCCAGTGCCCCCGGAAAGCAGATTTCTTCGAACAGTTCTCAAGAGGCTATCTGTTGTGATAGCGCTTCAGCCCTGTCAAAAAGCTCGTATATCGCTTATTTCGGGGCTCGGCGAGGCCCAGTGCCTCATTTTTCCGCTTGTTGCAGTCGGCGTGAGCTTTTCTCTTTAAAAGTGCCTCACTCTCTGCCCGTCGAGTGCAGGAGGAAGACAAGGCCACTGTGGTCGTAGTGGACTGGTCGGCGGCCTCGCGCGTTAAGAACTACAGCGTGGCTGCAGCCAGTACGCGCACCGTCGCACGCCTGGCGGCCACGATGGTCAAGACACTTGTTAACACTGGCACGCTGACTCCCTCGAACGTCCACTACATTGGCCACAGCCTGGGCGCCCAGGCAGGCGGATTCTTCGGGCAGGATGTGCAAAACATGACCGGAGCCAAAGTGAGAAGAATAACAGGTGGGCTGCACAGTTTGATGACCTTTTTTATTTTTTTCATTTACAGGGCCGCCCATTCTTAGTTTGCACAAAGTCATTGTCTTAAAAAGGCCATTGCGCCTGACCCGGTCGCGTAATGAATCTAAGTAGCTGAAGCACTATCCCCCCAGATCATTCTGTGTCTGTGTCACTTCGTTGCGATATACGACGGGTGTCATGCCACTTTGAAGACAGCGGCCTTGTTTAAACTAAGTATGAACGACCCTCATCACGGATTGGAAACTTTTAATATTGCGTCAGATGGGCTGTGGAAAGTGTGTGTCAAGAAATTGTGGTGTCAAGGAATGCAAAAAATAAATTATCATATATAATCTTAATTTCCAGTAAATACAGCGTAACATATGTGAAAACGTATCATATAAATCACTGCGCAATAGTTAGCACAATTTCACAATAAAAATGAGCACTGTGAATATTTTAGAAATAATGTATCAACGACTGCAGGTGCACCGCCGGGGTGGTGCAGTGGTAAGACGCCCGACTACTGTGCCGGAGTTCCCGGGATCGAATCCCGGCCTCGGCGGCTGCGTTTCGATGGAGGCGAAACGAAGTGGCGTCCGTGTGCTGTGCGATGTCAGCGCACGTTAAAGATCCCCAGGTGGTCGAAATTACTCCGTAGCCCTCCACTACGGCCCCCCTTTCTCTCTATCCACTTTCACTCCCACCTTCATCCCTTCCCTTACGGCGCGGTTCAGGTGCCCACAGAGCAAGTTGTTTAGGTACCTCAATTTGTTTAGGTACCTTAGTGGATTACATTTTATTAACACTCCAACACCATACATAGCTCGTGATGCGGTGGAGTTAATGCGCGTATTCCGGCCGAGTAGCCAAAGCTTAGGTTGTTATGTAATCAATGTGAAGTTTAATTTAGTTTATGGGGCTTAACGTCCAAAAGAAACTCAGGCTATGAGAGACGCCGTTTGGAGGACTTCGGAAATTTTGACTACCTGGGGTTCTTTAACGTGCACTGAAATCGCACAGCACACGGGCGCCTTGCTTTTCGCTTCCGTCTAAAGGCGACCTCTGCGTCTGGGATTCGATCCCGCATCCTTGGGCGCAGTAGTCGAGCGCCCTAACCACTGCACCACCGCGGCAGTGCGATCAACGTAAAGTGAGATCTGGTCAGGCGAAGGACAATGTGCATATATGATAGCTGCAGATACGTTCGTGCAATAAGCAGATGAGTACAATGCCTCTATGAACCTGCTGATTTCAGAGCAATATGGGTAACTAAGGAATATTTAAATAGCACAAGTGACAAAACTAACTTCGAAGATCTGGATATAAATAAAGTTTATGTTAATTACACTGAAAACTAAACGTGATGCGCTATTTTTGAAAACTGGCAAAAATTGGATTAGATATGTTTGCTAAGCTGACCAGATATCAAAAGCTTAGTTAAGAGCGAAAAAAATGAAATAAGCTAGATTTCGATTAAAAGTGGTTGGCTACGAAGGTTTTGTTTCGCATAAAGAGTTGAATGTGCGAAAATGAATTGGCGGTTATTTTTTCTGCATGTTTAGGCCATGAAAGAATGGAATTTGAAGTCCTGTATATTCATAAGGTATGCATGTCCTACGCGGCCCCACCTAAACTTTTGGATATGGCGTATTTCAAAAGGTCGCCACAGTTCGCATTCTTTCCCACGGCTACACTTACTTGCTGCTGAATCAAGAAGCAAGAAAAGCCGATGACATATATCTGCTTCATTGTCACGGCGGTCAACGATCAGGGACAGACGTGCAAGATGGTGCTCGATTTATTTCCTTCTCCGAGGCTTTGACAGAAATAAGGCTGGTCCCAAGCTTGATTTGGTTCATGAATGTCAAGTTAAACCGATTCAAATAGATATCAAATTCATTATTCGCTTAAGTGAGCAGGGGACCGACAAACAGCGATGTCTTCAAACGGAATCGAGCCCAAGCAATGTAGAGGTTACTCACCTCCACCCAAAGTTCATGTTCAGCCAAGAATTATTAGATAATTTTTCTTGCGTACGACTGATATCACCAATGAATTGTGGCAGATGTGACTGCTCATAGCTTAATAAAAGCCAAAAAAAAAAACGGTAAAAAAGCCACAAAACGGTATGCAAGGCTAGGACAGTAATTTGTTTTCATCGCAGAGCAACTTTTTGCCCGCTTTTTGTTTTTTTGTCTGTAAAAATGCCGAAAAAAGATTGAATTGAATCGAATTGAATTACGATGCTTTAGAGCGAACTCAACTACTTGGGGTGCAATTTCGGATTTCGCCTCGCAGGGTCCAACTCACCTTGACCTCGCTTCGCTGAATCAGAATGACCAATAACATAGATGTCCACCGGGAAGTGAGAAAGATGCTGAGCCTTCATTCATCCAAAAACCAGCTTAAACAAAAAAGTATTATAAAAAATTGCGGAATGAATAGGCGATGTTGAAGGCTCTATCGTCTCTACTCTTTAAGGCGAAGCTTGAGCGTTCCTCTAACATAGACCGTCAAACTGTGCACACCTCAGTTAAACTATGCAAACCATGTGGGGTTTGTGTCCCAAAGTAACTCAAGCTACTAGGAATGCCTTAGTGGAAATCTCCGGGTAGTTTCAACCACCCGCGTTTTTTTTTTTCTTTATTGTGTGCACTGACATGTGCACTGAATTGCATTTCACCTTCTTCGATATGCGGCCATGGCCGGGATAGAATCTTAGTGTCCAGCCGACCGCCCTAAACACTGGTGCACCGCATCAGAGCAGATGGTTGCCAGAAAAGGCGTAACAGTGAACAGAAATCTTTTGAAACTTCAGTACACCACAAATTATTCGTTTGTATGGCATTTCTCAACGCCTGCACTCAGGCCTTGATCCCGCGGGCCCGATGTTCGAGTATTTCGACGCTCACTTGCGAAAGGAGCATGCCGACTTCGTAGACATCATTCACACCAGCATGGGCATGGGCTTCAACTTCTTCCGGGGCCGCATGGGCATGACGAAGAGCTCCGGACACGTGGATTTCTACCCCAACGGAGGAAGACAGCAGCCCGGCTGTCGCCCTTTCGGCCGTAAGTGTCAGGATGCGCGTTTGTCGCGTTCACCATAACGACAGTTTTGCTCGATCCTAAAGAAAAGACCCGACAAAAATTGAATCCTTGGAAATTCGCACCAGCTAAATGTATTCGCTCGTCAACAAATTTGACGCGACTTTATCTGAATGGGTGTGTTGGGTATGATAAAATATCGAACGGCTGAGCAAAGTTGGGCCAAATTCGCTAAACATTTAGTTATAGTACTTTAATAGCAATTTTCTTCCTGCACCACTGCTGATGACAAACCCGATGCCATCTTTTCATTTAGTCGTCGAATAATGTATAAAAAATAAAGTGACATAATATAATGCTTTTGGCACTCTAATGTTAGTTTGGATCGTGTAGGGAGCATATATCCTTCCATTCCGCAGTCACTGAGAGCTCTCGTCTAGATTATATGAAAAGCCCCAAACCTGATGTCAGCTCTTTCTTCAGACCCGTGACCTTAGTATGAGGCAACTCTACAATGTTGCGATGCCTTCTGTTGGCTGACAATTATCACTTCCGCAAAGCAATAGTGACGATGTTGCTCAGAGCATTCACTGTATCCGGCCGTAAAATACGATGTTGTCTTAATTATTTAATGGTTAACAATGGCAAACTCTTTCATGATATCCTTACCGCCTGGGATATAATATCGATAAAATCAAATGTTGTTTTCCAGAAAGCGCAGAGAACGACACTTCAAAACGCGTTGTGGAGAACACTTTCGCGAGAGCTAGACATTAAGCCTATATTCTCGGGACAAGCAGGAAGACAGTGTGGGCGCTGAGAAGGGCAACCTGCTGGAATGAGGCAAACGCGCCTCGTACATAACCGGACTAATTTGAAATATACCTGATTTAGCCTAGCTGATACTGATGATAATAAGCAGATGATGAAAGTTTTGGAGATGTTTACTTGTTTTGTGCTGATTATATATGAAGACGAACAGCTGCCAACAAACGGTCTTGATTTAAATGTCTTGTAACAATAAATAAAGATGTCAGAATAGTATCACAAGACATATCGCAAAACCCAACGCGATTCGAATGAACTTCACTGCCCGCACCCAACAAGAGCCTCCCATCTGCAGCCGTCTCCGTCTCGCCTCCCCCGCAGCCGCACGCGCGACTGCGACCGACTCCCGAGCCAAACAACATCTCGTGAGTGCTTCAACGTAAACAAAAATAAACATACACCATTTAGTATGTAGTGTGTGAGCTCTAAACTCCCACAGGAATGTGCCGATTCACGGATTACGACTGCGCCCCCAGCGCGTTTGTTTACCCACAAGCGGCACCGACATCTGCAGGCTGCGCTCGCCAGACAGGGTCACATCGACGCTTCCGCTAAGTGCACGCGCTTTGTGATGTAAGCAGTCGTAAATTTGGGGTTGCTACTGCCAGAATTGCACTCGATGGCCACATGCTACCGCTAAAGCATGTGAATGCGCGCTCGATCCCTAATCGCCGAAACTGTAGACCCGAACCCCGCGTTCTCGCGCTATACTCATCGCGGAACAGGCTGGCAGTTCGGCGCCGACTAACATTTCTGGCCAAGGTCATTGCTGATGAGAAAGGGGAACATATAAAATGTAGCCGCCTGTTTTATTTGTTTTTTAACACAGTTATGGTACAGAAAAGCTCTGACATTCAAGCCGTTAACTCATCGGGTGTCAAGTTCTCGCTCGGCCTCCGATCCGACCAAAACAGATCGGGTGACCGGCCGCTGATCAATTCCGTCGGCGTCGCGGCGCCGAAAACCTCGTGCTGGCGTCGTTGCCCGTGTAATGCTACAGATCAGTGCGTCGATAAGCTAAGGAACCTAACCGTGCAGCTCACTGAC
Source organism: Amblyomma maculatum (assembly GCF_055883805.1). Lineage (NCBI taxonomy): Eukaryota > Metazoa > Arthropoda > Arachnida > Ixodida > Ixodidae > Amblyomma > Amblyomma maculatum. The sequence continues at coordinate 33,425,964 of NC_139347.1, read as the reverse complement.
TGTGACGGTGCCTTATGCTGAAGAGAACATGCCATATTATGCCATATTCTACATCGCTTTCGTGCGGTAACATATCTTCATCGAGCACACCGGCATGAGGGACGACCACTGTGTCAATCGCCCACAAAAGAGAGAGAGAGAGAGAGAGAGAGAGAGAGAGAGAGAGAGAGAGAGAGAGAGAGAGAGAGAGAGAGAGAGAGAGAGAGAGAGAGAGAGAGAGGTGTGTGTCATTCGGTACTGCAGCCAGCATTGAAGATGACGCTCCGCCGCGTATTCTTTGTGACGTCACACGAGCATTTCAAAATGGCGGTCGCTCTCGGTGGCAGGAGCTTCTAGATTCCGATTTCTATCGCGTTTTTTTGTAATATGCGCCGCGCACTAGGAACTAAAACTTTGCGAGTAGAATCACAGACCTGTATATTATTCACAGACGTACAAAACGGCAATGCATCGACCGACCCTGTCATCGCCCCTTTAATGTCTAGCTTTCGCGAAAGTGTTCTCTGCAACGCGTATTGATGTGTCGCTCTCTGCGCATTCTGGAGAACAGCATTTGATTTTGCCGTTATTATATCTCAGGCACTCCCTCCTATGATGTATGTTTCAGTGGTCTACGCATATCACGTCCATATATACACATGGATTTATCTTGACTTCGATTCATTTAGCCATGTTATCTTTCCATTTGGTAACCACCAAGAAAAGAGAATAATGCGTGTCTTTGTTTCCTTTTCCTTTCCCTCACTCATCTGTTTCGGAAGAAAGGCCTGGACTGCTCTCACTCGCGAGCTACTCTGTACTACGCCAACTCGATCCGCACCTGCAGCTATCCGGCGCTGCCATGTTCTAACTACCGCGCCTACAAGAACAACAAGTGCATGTCGTGCGACCAGGTGGCCTGCGGAGTCATGGGCCACAACGCCAGCGCCGAGCTTCGTGGCAAACATTATCTGAGCATCTCCTCCGTCTACCCCCACTGCCCGGGAGTAGCCTCGACGCAAACAGCTTCCATCATTCTGCTGCTGTCGTCACTGGCATCCGTGGCGATAAGCTTAACTTCTAGAAACTGAACGCCGGCGCGTTTAATGAACTGGCACCGCCACATCATTGACGTGCACCACACGATCGAGCCACTTGAAGCAGTTTACTCCCACTGGCGATTGGCGAGGTGGACTAAGCTGAGCAATTATTTTCCTTCACCGCTGCAACTAGGCTTTACCTGTTTCATTGAAGGATTTTTCTCTCTTGTCAGCGGAACTCTACTCAATAGTTTTTCGTGCACATACCGTTGATAACTTCAGGTGGGAATTTAAAATTTAATATAAGTTCACTTTTAATCCAGTCGAATCGATCATTATGCCAAATCAAGTTAAATGAAGTTGAATCTGATGAAGACAAATTCGTTTAATTCGCAGAATTAGTTTATTTATCTGAATTCAGCCACGCCTCCTGTGATATATAGCATTCGGCGAGCGAGTCGAAACTGCCAAACATTCAAATCACTATGTCAAAGGCGTACCTACTATAGATTTCATATAGTAGATAATAGAATACCGTGAAACGTTTATTTTTGGTCACACTTGAACTAACCCGGATAGTATGCGACCTCTGTATATTTTGTGTGTGCCCCTGTAAGTCTGTATATGAATTCTGAAGTGAAAGGACGCTTAAAGTTTAAGTTGTACAACTCTATCGTGTTGGCGTCTGGGTCAACTAGACTTTGCATTCACTTGGCGTGAGAACTTGTTCAGGTACAAGATATACTTATGTCATTGCTTTGCATTCTATTATGACAGCTCTGTCAAACAAGAAAGCAGTGCATCGGAAGGTACTTTAGCACACAATTTTTACATTATCGCTTCATTTGTCGGGACTTCGTTGAAAAAAAAGCAAGTTTTTCACATATTCTTAACGCACGGAAAATATTATATTAAAATGAGCGAAATAATTCAGATTGTGAAAAGACCTCGTGATTTGTCACACAGCGTTTGCGTAATTTAGCGAACTTGTATAAGAGAGCACTCATGCTTCTTGCTATGTTTTATTGATTTCTTTCCGTCAGCGACGTTTCTGCATGCGGTTCTTTTATTTGGTGAATGCTAGTCCACCGTTTTTACTGTGATATCTGCAAAGAAAGGATACTAGTCGTGTTACCTGTTATGCTTTGGTGTTGTAGAAATATTTATCATACGTGCACGTCTCAAACCCCATTATAAAAATCACATGATTTCTGTTGAGTAATAGAACTAAACAAAAACCCACTCCAATACTAATAGAAATAAAACAAAATACATCCAGGTCACCCATGAATTGTTTTCTTTAGTTTCCTTAGCACGAAAAGTCTATGAAAAAACACTGATGACGTAGTTACGAGTGTGATGGTGAAACAAGTCGTTACGCAGTTAATTCATAAACTAAAGTATAGAATATCACTTTAGTACATCACGTGTTGCAACGAGCGCGAAAAAGGCGGCTCTGGGCTGGCACGAGAAGTGGCTTTAATGCGAAATTTTCCTGGTGGATTGATTGTATGGTTGTGCTCAGTTGCCTTTTCAGAATGATCTTGACGTACATTGCCTTAGCTACAACAAGCACAGCGTCCATCATACGAGCGAATGGCTTAGGCGTGTGCACAGGGTATTACCATGTGAAAACAGGGGTATTTTTATTATTTAATGCGATAGCGTTAAGGCGCCGACGCATCGGGAAATCATGGTTGAGGGAAAAGGCATGATGTCACATGTAGAGCGGCGAGTTTGAAAAGTAAATGATTTGAGAAGAAAGGGACACTTACGGAGAGTGAGATAGAAGTCCAACCAGGGACCGCTTTATTCCTACTCGGACAAGCCGCCGCTATGCCATGGAGGCACGTTCGTACGGCTCGGTTGAAGTGGGGACTGTGTATGATCTTTCACATAATATTGCAGCTTACGACTGTATCCTACTGAGCAAGTGTGAAATTCTAGAGGCAAAAAGTCAGCAGAAACATTTAAGACTGCTATGTGTGAGAACATGAAAGCGTTACGTTAAATTACATAACGTTAATTTATAAATTACCGAGTCTCGGTGTGTTACATATGAGTATGATGTGAGTCATAACTATGAGAAATGTTTGTACAAAGTCGGCAACTTAGAATACGCTACTTATTTAAGTACTGACTCATTCTGCTGTCAACGAATCAATGCCCAGTCATGTCCTCATGTCCAAGTCATGTCATGTCCAAGGTACATGCCATGCTCTAGCGAAATCCTTCTAGTGAGTAGTATATTTATTAACGCGACAGAAATGAAAGCCTGTTCTGCAGAAAATACAGCGTCAGTTTTGTCAGGCTCCCGAGCATGCCTCTGCAGTTGGGGCTCATATGAACTCTTGCGTCTATTGCACTGTGCACCTTCCATGTAATGATCACTTTCCCAACTCTCACCCCTATAGTCTCGTTATGCCATCTTTTCAGCTTGACGACTGAGATGCCATCTAACCGAGGTATCTAACTTGAGGGTGAATCTGGGCTGGTTAGTGGCAGCAAATGGTTCTCACAGCTCACAGCTACTGGTGATGGAAAATTCAAAATAAATCTACGTGTGCATTTCACAACGACAGCTGATGGCTTTCTCATACGCCGAACTGCAATGCTGCATTGCAGAAAACGCTAACTTCTTTTCCTGCAGCCGATTGGGATGCTTCGTTGCAAGGTGACTCTTCTTGAGGAGAAGCCAGCTGTACTGAAACGCATGACCAAAGAGGAGTAAACCAGTCTGAGAAATTACTCCGTAGCCCTCCACTACGGCTCCTCTTTCTCTCTCCACCTTCCTCTCTTCCATTACTCCGTAGCCCTCCACTACGGCTCCTCTTTCTCTCTTTCCACTTTCATTCCCACCTTCCTCCCTTCCCTCAACGGCGCGGTTGAGGTGTCCACATAAAACAAGTGAGACAGTTACCGCGCCTTTCCTTTCCTATAAATAAATCAATAAACCAGTCTGAGAAAGGTTAAGAGAAATAGAGAGCCAGTGATGCAAATTGCAATGTGGTTTACTATATCCTGTATTTAGTAGAGCGAATGCGTGGGTTAGAAAAAAAAAGAAAGGAAGGAAGTGAGGTGGTATGTGCGTGGAAAGGAATCGCCCTACAGAAAAACGTTTCAGGAAACCAGTCGCGCCCCGCCGGGGTGGTGCAGTGGTAGGACGCCCGACTACTGTGCCGGAGTTCCCGGGATCGAATCCCGGCCTCGGCGGCTGCGTTTCGATGGAGGCGAAACGAAGTGGCGTCCGTGTGCTGTGCGATGTCAGCGCACGTTAAAGATCCCCAGGTGGTCGAAATTACTCCGTAGCCCTCCACTACGGCCCCACTTTCTCTCTATCCACTTTCACTCCCACCTTCATCCCTTCCCTTACGGCGCGGTTCAGGTGTCCACAGAGCAAGTGTGACAGATACTGCGCCTTTCCCTTCCTATGAACCAACCAACCAACCAACCAACCAACCAGTCGCGTTGAGAAACCACAGAACTATCTTACAGTCTTATTAGTCACAGGGTCCATGAAAAAGATCAACTGAAACTAGGAAATGCGCACGAACGATCGGTATTCTATCAATCATCTCCACAACAACAAAAAATCGAAATATAGCTTCACTAACGTCGAAAATGCCGGTAATTAAAAAAGGATGCTCTCCTCTTCCCCCTGAACACACGTCGAAGCACGCAAAAAAAAAAAATTAAGAAAGAAAGCTGCTACGACACCGCACTGCGCCGCATCCCACTTATTAAGAAGGCACACTCAGAAATCCCAGTTGATGTCACTGTACGGGGCCAGCTCAAACGCCCGGTTGCAAGAGGTGGTCTGGAGAAGTTAAAATATATATTGCAAATTATGAGATTCACGCAGAGCTTTTGAACTGGACTGGGGTACACATCAAGAAGACCTGTATAGATTGATTGAAGCAAAACATGACCACACCCTTAATGTGTAATAGGCACAATGTTGAAATATTGTTTTCTCAAACATTGACCAGTGGTCCAGCCAAACCAATGTTGTAATGACGTGAGCTACTGTCTATTTCGTGAAAAGTGTCAAACACAGCAGAAAAAAACATGGTATAGGGTGCTCTCACAAAATCGACAAGACTAAATACCACGCCGAGGTGAAAGGGAACTTTCATGGAAAAAAACTCTGAAAGAGAGAGCGAGAGAGTGAACACACTTTGCTCACAGTCATTTTTATTCGCTGTCAGTGTGATTAACAAATATCAGTAGCGGAGCTGGATGCTTAATGCGTTTAGCCGCCGGATTCCGCACTGTTCCACAAGCCCCGTCTTTGTCCGATTGCCAGAAATGGCTGCTCGCATCGCCTTACGCACAGTGGAATTCCGAGAGCAGAGCTTAACCTTGTGTCTCAGTGCTTATCAGCCTAGTTGCCCCATTTGCGAGTCTCTACTTGCGGTAGTTTAAACATCTGGGCCCGCTTGCACAAAACAATCTTAAGACTGTCTTAGCTAAGTCCAGACTTAACTGGAGTCTAAAGAATAGGCCACTAGCATGGCGGCTTAAGACTGGAGTAAAGACTGGGCTTCAGTCCTGACTTGAATAAGTCGCTTGTGTGATAACGACTCTAGTGCTGTCTTGGTTAAGACACAAGGACGCAGGTGTCTAAGTAGAGAAATTAGGGAAATACAGGGATGCGCTGGCACTGTCCCTGCTTTATGATGTACACATTCTGTCAATTTTGCGTTGTGTAAAATCCGTGACATTGCTTTTTGCGGCATAAGATTGTGTTACGAGGAAAAATGCCCCAAGTGGTTGCTGAGGCCGTTCTGGGAAGCCACTCTGGTGAACATGAACCCGAAGCGTTCGACGTTCGGAACACGAGCCGTCTTAAATAAGCTTGGTCTTTCTAAAGACACCATTTAAGTCTGGACTTCACTCGGACTTTATCGTGCAAGCCGGCCCTGATTTTCTTCCTCATTCGCCGCTGCTCGACTAGGTAATTTGTTTTCTCTGAAAGCATTTGAAATGAACTATAACAAGTAGAGCTATTTCTTTCTCATTTTAGCACTGACCCCATCCACATAAGTCACTTGGCATGCCCCGTGATGTCAATATTTCTGCGTAGCGAGAATATTCAGTCATGTGATTCAGTGGTCGTGTCATTTCCTCACTCTCGTCCAAAGAAAACAAGCATCAAGAACAGCACCAGCAGCGACAAACCGGTCTCATTAAGTGCTCCATCTTTTCAAGCTAGGGTAACCGCCTGTAAATTTTTCTTTTACCTGTCACCTTATTTTGGCTCAAACATTTACAGCTATATAGCTTCTCTATTGGCAATTTTTATTACCTGTAGTGAGCGTTGGAAGTGATTCAGTATAGCGGCTTTACGCATGACTGCTCGCAGAGTCAGCCTTTATATTCCCACTCTTATGTTAAGAAATTGCGATAAACTTGTGCTTCTTTGTCGGAGGCGACAATATTGCGTGAGGCAAACAGCTGCTCTCTTGAAGGCGCAGGTGAAATGAGCTTGAGACAAGGAAAAAAAAAAAATGCTCTCCCGTTTGAAAACGGAGGTCACCGAGAGGTTTGAAAAGGATTTAAAGTTCATGACACCGAGAATGAATACTCTAGTGCGAAGGGCGAGCGGCAAAACCAGAGGTCTGAAAGCGAGACCCAGCGGCTATCACTACGCAGCTTCGCAGAAAATAAGCTAGAAAGACTTGCTAGTGCCTACTACTTGAACGCTAAATTATAAGGCTGCATATTTTTGTTTCGCGTGCTAATGAGTTTTATTTATCAAGTCGCACTTTCAATGTGAATGTAGATATATTATCGTGGGTACGCATGGAAAGCGATAATAATGATGTCCACTTTTTCCGCGCACTATCTTCTCGGCAGGCATAATTAACGGTGTCTTTTACTGCTCCTTTTAACTGCTTCATAAGCAGTGGATATAAAGAATGAAATGAACATAAAACCGCGTTGTGACAATTATTTTTGCCCAATTCTAATTGCCAGTCGCCTCTCTCTATGACTTATTCGAGCATCAACCAGAGATGTGCCAATTAAAAGGAAAAAAAAGAGTCGGAACACGATAGGATGGGCGATCGATTTCGCAATATAATATTACCGCCTCAATAAAAGAAATGAGAATTTATTTTGTAAATTTATAGAAAATAATCATGTAATCATTAAAGTATATCACGCACATGATGCCCGTCTTGTAAAATCCATCTCAGCAAGCCACACAGGCGCTTCGATCGTAATTTTTAAAGCAATAAAGATTTGTAAATGGCTGAAAATTATCTTTTTTGTTGCAGACTTCAACTAGCAACGTCTGAATATGCCAGATAACCCCAGGCAAATGAGCAAATGGTGCATCCATTTTGATTTTTTGAAAGGAGCGGGGGGGGGGGGGGGGGGGGGAGGGGGGATATGCACGTTTTTATGTAGAAAAGCATATTGCCGGATGGAGCAGGCAGTGCAAGATACTAGATCACAAAGAAAATCACTTAGGAAAAAAAAAAGTCCCAACATTCGGTTCAATGTGCATCAACCTCCTCCTGAGTCAATCGAATGCATTAGCGTATCCTAAATTTCATGCTAGTTCAAAACCCCCAGGAAGCAGCTGCGAACCTAGCTTGTAATAATAATGAACGAAACCAAGTCGCATTCACGGTAAAAGTGTATTAATCCAAGGCCACACTGACGCGATGTTCACCATACTAGACGTCAACCGCACATTTATTAAGGCGCAAATCTATTAGGAGGCAGAATTAATTGGGCTCGCCGACTCATACTCACTCCAGCTCGGTCAGCTATGTCAGCATGACACACATATATTTAAGTACCTAACACATGACAGACACCGGCACGCAGCGCGCGCGCGTGCGCGCGGGTCGGAACCAGTGACCGGTTTGCAAAAGCAAGACATTCTGGAAGGTGTTATTTTATGTGAATCAATTATGAACCAACTAACCCACCAGAATGTTGTACTCTTTAGACTGCGCTGTTGTCTTTGCCCTTTTTATACAGGTGTTATCAATTGTAAATTGAAGGCAATATCAGTAAAAATATATCAATGCAGAATTTTCTGGTAGATATTGAAAGATTTATTATGCGCATTTTCACAGAGCGAGTTGCAAAAGCGTACTCACACGCAGTGCTCTGCCTTTCCATGCACACTAGGAAACGCATTCTAACGGCACCGGACATGATATTACTGACCACATTGGCGAGGTACAAAATGAACTATATTAGCATCCTATCCATCGGTTGCAGCTGCCCTTATCCTTTGGTTGTAACAACCACTGCACTGTCAGTGCTTTGGGGAACACTTAAGATCAGCCTTTAAGGCTATGACACGACAATGTTAATGGCTCCCACCTGCACCTCCTTTTTGGATCCTCATTCGCATACATGCACTTCGCTACTCGCCTAATTGCTGTCTCTCTTATCTTACACATAATCATTATCATAGAGTCATAGGCTAGCACATTATCTGACACCACCTGACGCAGATTTAAAACCCCGCTCCGTACGGATATGCGCGGTCTTTGTTAGTATTCCAGTCAGATTTGAAAGCTTTGCGTGGATACCTATATTTACAAATACTTTTAGAGAAATGCTTCTGGCGACCGCTCGCAGCCGACTTGGGCGACACACCGCAGCACGCAAACCCCAATGACGTCAGCGAGTTTGCTGGGCGCGCCCGCTCATTCAACGCTCCCAAGTTAGGCGAGCGGGACAGGTAGTGCTGGGGCGCCGTCCCGACTTGTTTTCTTCCTTTTTTCTTGCGCGCCGGCATGGGTTGAGTTGAGGGGAGAGAGGAGGAGCATCATTTTCGTTCGCCCATGATTACTAATGAGCTACTAATGCTACCGAGGCTAATGAAGCTAGCTTAAAAATGTTTGCGTTGCAGAGAGGATTGATAGGATACCTACTGCTGGTGCGCATTTTGTAATTCTAGTAAAGAGCTTTCAGCCTGTCTAAATTGGATTCTCATCTCATCTTTCCATCTCAAAAGAGGGTCCCGAGTTCAAAGCTGTTGCTATACAACTCGCCACACAGTTTCACTCAATCCGCCGGCCAGTCAGTAGTGCCCTACCATGTCACCTTCCCGTTAACAACGTAGCAGCTGCTTTTATAGTGGAATAAAGGTAAAAAATAAAGCTGAAAGTTGGAACAAAGTAGAATTTCACGAGACCACATGTTCTACCTCTACACATTGCTCATATCATCATTAGCTTTAACGTTGAGCTTAGTTCGCTTGTGCATATTTTGAGGGGAAGTAAGAAAAACATTAGTTGTGGTTTAACTCTGGGTAACCCTAGTTGAATTGCGATAGCAGCGGCGGAAGCTTCTTTTGCCTGCTACATTATTCTCCTATCACGCTTCTTCTACTTCTTTTTCTTTTTTTTCTTTTTCTTCTTCTTGCCAACTGCGTGCTAGCCCTGAGCGCAGATGTGCTTCCGAAGCAAAATTTCCTAAGGATTCATTTCCGCTTACCGGGACACACACATACGCACACACACACACACACACACACACACACACACACACACACACACACACACACACACACACACACACACACACACACACACACACACACACACACACACACACACACACACACACACACACACACACACACACACACACACACACACACACACACACACACACACACACACACACACACACACACACACACACACACACACACACACACACACACACACACACACACACACACACACACACACACACACACACACACACACACACACACACACACACACACACACACACACACACACACACACACACACACACACACACACACACACACACACACACACACACACACACACACACACACACACACACACACACACACACGTGAGCGCGCACACACGCACGCACGCACGCACACACACACACACACACACACACACACACACACACACACACACACACACACGTGAGCGCGCACGGACGTACACGCACATAAGCAGGCGCAATCGCATGCAAATGCATATACACGCACGCACACACGCACACATGCACGCACGCGCGCACCTAGGTTCCTTGATCCCTTCGTACTCATTTGCGTATTTGCATACTCCTGTCTTATAACCGTTCGAGCTTCCCATGTGTTGACAATTTCTGTTAAGCCTGAATTTATGCAAGCTGGCGTATTTCTGCTTAACTGAGATCAGTCTTTTTTTTAAAACAGTGTTGCAATATTGCTAGGACCTAAGAATGTTGTCAAGAATAAATGCTATGTGAATTTCACCTAATTATGGCGCTTCTGGTCGCGGTCACGTCCAATTTAAACTTTCAGCTTATGCTCTGTACAGCACTCTATTTGCTCCCACTTGCGGTTGAACCTCAAACTATACTTCCGCGAGCTGTTCGCAATATTTCTATCTTATGAAAGCGGAACTGCTCGAGTTCTGTTTGTGAAATTGTGCGCTTTCGTTGCAAAGGTGATATAACACCAACAAGGATGGCTGCATGTTGACCCTGACAGAAACGGTTATAGCCAAATAAGATTTCCGTATTACCTTTTCCACAGCGACAACGGGAAATTTATCATCACGACAAGGTTCTTTATGTTTTTCTTGAAGTTCTTGGGCGATGTGTAGAGGTCGCGTGCCCAGCTAGCAAAACCATCAAAGCTAAATATTTCTTCTCTCTCTCTCTCTCTCTCTCTCTCTCTGATTCTCTCGCTCTTCACGTTTCTCCCAGCTAGACCACGAAGGCGGCCTTAGTGGCTGCTAGCGTGGTGGTGGTGGTTCTTGGTCTGAGACGCTAAAGTGGCTGGGAATAAAAAAAGAAAGAAAAGAAAATGATTTCTTGGAGGGTCGAAGGCGAAGCCGAAGCGGGATACATTATGCATGCGAAAATGTGCTCGCTTTCGTGCATACCTATAGCGCGTGCGGAGAATAATCGAAGTAAGTATAAAAAACAAATTTCGGCAACTATGCTCTACAAACGGCCCGAGCAAGAGTGTCTCTGCAGCTTGCCTTTTGTTATAGGGAGCTCGCTCGGCCTTCGTCTTCCCTGGATGTTTTATGCATACATTTCCGCCTATGAAAATCCATTTCGGCAGCGGAGGACAACGTTGCTGCAGGGGTGTAATGGTCACAAGAATGGAATTTCGTTTTTATTGTTTCTGCTTGAGCTTTTGGTATGTTTAATTTTTCCCATGCAGAGAGGGGAAAGGTCAGCGGCGAAATGAGGACTTCACAGTCGTTCCTATATGCGCGAATGACATTTTCCCTGCGCTTGTTTTCGAACGGCGGTTCGTCGAAAAAAAGAAAAGCTCCCTTTTTGACGTTATGACTGTGACGCTGGCTTGAGCCTGGACAAAAGTCTACGACGTTTTTGCAAAGCGAGTTGAAAGATGAAAGGTGCACCGCTCCTTCGAAGGATGCCGCTTTAATCAAATGGCCCGTTTCGTGAGCCGAAGGAAGAAGCAGGATTTGTGAGGTTTGAAACGAAGGAAATGAAATTGCCTTTGTAGTGGGATTTCTCAGTTTAAATCAGGATAAAAGACAACTGCGAATTCAATACTAAAAGTGTCACTGCAGTCATTTTTCTCGCTTTGCGCGTTTAGAATATGAAGTGAATCATAGTGCGTGTAGATGATGGACAGAAATATAACAGTTTATGGACTAACGTTGGTTGTGAGCACGCTTAGCTTTCAGGGTACTGATCAAAGAAACTTTTCGAAGTTGCGGAGAAATTCCGGACTGCGATTCAGCGCTAAGTAAAGGACAATGAATGCGCTTATTCAGCTGCTGACTCATTAAGCTGCTCTGGTCCCCACATAAAAGTGTGTTTTAAAACTCGCCCTGACGCACCACAGCTTTAACTCTACACGATATGCGATCGTATTTTATATGTTTTCCTTCTAACATTGTCATTAGCCTTGCTAATACTGTGATTGATCCTAGTGCGTTTATTTTTTTCGCTAGGCAGACTGGTTGTGGCAGGTTTCGTGACAAAGGAAAAACTCAGTTCGACTTGACAATATGTGCTACAATGTAGTGCCAAATGATTTAGAAATAAGCTGAACATCATCTTGCTGCTAGCCAAACACAGGCTGTAAACAAGGAGGGAGTAATTACTCATTAGCATCCATCCCAACGGCAGCTATGTGGCTACAATTAAAGCAAGGTGATACAGCTTCTATAGAAACTTCGCAGTTGAAGGAAATCTGTTCCTCGTTCGTAGTCACTTACTATGTTTGGGTGGATGATAATGAGTAATTATGCTTCCTTATAAGAAATAGTTCCCTTTGGGGTTGCCCTAAACAATGGTCTAGTGCGCTGTGCTAGTGCATTGGCCCATACCTGTGAGTCAGATTACGAATTGTGATGGGTGCTGGAATGGAGCATTACTCGAAAAGATAACAGTTAGCGATATGTCCCCAGTACAGTGAACGTAAGAAGGCTCCTAAATATATATTGTGAGGCAGAAGAACGCACCAGCAAATTCACCTTTTTACTTCAGGTAGGCCGAAGCAGCAGCTACCGACTAGCCACAGCTTAGCAACACTTCGTCTTCTTCGCACGACCCGATGACCGATGATGATTACGCTGAGATGAAGATGAAGGTCACTCACAGTGCTTACAACATTCCCCCTCCCGAACGAAAGCGACCATCCTGGTCGCAAATTAAATCTTAAGGTCGGCGGTTAAAGGGTTTCAAGCGCGACACGTGCACAATCTCGGTGCCGCGACACCGACGATCGCGAACAGGCGATGCAGGTGTGATGAGATAGTTTACAGGGGAAGTTTGTTCCAGAACCGTGTACGGGCCAATAAAACGGCTCAGAAACTTTTCACACAGGCCGGGGATGCGAGTAGGTGTCCAGAGTAGCACTTCGTCTCCAGGGCGGAAAGACACTGAGCGATGAGTCGCATCATACGTGCTTTTCCTGGAAGCTTGAGTGGCTTCAGTTTGAAGGCGGGCACGATCACGGCAGTGGGCGATACGAGACACGAACTGTTCGTGGGAAGGCGCGGCAGAAGGAGTAGAAGCTGTGAAGAAAGATGCTTCGAGGGAGAAGGTAGGATGGCGGGCATAAACAAGAAAAAACGGAGAGTAGGTGGTGGTTCGTTGAACGGCAGTGTTGTAGGCGAAGGTTACAAAGGGGAGTAAAGAGTCCCAGTTGTTGTGCTGAGGGTGAATGTAGGTGGATAGCATATCAGAAAGGGTGCGATGAAAGCGTTCTGTGAGGCCATTGGTCTGAGGGTGGTAAGGAGATGTAGTTTTATGCACCGTGCCTGAAGCATGAAGCACTGCGGCGAGGACGGTGGAGAGGAACGACTTGCCACGATCGCTAAGGAGGAGGCGAGGGGCGCCGTGGCGAAGAAGTATGGTGTGGAGGAAGAAGTTGGCGATTTCGGAAGCGGAGCCGGAAGGAAGTGCTGCGGTTTCAGCGTATCGGGTGAGGTGGTCAACGGCAGTAACGACCCAGCGGTTGCCAGCTGGAGTCAAGGGCAGGGGTCCATACAAGTCGATTCCGACGACTTCGAAAGGTGTGGAAGGACATGGGAGAGGTTGCAAGAGACCGGCAGGAGGCGACGTAGACCGCTTGCGTCGTTGACAAGGGATGCAAGACGCTACGTATTTTAATACTGAGGTTGAAAGGCCAGGCCAGAAGAAACGACGTTTGATGCGGTCGTAGGTTTTGTGGTACCCAAGGTGACCTGCGGTGGGGTCGTCGTGAAAGGCTTGTAGAACTTGAGGACGCAGGGAAGAAGGAATTACGGGAACCCATGTGTGGCCCAGTGGGCTGTAGTTGTGCCAAAATAATGTGCCATCCTGTAACTTGAAATTTTTGAGCCGACGACGGAGACGGGCATTTGGAGGTCTAATAACACCGCTGAGACTATCAATCAGCTTTTGACAGTAAGGGTCAGCACTCTGGTGGTGAGCAAGATTGCAGTGTATATCTGGCATGGGAGCAATAGAGGCGGCGCTCAAAGACTGCATAACTGTAGGGTTTAAATGGCTTGACTCCGTTGGGACAGGAGAGGAATGCGAGGACATGGGTTGCGACGGCAAAGCAATAGGGCAACGAGAGAGAGCGTCGGCGTCCTTGTGCTTCTTGCCCGATTTGTAAGTGACAGTAAAGTCGTACTCTTGAAGGCGGAGGATCCACCGCCCGAGACGACCGGACAGATTTTTCAAAGTGGATAACCAGCATAGGGCGTGGTGGTCAGTGACGACTGTGAAGTGACGGCCGTACAGGTAAGGACGAAACTTCTGAACAGCCCAGACGACGGCGAGACATTCTTGTTCGGTAATAGTGTAGTTTTGTTCCGCAGAAGTCAGAGTTCGGCTCGCATAGGCAACAACATTTTCTGTAGAGGTGTTTTGGCGTTGCAGAAGGACAGCGCCAATGCCATGGCTACTGGCGTCGGTGTGCAAAATTGTCGGTGCTTTATCATCAAAATGGCAGAGGACGGGACCCGAAGTCAGAGCACGCTTCAGAGTTTCAAATGCTTCTTCGCAAGCAGGAGACCAGATGAAAGGCGTGTCGTTGTGAAGAAGCGCATGTAAAGGTGAGGCAATAGAGGCGAAATTGCGGATGAATCTGCGGAAGTATGATGCCAAGCCGAGGAAACTGCGGAGATCTTTGACCCGAGTTGGACGGGGAAAGTGCAGCGCAGCAGCGATTTTTTCAGGGTCAGGCTTAATTCCTTCGCTGCTTACGAGATGGCCAAGAACTTTAATGGATTTTGATGCAAAACGGCATTTCTTCGTGTTTAGCTGTAGGCCAGCGCTGGAAAGTGCTGTCAAAACTTCATCGAGACGAGTAAGGTGATCAGGAAATGACGAAGAAAAAATGACGATGTCATCTAAGTAACAGAGACATGTTTTCCATTTGAGGCCGCGGAGAACTGTGTCAATCATACGCTCGAATGTAGCAGGAGCGTTGCAGAGTCCAAAAGGCATTACATTGAATTCGTATAAACCGTCCGGTGTTGCAAAGGCGGTCTTCTCTTTATCATCTTCATTCATGGGGATCTGCCAGTAGCCTGATCTTAAGTCAAGGCTGGAGAAAAATTGGGCACCTTGCAAACAATCGAGGGCGTCGTCAATTCGAGGGAGGGGATACACATCCTTACGAGTTATTCTGTTTAGAGCACGGTAATCTACACAAAAACGAACCGAACCGTCTTTTTTTTGCACTAGCACAACAGGCGATGACCAGGAACTAGACGATGGGCGTATGATGTTGCGTGCAAGCATGTCAGCAACATTTTCCTGAATAACTTAGCAACACTTCGCAACAGCTTAGCAACACTTCGTCTTCTTCGCACGACCCGATGACCGATGATGATTACGCTGAGATGAAGATGAAGGTCACTCACAGTGCTTACAATATATATATATATATATATATATATATATATATATATATATATATATATATATATATATAAGATGAGGTAGGGGCGCACAAACGAAAACAAAGGTTTATTTCCGACGTTTCGGCCGGGGCCCGGCCTTCGTATATATATATATATATATATATATATATATATATATATATATATATATATATATATATATATATATATATATATATATATATATATATATATATATATATATATATATATATATATATATATATATATTTGTACAGACCCTGCGATAATTATTGCACAGTTGGTACACAAAGATGCCTTACATGTCTTGAGACATATGCCTGTGTACTTATTATTGCGAAACTAAACTGTTTTGCTTAGCAGAGCGTGACCTGGTACAGAACGTCAAGATATGCGCCAAATTGTAACTCTCCACAAAATTCATTCGAATGAATGATTGAACGAGGTGCAGTGCTCGGCCCGCGAACTGTGAAGAAGGCGTGCCTCGCAAATAATTTTTGATGGATCGTATGCGCCAGCTACCGACTTTAGACATGCCAGTTAAAATTTCCCGACCTTTCTCTGCTTAGGCTTAATTAGGCGTTGCATAGCGCTGTACCATTCGGAGTTGAATCATGTTTCTGGCGTGGGATGCCCAAAGCTACCTAAAGCTGATATCCCGCGTTAATCCCACAGTATCAAGCGCAATGAAAATTCGAAACGACACTCATCTGATTTCGACGTGAGGTTTAACACAGGTAACCGCCTTGCTGAATGGGTAAATAAATTAGTTATTCCGTTTCAAGGAAAGAAAATTCAGTGACCTCGTATACGCTACATGCTGCTCCTACGCTCACAAAGAATGCAGCTTTATATTCGACAAAATTCTGTTGCTTAAGGGACCTCTATGTATGCGCCAGGAACGAACCGTGTCGCATCGGCTTTAGTTAGGAATCTGATAAATGTAAGACTTGCAAAAACATCGCCTTTTGTTCGGGAAAGAAATTATTTCCACGCTTTTTAAATGCTGCGCTAATATTGAATACGCCCGATTTTGTGGAAGTAATTTTGATAAACATATCATGAATCGATTCTTATTCTGCGTATAAGCTGCGTGCTGTCGAATAAGATAAGCGACCTCCTCTTCACTAGCCTGCTTACACGGAAAATCCGCCGCGGCATCATCTTGTGTACAACGCTCGACAAAGATTAAAAAAAAAAGAAAAACTCCGTTTGGAACTTCATGCAATGAGGCATCTACTATACAGTAGTATAGTCTTCTCTTTTCTTCTTTTTTATTTTTTTTTATAGTGGGACACTTATTCTTCAGGAAATGCTCCTGAATTGCTCAGCTTTGTCTGGTCGACGCCAATCTTTCAGCGTGGCCTCAATATCTCTGAGCATGGCATTAATATGATTCACCGCATTAACTGCGTCCGACTACATATTGGAGATGCCATTGACTGTAGATCACTGGGCCTTGTGATAAGTTTCTGTAATGAAAGCAAAAGTGCCCTGTCTTTTGGCTGGCCTGTCAGACTGCTTCTGGTCTTAGAGCCATCACGAATGCAGCGAAGCATGTAATCATTCGTTCGCCCAGTCCCGCACTCAAAATGACCGAGAAGATTCTGATTCTTGTTCCTTCGCCTATACTACGACAGCTCATTATTCATGGCTTGCATTCGACTATAGTATTTTGCGATGGGGGAAAAAAAATATATGCCGCCTGTATCGAGGCTTAGAACAATCGCACGCGTGTTTAAACGATATCGAGGGATTTTTCACTTATCATTTTGTTGATACTGTCTTTTCTATATGAAGCAGGAAATTGTGTTGGGTGAGACTGACTATACCGAAACATACCGGGCGTATGAAAGTTAGGGCAAGTAAAGAGGAAACAAACTAAGCCGAAGACAAAGCCTATTGCGGACCATTGACCTGCTCGTAGAAACTCTAGGTTAACAAAGTTAGCTCTGATAACTGAAATCAACTCGACTAATGATGTTTTGAGTATTTGTATTCCTGCCATCCTACGTACTCGTTTATTTCGTATTGTTAAGCACGCTATACTTGTTTTTATTCTGAGCAGAGCAAGTACTATACATATTTCTGAACGCAAGATTAATAAATTACCAAATTTTTATTCTTGCATGCAGAGCCCTGGCGCCTATGTTGCCACAATCCCTATTTGATGAGCCGGTGTCTCCGAAGTGAATAACTAAATAGTTTATTTCGCGTTACATTTGCTAAAGTTGCCAAAACGCTGACATGTGCAGTACAGTTATAATTGCTCATGTTGTGGAAATAGCCCCATCATTAAATCACACAAATAAGCACGATGTTACCAACAGCTATTATATCGCTCTGGTGTGGTTCGCTTTGCCTCCGCTATACACATCGCCAATCTCCCAACGGCCTAAGAAGAAGCTTCATCGCGGAGCGTTACTAATATATTATTAACTAATTTCTATCCTGATTGCAAGGTAATGGTAAAAGATACATGTTAATTTGGTTACAAGCGTTTTAGCAAACACAGGTCACCTCTCTTGCTTTCGTCACTACTCTGTATTATACGGTCTTCGTTTAACGCTACATAGTTCTTAGCTTGAAGTTAATTAATCCCTGCGACCTTGATCATCAGGCGTTCATTGCACGTTTTAGTCGTCAGACCAGCACATGACCAGCAACTTGCACTTCATCCGCTATATGTCATACTCTCATTATTTTCGTATTAGGCTGCTTCGAGTGGGCTCGTGTCTAAGTTCACCCAGCAGTCACAGCGCGCGGTCCTCAACCAGTTGCACCCACGTATAATTTCGCAATCACTCGCTTGTAAGATCTGGACGTTGCTGTCCTGAATCTAAGGTTCGCTTGACAGGCGATCTGTTCGCAAAGAAATGTACGCGCCGCATAATTTTCTAGCGGGAGCCAGGAAAAGTCCATGTAATTCACTCTACGCCCAACCTCGCACCGCGTCGCCCGCGAGTCATTAGGCGCAGTCGGACGCATATGCGTCTCACCACCGCAGCCTCGCGCACAATTCACTGAGCTAATGACGCCTCCGACACACCGTGAAGCGTACGCAGCACATTCGTCGTTCGCACCAATCGCTTCGGTGCTCCGTGTGGATTTACTGCCTCGGACATCGGCCATAGCCAGAGCCGAGCTGTGTGCAGACCAACGGGTAACCGTGCCAGCCCATTTCGACAGAGAGCGACTCTCTCGGAGCTAAGGGCAACCATTGGGATTGCGCTGGTCACCTTCGATGTTCCCCGCTAGCATTTCTGGCCAGGGTTTCCCACGGATGAGTTCACGCGCCGTCGTGTACGTGTAATCGCTTCGATGCGGGCTAGTGGACACCCGCAGGTGCGATGCAACGCTAGAGCGTGTTTATAAATAGCCAGCTTACGAGCTCGGAGGTGTTGGCGAACAAGGCCGTTCAGATATGGTCTGGCACTTGGGAACATATTTGGGTGCAGAACTCGCTTTCAAGTTTCTCAACCCCCGTTCCCCATGTTTCACCCCGCATGTACTTTTTACACGAGGTGTTGTTGTTAGAATTGTATACTGGCGTGCGTAAAATTCGTATGCCTCAGCGATAGTAATGAGGGAATATCTAGTCTGTGTACATGTGCATTACTGAGTCGGTCGGCAGAGAAATTGAATGGATGATCCACTTGCATGACTTCAATACCTGGTATTGTGTTCGCTGAATTAGAACGAGAAAGCAGATGCAATGGAAGTGTTGATATTTGTGTGAACAGCTTTACGCTACTTGCACAAACATCACTCCGTGTTTTTTCGCCGGTGTATACATGGCGCTAGGCATCCAGAAAAAAAAAAAAGACATTGTAACGACTACCGGTGGAAAAATATGACTGAGAAAAAGGTGGAGGGCGTTCTAGAAATCTCTTTGTTTCAGCAATTTACTCGATACTCTCGTAGTTGATACAAAAAAGCATCCTATTACCAAAATGAAGAATTCTGAATTCACCTGAATCAAACAGATCAGTGCTTTGCAGATCACACTTCGAGAACAAGTTACGAGATCGCGATATGCACACCACTATAGAGAGCTCCATAAAGGTTAAAAATAAACATTGTATTTAGATAGATGCCTAGTGCGCACATCATTTTCGGTTTGGGTTGTGGGAAAATGCTACGCGGGGAAGCGTACTTGACCGATTCTCATATTATAGTGCCTAGAATACTAGCTAGCACTATGCATGCTTGGATACCATTAGCTCCTGCATAATTACTATCATTTTTATGCTGCTGTGAAGATAAATATATGACCCAGCTTCAATACTGTGCACCCTCTCTCTCTCTTTCAAGACTTTCTCAACTTTCTCTTTCATGGGCATCGACACTGACCAACGCTACCAAACTTGCCTTTTTTTTTTTTTTTGCGATGTTTATTGCCTCGGAGCATAAAAGGCCGGAATGTTATGAAGAATGAAGTTATGGTCAAATAAATGAAGGTTGGTTGATGTAATGAAGTCTAGAAGTGAACAATGATGAGGTCTTTGCGTCCAAACGGCATATGACGACGGATTAAGGGGGGAGGTTCCAGCTGCCACCAGGTGCCGGATCCACGTCGGCTTCAGCGCTGGACATTCCCACGGCAGGTGGTGGATATCGGCTTCTGTATCTCGGGTCTTGCAGATGGGGCAACCAGGGTGGGGATACAAATATCAAAATTGAGGCCACTTTCGAGTCACTTGGGGTGTTAGGGCCACCCCAACTAGAATCCTCCGAAGCGCCACCTCCTCTTCACGGGTTAGACCGCGGGGGAGGCTTACCGTACAAGGAGGTACGAGAGCACGTGTACGGCATCGGAGGTGCTCCTTTCTTGTTAAAAGGAGGGTAGCATTATCCAATTTTAAGAGGTTTGGCGATGACGAGGTTGAGGTGGAAAAACGGGTCGCAGAATCCGCATGGCTTTGAGAACTTATAAGATCACGCGGAATCCATTCAATCAGAATTGGCTGCGGTATGCGTGTCGCTAGACTGTGTATGTAAAGTTGTAAACTTGTAAACTGTGTAAACTTGATTTTGTTCACGGGCTTTAAGCCAAGATAAACTAGCGTTTCGTAGCTAAGAAAATTCAAAAAGACGATGAAGAACAGATGACAAGGGGCAAGTCTCAGTTCATTTTTCATCCTTTTCCTTTTTTTTTTTTTGTTGAACTTCTGGATTATGAGTGAATGCTAAATTAGTTCAGTTAATTTATAGCACAGCGAGATCTTTCCTGTGGTTTAAAGTTAGCTTAGTTGCGGTGTCGTTTTTGCGTGTTACCTTGAGCTGAAAACAATATTTGCAGCGTCCTTAGGTTTATCAAACTCAACATTCACGTCTTGGAACGCTTGCCTTTCATGCAGCTTCTACCCTGTGTATTATCATTCAGGTCAAGAGACGCACCCTATCGTGAACCTACAGATCCTTTGCGCGTCCACTATATCACGTGTATGGTGGTCGTGGTGGGGAAAGCTTTTATTGCGTAGAATATGAGGGGCAGAGCATTAGAGGATCTACACAGTGCCTATAGATAGCATCCTTAGTCTTGGACACCGTTGGACGAAACCGCCGCCGATGTCCTCGAGACCAAAACCTTTTGAGCATGCAGGTCGGAGTAGTCGAGCAGAGCCGCTTTCCAGTCATCCTTAATACGGTTGCGTAGAAGTTAAGAGCCGGATTTTATTGGCACGCGCACACTTTGTAGTAGACAGGCTTTCTCGTGTGAAAGACGGAGTGAATTTTTCTATTATTGCAACATAAAATGTACAGGATCGCCTTAGTGAAGAAAAACGACAGGAAAGGACACATAGAAGAAACGCAGCGGGGAAGAAAACAAAATTTGATTGGCCAGGACATAACTCTACATAAAGTGATGAAGGCGTGCGAAAGTATTGTATGGCCTGTAAACGGCCGGCTTTAGCGTGTAATATTAAAGTCGGTCACGTGCCTGGTTTTGCTTGGAGGTTTGGAATTGAGAGCGGCGCTGAGTCCAACATTTGCTTTTTGGGGAAAGAAAGAGACGCAGTGCTTGTCACACTTGTTGAAGGACAACTGAACTGCCTTTAACACTTACAATTAACTGCATACAATTGAAGGTTCATATATCGTCGGTTCGAATCCTTATCGCAACTCAGCCTCCAATTTGGCTAGCAGATAGACACTAATTGGAATAAATAAATAAATAAATAAATAAATAAATAAATAAATAAATAAATAAATAAATAAATAAATAAATAAATAAATAAATAAATAAATAAATAAATAAATAAATAAATAAATAAATAAATAAATAAATAGGAAATGGTACACCATCGTGAACACTACACAAACACCGGTTGTGTTACAATTTCGATACGAACTTCACGTGATATTTTTGGAACCGCTTCCTGATCACACTTTCTGTTCAGACCATTCACCAGGCAAGTAAGGCATTCACTTAGTGACAGATACAGAAAGAAGGAACAAGACAGTCAGAAGGGCGTAACACGAATCTTTGAATTTTACCTGTACAGTGACAGCAAATAATTTTGCAAGAATAAATTTTTTTCACATCATATACTGATTCATAGAATGGGCGAAGTCGCTGCTCCCACCGGCATTGATATGACAGCACATTTTCTGCCCCTTTTCTTTACCTCTCATCCTGGTCGTACTTCCTGTGCGGAAGTCGGAAGCGCCTCGCGCCGATGAAATTCGTTTCCTCGCATCGCTGTTCTTTTCCGTTAAAGCTCGTCGCGACAGCTGCATTAGGGAGTGTATAGGAAATCGAACGCAGTGCCACCCGCCCGTATAGTAGCCGATATTGGGAGAATCAACGAAAGAAAGAAAACAGTATCAACACTAGACAAATATCTATCTGCACTGGAGAACGTGTAAACACGAGATCATCCGTCGCAGAGGAATGCGGAGGAATGGCTCAACGACGTGTGAAACTGCTAAAAGTAAAGCCTCCAGAATGAGACCGCTGACCCGTAACGAGATAAAGGTTGCTCGCTCGAGCCAGTGGGGAAAAGGTTGCTGATAAAAAGAAAGAGCCTCAGGTGTTTGAAAATGAATGTAAACTTCGAGCGGTAGTTCCACGAAAAGTCAATTCTGTTAGGCGATAATTCGTTCAGGAGATGCCTGAGGCAGAATCGATATCTCGTCATCTCCTGACACGAGATAAAGAAAATACTATTCCGCTGCTTACAATAATATGGCTTCTGGACGTATAACGCCTTAGATACAATACGCGGAGTCCATCTACTATCGCTAAATTTTCTTCGCCCCTGCGGGTTCCTTCGCTGGTGCAATGTGTGAAAGAATGTTGCTTTTTTTCTGTGTGGGATCAATTTTATCTCAATTTACTGACCCAGGATATCACAGTAGTAGGCAGGATACTGAATGCGTTTATGAGACAAGCTGAACGGTTATCGTCTGGTACGTTTAACAGAATGGGAAAAAACAACAGCGTTTTAAAAATATACGCACGCATGAGTGCATCTATCTAAAGCACTTCAACGGCGCTCTTTGGGGTCTTGGTTCTTTTGCAGAACAAAAGCAAAATTCTCGTCGCACCAAGGGCAAACACCATCTTATTGATCCGGGAAGGTAATATTTAGCTTATGCAGATTAGGGAGAGTGTTGATGTGCAGTCTGCGTCGCAAATCTCTGGCCTCTTCCGCGGTTAGCTGATGATGATAGGAGGTAGAACTGGTTTCTGTATTTGGAGAGAAAGCAACCTTTCGTGATAGGTAAGGGGGGTCAGGTCGGCCAGGTTGTCTAGCTCGAGGATATACGAACCGGTACTTACAGAATTAAGTAAATCTCAGTTGTCGAGACTCGAGTGTAAAGTGTTTAGCTGTTAAGGCTGCCGCTCTATGTTGATTTTACTTTCCCTCTTCGGGCTGTTGGGAACAAGCATGGTAATCATCACAATAAGCGAAGAATCGAGGGGCTTCGCGGTGCTTTGGAGACAACTCAGCAGAAAACTATCCCACTGACCAGCGCTTCATGCGTACGTATTCGGCAACTCTAGTTGAATTCGCCAGTCCGCTCCGTCATAGGTTGCTGATCAGGTGAACAGTAGGGGCATGTGTAATATTGCCGAAACAATTGGAAGGCTGTACATCAATAAGTTTGGAGATACCGTAAGCACTGCCTATGCAAAACGGTGCCGGAGCATCCTTACAGGTGATCCACTGTCTCATTTCATTCAGTCCCTCACCATTGTTCGCAGTGCGCATACACGCACGTTATAGTTACCTGCGTGCGGAATTGAAGATCAGTCTTGTTCAAGAAACTAAGTAATGTGTTGCAATTACGATTTCTTCATAGGAAATGTTACTATTAAAGTTGACCATTATGCAGTTTCCTAAAAGTAACTCAACAGTTACACAAAAGTAATCGATTAGAATTGCGTTACGTGTCTTCCAGCGTTTATTTATATAAAACAAATTTGCTCAGACTACAGTGAATGCTTACGCCTAGCTTTATATTTTGTTAAACGTTATTTTTTAACAGGAGCCGTATTTCAGATTTATTGCCAATTTCGCTGTTTCCTACTGAAGCCGTCAGCAGATACACAGAACATAGTTTCAATGTATGCGCAGGAAGGGAGAGCAGTATGGGAGGTTACGGACGCGTCACGAAACCACTAGCTGGTTTGTCACAACGCTTCGGTACTAGTACTATCTTTTGCATTTTTAAATTTGCCCTGATGTTTCCGCGGACAAGGCCGGAGACGCTGGCGCAGCGGCTTTTTACATCCCTTTTTTTTGGATACTGCCTTATCTTGACACCTTATTGAAGTCGTGTCCTCTACAACGGTCGAAAGCGTTTCCATCGGAGATTGGTTTACGGAAAATGCGGCTCAACCTGCTGCTATCCTGTCGGATTCTAAATCCGCCTTTTAACGGTTTGAGCACTCGTTCCCTATTAATGCCTTGTTGCTTAGCTCTCTACGCGTCGCTTGGCACATGATCTGAACAGCAGAGGTTTCTCTATACGTTTCCAATGGGCGTTCTAACACATAGGCGTCATAGGCAATGAGCTGGCGGATAGTCTCGTCCATAAAATAAAAAAAGGTAATACATCACAAAGGTAATTCAAGTTGCCGGACTCTTCAAAGAAACAGTGCTCAGCCATTTCGAGTACCCTGTGGAGTCACCCGACATGCCATCTGTGACCAAGGGACTGAAAAGATCACACCCACCTGCCCAAACTCTCAATAGGCTCAGTCACAATGTTACCAGAGCGAAAAAGGTTTGTCAATACACCATATAAGCGTAGAGCAAAATACTGTTGACAACCGCGTGAAGTTTCCACATTACTTGTGATGCTCACATGCCACCGAAAGTACAGAAACATTACATATTTAATCGGTATACTCTGAATTCACGATTGCCTCACGTTGCACCAAAAGTACTTCTTGAAATTCTTTTAATACGGAAAGGGTAAAGAGCGCCTGAAACTGAAAGCACTGTAAAAGCTCCATAGCGCCGTGCTATGAACAGCTCTGAGTTATTCGCAAAACTTTTGCAAGAGCTCAAGAGCTAAGTCAACCATAGCTGTCGATCACCCGAAAAGTGCTCGCCAGGCTCTTTCATAAGTTTCCTCGTTGTTGCAGTAGCGCTTCAAGCGACCAAAATCGACAGAAGGAACGATGAAGAAGAAAGATATATGGAGAAATATAAAAGTGCAGAAGAAACCCGACAATAAACAACCGGACTCTAAAGATGTGTGTCGCCCTGCAAACAACACAGCCTCAGGAGCTTTTAGGAGTGAAATCACATTTCTAAAAGATTGAGTACCGTCCCGCATCGCCGCGTCTGCGCGACAAAAGCACCGACCAGTCTCGGGTCGCGGAGTCCCTTTCAAAGGTCGCCAAGACGCCTCTGTACTGACCCCTTCTCACTGCCCTTCTCCCCCCTTTCTATTCCAATTCGGAGTTCTCTCCTCTTCTCCAGTGCTGTGCGTCTCTCAGTGTCTGTAGGTGTGCGTGCGTGTGACTTCCCTTCTGTTTCATCATCGTTGTTTCGCTTTTTGTTGGCTCGTCAGAAGAGAGGAACGGTTCCTCGGCTAATAAAGCGGCAGGCAGCGGCATCTCGGTACGTCCGGCGCACTCTGATATGGACTCGGCGCCTTCTCCACCTCTGCTCAGGCAGCCTCGCTTGAAAGGCGCGGACTGCGCGTCGCCGATGTCAACAGACTGTAGAAAGGCGCGCCATGCAGCTTCTCTCTTGTCCACATTTCGCGGCAGAAGCTCCCCGGCGCTGCGGCCTCGACAGAAACGAGCGGCGAGTGTCCGGTCAGAAGCGAGACGATGGTGGATTGTGTTGGGGTTGAAACGTCAACATCGCCTAAGGACGCGAGGAAAAAGGATGGCTGCTTTCATGCAATAAGAACTAGTGTAGAGATGGGCCAAATAGTAAACGTATTGCTGTGCGCTCGCAGCGGAAAAGAAGACTATGAAACAGCAATAACCAGTGAAGATAAATCGGTAAGAGAAAAAAACAAGGAGAGAAAGACACAAATAGAAAAATAGAATGAAATCTGATCCGGCCAGAGCTGATTACAAGAAAAAAAGTGAGGAAAGGAGGACTGTATAACTTCAGCGGCGAGATTTTCTTAGCCTTCAAATAACATATATATTTATCGGGATTCTTGATTGATTCTTGATTCTTGATTCTAGTGCGATTCTAGTCAGATTATAGTGAGGTTTCTGTTCCCATCTACATTCAGTTTTCCTCCTAGCAGTTTCGTCATCCTCGCCATAGCCCTCACAATAGCCGCCACCACTCCACCGCCATCATCATCATTAGCATCATAATTATCATCATCCTAGTGAGGCCCCACTCAGGCCAAAGGCCCTGTGACGTTACCCTTATCCTAGCAATATCCGCGAAGTGTTTTGCAGCGCTTTTGGATAGGCCGACAGTGTCTTACCTGTGATCGCGCCGTTTGCATTGTCTTATCTTTGCGATATGGCGTTCACCTCAATCGCATAAAGCTCACTCTCTCAGAGTACTCTAGGTGGAAGCTGCAGCGAAACCTGAAAAGATCTACAGCTGGATAGAAAGTTCCCTGTTAGGCAAACACGGATTTTAATTATCATGACTTACGTCATTGTTTCTGCCCACATAAATCAGACACAAACTGCATAACCACTTAAAGAGGACACGTGTGACCTAGCTAATTCAGTATACCTGCTGGAAGATTACAGGAAAAAACAGTCAGTGTCATGATAAAATGGACTTCGTTGACCATTTCAGTGAATGAGTTAAACCAGCTAACAACACGTGCTTTAAATGTTTGCGGTTTCACTTCAGGCTTGTTCGAAACCAGAATTTCGCAGTTATTTAAGAACATGAATATTAACAAAGAAAAAAAAACGCATCTAACACTCTCATGTAAACGAGAGCACCGCTGCACCAGCTAGGCACATCACCATGAAGGTAAAACCGAAATCAAAGTAAGCCAAAGCTGACCGCAGGACTGTCCCCGGAGGCCACTCTGTTCTTTTGCCTGACATTCTTAGCGATAGAGAGACGGAGAGCGAAAGAGTGAGCGCGAAGTCCAGGAAGTGCAGTCCGCCTACTAAGCAAGAAAAGGTTTCTTTCCCACCATCTCTTTTTTTTTTTTTCTCTCTGCACTCGCAGGTACCACCACTGGGCACCTAGGCGATGTTCTTTCACCTCCTTATCTCTCCCGGATTGCGAATCGACAGGAGCAGCGGCTCGTTTCTGTCCATTCACTTTCCTTTTCTAAGGGAGTCCGTGCTTAGCGCGCCCGCCACCGCCGCTGCCACGGAAGAGCACCTATCAATCCCCATATTACCCTCGGGTGATAAGAGAGCCCTTTAAGACTCCGCTTTCTCTCTCTCTCTCTTTTTCCGAGCACAGTCCACAGTCCTGACCGCTCGCTTGGGCGGTCAAGCCAGCCGCGCTAACTCGCCGCGTGTCTGTGAAAGGAACTCCGAGAACCCTTCGTGGCCTCTACTTCGTTCTCCTCAGCTGACTGGCGGCCATTGCAGTCCATTCTTTCTGCCCTGACGCCGGGTTCGTTCTCTGGAGGCTGTCTACGTGTATCTTGAGTTGCGCCCTTTCGTTTCCTTCGTACTTTCCTTTTCTCGGGTGCAGTTTGTGTTGGCGTCGAGTCCGAAACCTGCATCGGCCAGTCTATTCGTCTTGCTATAGGATTATCGGCTCGGCTAGAGAGAATAGCTCCTGGATCGCCACCGGTGGCGTCCGGTGGACTCTCATTCTTTATTTGATTTGAGGAAGCTCTCTCAGCCTTAAGCCTTGGCTAGGGTTGCTGAAGGATCGAAATTTATTTCTTATAAAACGCTCAATTAATAAATTTTACCTTCTTACCGTTTATTACGTCTTATGTGAAAAATAGCAGTGGTAATTGCACGCCTCAGCTCCCTCATGTATATAGCATGTGCTTTCGTTCACCAATAAACACTTGGAAGTCTGTGCCCGTGTTGTCGTTTTTGTTCCTTCCTCTCGTGTCCCGTTTTGTTAGCGCAGTTTACCTTTTATCTGGAATGAACCAACTAGCGTGCAAAAATATTCTGCTTCTTGACTGACTGTGTTGTGGGAACAAGCTGTTACCTGATACGTTGATAAATTTGGTTGTATATTGTGTGAAAACTGTGGCACTGCCTTTCCATTGGGCTCATGCTCAAGTTCTAATGCGGTAAAAAATACTGTAATTAAGAAACTAAAATAACACTTTTTTTTTTTCACTACTCTATATGATCAACAAGATGCATGAAACAGTTGTGGCAGTAGTAGTTGCTCATGCCACAGGATTATCCTAGACTTAAATTTCTTCTATTTCAAGCACACATTTTCTCAGCGTTTAGTTCTATATTTCTGTCTAGAGCATTTCAATGGACACTTTATTCCGCAACACACAGACACCTCTACTTTTTCTAGGTGTTTGCCGCAGGTGCTACAGTTGCGTTTGGTTTTCGAACATGCGTTTCTACGAACGCTTTGGCGTTCCTGCTTCCTATTATTTCTTTTTTCATGCATCCCCCCCCCCCCTTTTTTTTTTATGCTCTAAGCCTCGAACATATCACTTGGAGATTATATTTAATCATACCATGAGCCTTTGTTTCCCTCGAACACAGAGCAGCCATGACGACGTATTTATAAATTGTGTTTGTTCATGACCTTGCGCCTAGAGGATATGACACCTATATGGTACCACGAGTAATCAACAACGAAAAATAAGCACAACTTATATAGCCATTGTAGCTTGCGCTCTGGGAGTTTGCGAGCCTGTTAATTTTCAATCTAGTTTGTCACACAAACACACAATTTCGACGCAGTGCCGTCTCAGCAGAAATCGATTTCTCTGACACGTTAGACACGTTAAAAAAGTCTATTAGGCACAGGGAATGCTGCACCACTTTTGATACTCCAACAACAGCATACATATAGCGTTCTTCACTAAAGTTATCCTCTACTGCCACATTGTTTCTTCCTAAAAGAATATTTCACTGAATAGCACTTTCATGTTCTGTACTGCCCAATAATATCCTAGCTATTATCTGCCTTCTATATATCGAGCGACATTTGCAAGTGACATTTTTTTTGAAGGCCGCCTTCTTCATTTGGCTTACCGCGGCCATAACGGCGCTCAGCGAAGCCTTCAATGGCGCGGCGCAATTTCGAGCGTCGTCATAAATCTCCTAGCATGCGCGTTTCCGTGCCCTGAGAGGTCGCCATACTCAGAGTCATTTGACAAATAGTGGCGTCCGTGAGAAAGATTTTGCGGTTAATTTTCTTTCTTTTCTTTTTCTTTTTCTGTGCGATAGTCGCGATGTCTGAACGCCACAAGGCAATTTCGTAAAGAAGAATTCAGTTATTCCAGCAGTGGCGCATAACCTCGTTATAAATTCTGCCCACTCCCCGACCCGTCGAACGTAAATTTGTAGCCGACAGGCTATAGCTGCTGTTTTCCATAGCATGCTCATTTGACTTCCCCTGGCTGCAATGAGTAGTGGTGCACAATCGCCGTTACCTATAAGCTCAAGAAGTTGGAAATAAATAAAAAAAAAAAAAGAGCAGTCGCTAAGTATAGGTATTAAGACTTGTTGCACAGACATTAGTAGAAAGTTTCGCTGGGCTCTTGTTACGCAACTACCACTCCCGATAGCTGCTGTTTCTTGCCTACTTCCTGGCGTTCACGCTCGTCCGCACTCAGCGCATTGTCAGGGATGTAAAACTATAAGTTAAATGCTGCCCGCTTCGAAATGAGCTCTCAAGCCTGTTTTGAAATAGTCACAAAATGCTTATACTTCACGTCGCAGGGAGCCCCGCCGGGTGGCGCAGTGGTTACGGCGCTCGACTACTGTTCCCAAGGACGCGGGATCGAATCCCGGCCTCGGCGGTCGCTTTTCGATGGAGGCGAAAAGCAAGGTGCCCGTGTGCTGTGCGATGCCAGTGCACGTTAAAGAACCCTAGGCAGTAGAAATTTCTGGAGCCCTACACTACGGCGTCTCTCATAGCCGGAGTCGCTTTGGGACGTTAAACCTCACAAACCAAACATCGCAGGCATCAACGTCATTGCTTTTTTCCAACGCGCCTCCGAGTACACGGTCTTACGCGAAAGAAAAATGTCGCGGTTGCTTCCACGTCTTTAGCGGCTACTAACAGCGATTTAGTGTAAGTAGGGGCTTGAAGGGTTTAGAGGGGGCTGGAATCACAATGATGAGGAGCCAAGGCCTTCTCTACCACAGTTAACATGTGGCGAATGGACATAACAGAAGGGGAACACAGCGTTGTCAGGCAATTCTTCAAGTGGGCGCTTTAAGCATATGTACTCTATACAGACGCATCACAGATTGCAGACGCAGATATAGTAGCACGGAGCATGTAAAAATATATGCAAGATCGAAGAAAGCTAGGACTGGAAAGGCCTGGAAGGGCCAGATAGGTAACTATACTCTTATGTTCAGTATAAAAAAAGTGCGTTACAAAGCAACTACAAGAAAAAGGAAATAAAGAAGGCCCGCGCGCGCGAGTCTTGTGATTTTTCTCTTTGCCTTTTCTTTCACGTGTGTGCGTGAGTGTATGTGCGTGAGAGAGAGAGAGAGAGAGAGAGAGAGAGAGAGAGAGAGAGAGAGAGAGAGAGAGAGAGAGAGAGAGAGAGAAAATCCGGTCAACTAGACCAATTTTTTTGTGTTAGTGTAAGCAGGCTGTTTTGGACGAGCACTGGTGAAAAGCATACATTTTACTTACTTTAGCACGACAATATAATCACAGGGCTCCACCTATAGGCCTCGCGCCCTAGTATTTCTGCTGCAGTCTGGCTTCTTTGTCTTCTTTGAGCGATTTTTATTGAAGAGTCGTCAATGTACGCACAGGAACAAAAAAACTTGCACTGTTACTGCGCTGCGCGACTCAGGTTTTTAAAACTGAGTTCGAAGGAGGCTGACATTTTAATCAGGGGCACGTCGGAGCCATTTCAGAGACGGCGATCTAAAGAGGCTGAGGAAAACCTTGCGTTCAATAAGTGACGTCACTTTGTTGCTAACAGGGCGAAGAAGAGACACTATAGCCATCACAGCCTATTTGCATTTCCTCTGCCTTCAGGGATCGCTATAGCCATTCCTCAAGGGAGCTCTCAAGATGTGTCTTTTTTTGCATTCATATTTTTCTTCTTCCATGAAAAAGGCCTTGTAGATGCGGTATTTATGCAAGCACCACCGTGAGGAAAATGGGAAGAAAGCCCCATTGGCCGGGGGGAGAAAAGGAATACCGCTGCACAATAAAGCGTGTTTTAAGCATTCTTTTTTCTTTTGTATCGGTGATATCTGTGCTAGAGTACTTTTGTAACAATGCTTGGGTATAAAAAGTGAGCAGTAATGGATGTCCGAGCCTCGATTTAGGCCCAACGAATTCCTTTATGCGTTGCAGCAGCCGTATAAAGATATAGCGGCAATTTGGCCTGCAGCCTGCAATACGTTGCCGCTGTTAGGCCTGGATTTACAACTTTTGATAAATGGCCAAAACACACGCTACTCCGAGCCACTTATGCGATTATTACGGGTAGAAAGCGAAAATCAACGTGGCTACCGGTGTAGGAAATCGATGCAGAGAGGACCGAAGTGAGCGCTCTGGGTATTAACGCTTCAGTATGCGAGCCGCAGGTACCGGCCACAGCAGCCGCACTCACACTTATACCATTTGCCGGAAACTGCGAAATTGGTACGACACAGGAACCGAAAAGTTCCGTCATCGCTCCAAGAGAGAGAGAGAGAGCTCTAATTGAACTCTAGCGTGAGTTCAAGCACGCGTGGATAAATTCTTTCACGCGCCTGGACGATTTCATTAATAGCGCGGGAGATTTAGGGGATGCCGTGCTGCAGGCTTTGTGGCTTCTCTTTTGCTGCTGCTGCTTCCCTGTGGTCCACGACAGCTTACAATCCGCGGGGTATCACTGTACTCCTTGCTTCGTGGGGGTATTTAATGTGCTTTATACGGATTTCAAGACTACCGATCAAAACAAAAGCGCAGGGGAGCTGCAGCTGTTGGTGTATAAAAAAAAAAAAACGCACTTTTTAATTTCTGAACGGGTATAGACAGAGACGGGGGTGGAGAGATGGGATTATACACATGGTT